>NC_056528.1:6442775-6478847 GCF_019175285.1 Sceloporus undulatus | reverse complement strand
GCTACAGTGGGACCTTGGTATCTGCTGGGGCAGTGATGGCGAACCTATGGCACGCGTGCCAGAGGTGGCACTCAGAGCCCTCTCTGTGGGCACGTGTGCCATCATCCCAGCACAGAGTTTGCCAGAGTTTGTTACTAGAAAGCCAGAGGGACATGGCACTTTGCAATTAATAAGTGGGTTTGGGGTTGCAGTTTGGGCACTCGGCCTCAAAAAGGTTCACCATCACTGGGGTTTGGTTCCAGGACCCCCCATAGATACCAACATCAATGGATGCTTAAGTCCCATTAAATACAGTATGGTATTAATACTACTACTGCTGCTACTACTACTACTACTACTACTACGGTGGGACCTTGGTATCTGCTGGGGTTTGGTTCCAGGATGCCCCATAGATACCAAAATCAATGGATGCTCAAGTTCCATTAAATACAGTGTGGTATTATTGTTGTTCTTGTTGTTGTTGTTACACTGGGCCTTTGGTATCCGCTGGGGTTTGATTCCAGGACCCCCCGTAGATACCAAAATCCATGGATGCTCCAGTCCCATTTTGGATACGGGAGACTCAACCTGCATCCCTTGCTGACCTTCTTCTTCAAAATAGTGTAGCCTTTACTTCTCAGGGAGCTCTTGAGGTTCCTATCCAAGTTCCTATACTGTAGTTAATTTCCCACATTTTCTTTCTGGCTAAACCATTAATCCACAAAACATGCAGAGATAGCTGTGTTGGCCATTTAACACATGAAAGCAAAAATCCATCAGTGATACCTTTATTGGCCAATTGAAATGGACAATATTAAAGTATATTCTGCATTTCAGTTGGCGAATAAAGGTATCAGTGATGGACTTTTGTTTGTATTTGTTCCACAGTAACAGCTCTGACCGGGAAATAAAAAAACAGGCATAGGTTTTTGTGGGTTTTTTGGGCTATGTGGCCATGTTCTAGAAGAGTTTATTCCTTTTGCTTCAGCAAAAGCTTGCTCTCCTTTCTGGCAAGGAGACAACCTGGGAAGCAACTTTGTCACCTCTTTTGTTATTAAAACCGAAAAGCGAAACAAATTTGCCAAGGGAAATAAGTTGCTGTAGCCGTGGCCAGATCTGAACTCATGCACAGATCCATGCTTCTATATCTAGTCACTTTGGAGGTATGCTGTTTAAATGACATATGCGTCCTAAGAGGCCAGAAGCCGCGCCAAAGCCACACTCCAGTGCTAAGGACTGGAGCGCAGCTTAGGCACAGCTTCTGGCCTCTTAAGATGCGTGTATCATTTAAACAGCATACCTCCAAAGTGACCCGAAGCAGCTTTATTTAGGCCTGTCTGTACAGACCCAATGGCTCCAGGTGAGACCTGACCAAAGCAGAATGAAGCGGAGTTATAATACGGCAAGGTCACATGAGCGTGCTGGATCCTTCCGAATCACATTAGTACTGTTGCCAGCTTTAAACCAAAGATTTACGTCTCTTTGCAATGCTTTGCCCTGCCAGAATCTTTCTTATCAGCCTCTTGAAGATTAGTTCCTTATCGTTCTGATGTTTTGACAAAAACACTACCAGAAGCTGGGGCAAGAAAAGAATAATAGTACCTTACCTAGACAATCTTCAGCTAAGAAGCTCTCCGTGAACGCGGGCATTTTGGAACAGTTGGGTTTCCAAAGAAACTGAAACCGCGCCTGATCTGTTCACCGTACCAAAAGCAGCGCATGCTCTCAGAACCAAACCTCCCACCCGAACAACCCCTTCCTTCATCTCTAAAGGTAGTATAGGACCCAAAGCGGTGACGTTTGAAGCTGACTCTCCAGCCGAGCAAGAGCCGGCACATGCCCAAATACCAAGACGGCGAGACATCCAGCTGGAGGATGGTTTCTCGTGTTCCCTTCCGCGCGGCAATTGAGAGGAAAGGCCAACCGAGACGGGAAAAGTTCTGTTGCAACCGTAGAAGCGACTGAGCGATTCTTGTAGGAGCTTGTTTGAGGTTGCCAAACTTGCTTTTGCTTCAAAGCACAGGAGGTGCGTTGAGCAAAAACAACTAAAGAGCGGGGAGAGAAGAAGAAGCGTGGGGGAAATCTACAGAGAACATACCTCAATGTTGACTCTCATTCGTTGGACGGCGAGCGTTGCTTCCCAAAAAGTCTCCTTCTTCTTCCTCTCACGCACACGGTTTTCTTCCATATAGCAATGGGAGTGGGTAGGGAAGCGCACTCCTCCCATGTATATTTTACATAATGAGGGCTCTGAGATTACAAAGGGAGTTTTTTATCGTCCTTGTTCTGACCGCTCAGCTCCAAGGTAACAAACACCATGGGAGGAGGGCAAAGTGCACTATGTGGACAACACACTCCTCTCTTTTCTTTTTTACAAAGGGGAACTTGTTCTTTGAATTGGAAACAGAGTGAAAATTGTTTATGACTTAGTGCCCCATGCCACATGCCCTGCTTTCTTGTGCGCCAACAAGCTGGCACCAAGAGAAAAGGTGGTTAACTCGCATGTGGGCGGTCAGGTTAACCATTAGCAAGCACAGAGGCTGGCTTTGGAGAGATCATAAGACCAAGTAGTTAGGTTCTTGCTTACACACTTTTTTCTGTTGAATGTCTCAAATGCATTCTTTGCGTGTGGAGCAGGGTTCTGCCCTCAGGTGGTTTAGACTGTTGCTGTTGTAGATTTCAAAGATATAGCCGTGTTAGTCTGTAGAATCGGTATGTGGAGAGATCTTGTATCACCTTTGAGACTAACTGAAAGAAAGAAGTTGGCAGCAGGAGCTTTCCTAGACTTTCTCAGAAGCATATGGTGGAGTCTAAGAAAGTAGACTTTATGGCCCAGACAGACAGGCCAAAAGATACCTACTTTGGGTCACTTTGGAGGTATGCTGTTCAAATGACACACGCCTCTTAAGAGGCCACAAGCGGCGCCAAAGCTGCGCTCCAGTCCTTAGCTGGGGATGTTTAGCCTGGAGAAGAGACGTTTAAGAGATGACATGACAGCCTCATTACAGATGGCCTCATTCCCACTACCTTTTAAGCTGGATCGCAATTTGGTTTGAACCAGTTCAAATGACCCTGGTTCCCACTTAAATCGAATTGCTGAAGCGATTGGGCGAAGGAGGCCATGCACCAGACCCATTTAACCCACGCCTTTTGGATGCTGATTTTTTCTGCGTCTTTTTTGTTAAATCGATTCTGCACAAGATGCAAATCGACTTAAATTTGCCCTTCGGCCAGCTGGAGAGGGTCCATTTTGAATCGATTCATGCATGAATGTGAACCACAAGTGGAATATTTTAGAGGGGGAAATGTGATCGGGGCAAATGTAGTGGGAACCATGCTCCACTTTCAAATCGATCTATCGGTTCGGATTGCAAACCAATTTATCTGTAAGTGGGAATGGGACCTAAGTATCTGAAGGGATGTCATATTGAGGAAGGAGCAAGCTTGTTTTCTGCTGCTCAAGAGAATAGGATCCGGAGCAATGGATGCCAGCTACAGGAAAAGAGATTCCATCTAGACATTAGGACGAACGTCTTGATGGTAATCGCTGTTCGACAGTGGAAGATGCTACCTGAGAGTGTGGCGGAGTCTCCTTCTTTGGAGGTCTTTAAACAGAGGCTGGATGGCTATCTGTCAAGGATGCTTTGGTTGTGTATTGCTGCATGTGGAAAAGTGGTAGATGAGAAGACAGAACCATTTTTGGTTTGATGCTTGCGGTATGGGGTTGGACTAGATGGCCTTTGTGGTCTCTTCCAATTCTATGAATCTGTGATCCTATAAAGGGGCTGCAAGGGCTATCTAGTCAGGTCTCTGCCATGCAAGAACACACAGCCAAAACACTTGTGAAAGATGCCGATCCAACCTGGGTTCAAAGACCTCCAAAGGTGGAGAGCCCACCACTCTCCAAGGAAGTCCATTCCACTACTGAACAGTTCTTGCAGTAAAGACATCCTCCCTAATCTTTCTGGAGAATCTCTTTTTGTGTCATCTGAATCCATCCATTCATGTCCTAGTAGTCTCTGGAGCAACAGAAAACAAGCTTGCTCCTTCTTCTACATGACATTCCCTCAGATATTTCAAGATAGCTGTCGTGTCGCTTCTCAATCTTCTCCGAGCTAAACATGCCTAGCCCCTTACTTGTTCCTCATGGGGTTTGCTTTCCAGACCTTTGATCATCTTGATCTCTCTTCTCCGCACATGTTACAGCTTGTCAATATCCTTCTTGGAGAGGGAAAAGGCACTTCTCTGTAGTGCCAATGGAAGTTTTCCATTTCAGAAAACAAACAAGGAGGAGTGTTAGTCTGTAGAATCAGTACATAGAGAGATCTTGTAGCACCTTGGAGACTCAGTGAAAGCAAGAAGTTGGCAACATGAGCTTTCCTAAACTTCAGTCTACTTGCATCTGAGGAAACAGACTGAAGTCTACGAAACTTCATGCTGCCGATTTCTTTCTTTAAGGAGGAGAGGATTTAAACCTCCTTTACCCTGACCTGATAGTCTGGATCTGGAGTATTTATTTAAACCAGGGTGCATTTTAAGCCTTTGAGACTTCAAGGAGCCATTCATAGCAACTGGACAGGATAAACTGTCTGGTTCTGTAAACAAGATATGTATGCCTTCAGCTTCTTTTAAAAAGTTATACAAGAAAAAATGCACTTGCAAGAAAAACCCAACCCAACCCTGATCCAAAACCACAGTCAGAACATATGGGATCGAGGAGGAGAAAGGAATACCTTATCTGCACTATATTAGCATTGTGTGATAACACATACATTGCCAATATGTGTGCCTTGCAAAATCAATCCCAGCCCATTTTGTCCTTCCCACTTACAAATAAATCAGTTTGCAATCTGAATCAATGGATCAATTTGTCAGCGGAGTGTGGTTCACACTGTGCGTTAAATAGGTCTAACATGGCCCCCCCTCCAAACCGCTTTGGCGATTCGACTCAAGTGCGAACCAGGGTCCTTTAATCACTTCAAACCAGTTTGCAAACTGGGTTAAAATGTAGTGGGAATGAGGCCAAGATGTAGCCATCGCAACACAAATTGGCTGTTGGACTGCATAGGGAATTCTTGACACAATAAGGTTATAGGGTCTTTCAAACTACACAGTTATAACGCCATGAGTCCACTTTAATGGCCACGACTACATCCTGTGTATCTGGGACTTGTAGTTTGAGGAGACACTACAAATCCCTGGTGGAGAATTCTAAAGACCCCTCCTTAAACTGCAAATCCCAGGATTCCTTTGGATGGATCTATGGCAAGCCAAGTGGGATCACAGCATTATAATTACAAAGCAGGAAAGGGCCCCTACCCCAAGAAAAACAGTATGTAGAGAGCTCTTGTAGCACCTCTGAGACTAGCGGAAAGAAAGGAGTTGGCAGCATGAGGTTTCGGCGACTAAAGCATCTCCGACAGATGGCCATCCAGCCTCTGTTTAAAGACCTCCAAAGAAGGAGCATTTTACTGTTAGACAATGGAAGACACTTCCTCGGAAAGCGGTGGCGTCTCTTTCCTTGGAGGTCTTTAAACAGAGGCTGGATGGCCATCTGTTAGGGATGCTTTGATTGAGAGTTCCTGCATGGCAGAATGGGGTTGGACTGGATCAGGGCCCTTGGGGTCTCTTCCAACTCTAGGATTCTAGGACTCTATGATTCCACTAATCCAATGCCATAGACCAATAGACCATACTATGATCAATGATATCCAAAAACAAGCCAGGTGGATTGCCAGGTCTTGTTTTTCTGGTCTGGAACTCCGGCTTGAACCCAGATGAAATGGGTGCAAATAACATTTCCTTCAAGTACGTCTGTGGCGCCAATCACCACATGGACAATGCTGGCGACGATTCCTTCCCTTCAATGGGCACAGGTTTTTACACTAATAGTTTGCTTACAAGATGGATCTTCAAGTTCATTTCCAGCCGGAATGATTGAATTGTTGCACAAGTGTGTTGGGTTATTTCCGGAGGAGCGTTCATGTGCTGGAATCATTATTTGGCGCAAGGTCACCATCTGAGGTCCTTTCAGAGATGACACATTTAATAGGATACTCTTCTCTATTTATTTTTTTAATTAACATTTTCAAATTTCACAATACAAATTACTTACTTCTTATTCCGGAGAGATGCCACAACCGCTAGACCGCGTGGCGTCCCTCCAGAGTAAAAAGAACCTGGTTTTTCTGGGTTCTTTTAGTGGCGCCCAGGTAATGCCAATGGCACACATGTGATGCAACGGACACTATGCGTACGTATGTATTTCTACTGTGCATCCATCTGGACCCATTCCTCTTTATGGATGACTCAGTGCTGAAAGGTAGAGACGGCACCATGATTGCAACATCAGCATCATAATCTGCAAATCACTGGGTTCCTGACAAATGATCCTCTAACTCACACTTTAATCCCTGGTGTATTTATACTACCGGGGCTTGAATCACTGTGTTCCCTCCGACGGAGTCCACTAAATCAAGCCATCTGTGATTCATGGGTCTCTCCAGGGAAACATTTTAACTGAAAGGCATGCCTGGATTCATTTTTTGTGGCAGCACAACTGTAAGCGGCGCACAACACATTCGCTTCCTAAGTGGAGGACGCTTTGTTAAAACCCGGTTTTCCCATCTGCTGTGCGGAAGAATAGCCACAAATCTCACTTCAGCAAAGGGAGGATTTCGTGAGCCCTGCAAGATGATGATGATGATGACGACACAGAATTTGTGCATTCATACAATCAGTAATTTTATTAGAGAATGTTCAGTTGGAGAGATTCGGCAAATTTAGTTATAGACACTGAGCAGGGAACCATGAAAGCTCCAACATCATATCTTATGTCTATGTAAATCCCATATGATCCACATTGCACAAATAAACTAGTTTGATACCACTTTAACTGTCATGGCTCAGTACCATGGAATTCTGGGAACTGTAGTTTTTGTGAGGCATTTAGTCTTCTCTGTCAGAGTACATAGCACCCCAGCATTATAGAGGGCCCCCCAAATCCCCCCCTGGTCCAAGCCCCTTCTGTCTTGTGGGGATACATAACATCCCACTGTTATCAGGGGTCCCCCCAAAGCTGGCTTCTTGAGACTGAGATGTCAGAATGGAGGACATTTTGAAATCCCTGGATTCCAACTCCCAGCATCTTGCAAAGGGATGATGGGGACTGCAGTCTTAGAGGGCCAAAAGAGTCCCTTTTGACTCCTGCATTGCACTTAATGGGACTAGAGCATCCATAGGTTTTGGGGTCTATGAAGGGCCTGTTCTAATTCATTGGACTGCAACTCCCATCAGCCTGGGATTTGGGAAGGGATGATGGGGACTGCAGTCTTAGAGGGCCAAAGGATCCCCTTTGACTCCTCCATTGCACTTAATGGGACTAGAGCATCCATAGGTTTTGGGATCCATGGAAGGCCTATTCTAATTCGTTCTACTGCAATGCCCATCAGCCTTAGCCAACAATAGCCAGCCAGGGATGCTGGGGACTACAGTCTCACCAAGCCTTTGACTCTTCCCTTGCATTGAATGGGACTTGAGCATTGTGGCTTTTGGGATCCACAGCTACCCTTGAATGTTTTCTGAATAATAATAATAATAATAATCACAATAATAATTAAGCATACACCTTTTAATTGATCAAAAGAGAGAGAGAAGGGAGGGGGTCTTAACTTTTGGAAATGCCAAGTATTGCTGGCCTCAAGGGTTTGGTTTGGAGAAGGGAGGCTCTGGGCAAAGGAGAGAGGAAGAAGGCATCCAGGTGCATTTGATGCAACCATCATCATCATCATCATCACCAACACCTGAGTCTCCATAGACTTCGGTTTGATCAAGTTCTGGCTCATAGAGAACATTCCTAATACACGGCTGCCATCTAGTGGCCATTTTAGAGCACTGCAGCCTCTTTGAGCTTCCTCCAAACTCCTTTGGATAGACTTAAGGAGAGAGAGAGGCACAAAAGTCGAGCAAGAGAGCGAACTAAAGAGAGAGAGAGAGAGAGAGAGAGAGAGAGAGAAGGACACCTGATTCCTTTAGAAAACCCCTTCAGATACATTAAGGCAAAGGGTCCCCCAAATCCCTCCCCCCTCCGGTCCAAGCCCCTTCTGTCTTGTGGGGATACATCGCACCCCAGCGCTATAGAGGGCCCATACACATACATATCTACACACACACACACACACACACACACACACACACACACACACGCACGCACATATATATGTATATATACACATATCTATCTATCTATCTGTCTGTCTATCTATCTATATACACACACACACATATATACACACATATATTATATAAATATACATGTAGATCTATACAGACACACATCTGTATA
Source organism: Sceloporus undulatus (assembly GCF_019175285.1). Taxonomy (NCBI): domain Eukaryota; kingdom Metazoa; phylum Chordata; class Lepidosauria; order Squamata; family Phrynosomatidae; genus Sceloporus; species Sceloporus undulatus. Next base: position 6,470,524 of record NC_056528.1, on the reverse strand, counting down.
CAGACACAAGTTTAAAGCTACAGACACACACACACACACACACATATATATACACATATATCTATATACGGACGCATACACAAATACGAACGTATATATCTATATCCACACATACATATCTCTCAATATACACACATATAACATGCATGTGTGCATATAGAGACGTGTGTGTATGTGTGTATATAGATAGAAATTGTGTGTATTTGGTTGCCTATTCCCGAGGGGTGTGGCCCATGGACCATAATTATAATCATTTAAAAGGTGAATAGTTTATTGTTATTGTTATTGTTACCCCAAAACTGGTGGCCCTACCTCTGCCTCTGGGTTCCCAGGAGAAATGAGGAGCAGTGGCCATTGGGCTTCACAAAAGGAGGCTCCCAGAAGGTCCATGGCTTCAGACAGCGGCTCTTCCCCAGGGTCCCTCCATTGATGCCAATGCTGCTAGAAAGCCTTGCAGCTGGACGGAGGATGAGGAAAGAAATGCCCCATAGATCTATCCCATGGAGGGAGAGTCCTGGCTGGAGCCAAACCCCAGCAGACACCAAGGGCCTCTTCTAAATGGTTGGACTGCAACTCCCAGCAGCCTGGGAAGGGATGCTGGGGGCTGCAGTCTTAGAGGGCCAGAGGGTCCCCTCTCCTGCAGGAAACTGAAGCGGAAGAACCCTTTTACTCCGCCATTGGACTTAATGGGACTTCAGCAGTTATAGGTTTTGGGATCCAGGAAGGACCTCATCTAAATGCTACTGGAAAGCCTTACAACTGGAAGGAGGACGAGGAGCCAGGGATGCTGGGGACTGCAGTCTCACCTCTTCTCCAGGAAACTGAAGCGGAAGAACCCTTTTACTCCTCCATTGGGACTTCAGCATCATGGATTTTGGGATCCAGCTACCCTTGAATGTGTTCTGAATAATAATAATAATAATAATAATAATAACAACTCATACATCTTTTACCCTATCCTGTGTGTTTGTGTATATGTGTGTCTGTCTGTGTATATATGTGTGTGTGTATCTGTCTCTATAGCTCAGAAGTATATATATATATATATATATATATATACACACACACACACACTAGAAGTATGTGTGTGTGTGTATGTATATATAGACACAGCAGAAGTATGTATGTGTTTGTGTATATATGTGTGTGTGCATATATATATATATATACATACACGCATACTTCTGATACACACACACACACACACACACTCCTCCATCCAGCTGTAAGGCTTTCCAGCAGCATTGGCATCAATGGAGGACGGAGGGACACTGGGAAAGAGCCTCCTTTTGTGAAGCCCACTGGTGGCCACTGCTTCTTCTTTCTCCTGGGAACCCAGAGGCAGAGGCAAAGATGACGAGTCTCCCAAACAAACCCAGGAGCCAGGAACCATGAGCCCCTTGGAGCCTGAGAATGCCTGCAATGCTTCCTTTCCGCCACCAGAGGAATATACCTTTCTCTCTCGGGCGCCCTCCTGTGGCTCAAAGGGCGCACTTTGGCCTCTTGACGCTTATTAATACAGTATGATTATCCTTTCCTGTCCTGGGGCGCCCTCTGGTGGCGGAAAGGGGCGTTGCAGGCCTCCAAATTTACATTCATCATCATCATCATCATTAGGCTGAGGACCCAAAAGCTTTGGTCCCTTTGCATCCTGGCCTCTTCCAGTCCAAGAGTATCATCATCATCATCATCATCATCATCATCATCATCATCATCATCATCATCATCTCTTGTTTTTAGTGGGGCTTTCGAGTCTCATTGGGGAGAGATAGGGGTAGGCCCATGGCTTTAACCACTAGGCCACCCTACCTTTCCTTCCCCCATTCAGACACCCTGGAGGATGCTGGGGTGCTATATATCCTAGTGTAGCAAAAGGGGTGTGGACTAAATGTCTTTTGAGGGGGTCCCTTCCATCTCTCGTCTTTGTAAGCTGCCCTGATTGCATCTTGAAGAGGGGCGAGATATAAATAATTTATTGTTGTTGTTGTTGTTGTATAATATTGATTATATGAAATTCCAGTTTCAATAAAGTTTTAAAATAAAAAAATTAAAAAGGAAAAAAGGGGGGGGAAGCCAATAGCAGCGCCAAAAACAATGCAATGTTGTCCAAAATGACTTGGAGACAGAGAACAACAACAACAACAACAACAACGTGGGCAAAAAGTGCTTGTCTCGGAAGTGCAGTTCCACAGCGTCATTCTAAAATGTCTACCTCTATGTTTTTGTACGTCTGCGTGCGTTCGTCACTATTTGCGGACGTAGAAAGTCCGCGCCGACGCTCGGGGGGGAGCTAAGGGCGGAAGCGTTGCCCTTACGATGGGAGACATGTCACTCTACAATTCCTAGCTCTATGTTTCCGTGCGTCTGCGTGCGTTCGTCTCTATTTGCTGACGTAGAAGAGGCGCGCTGACGCCCGGAGGAGCTAAGGGCGGAAGCGTTGCCCTTACTTATGGCATCGATGGCGGCAGCGGATCCAGGCCCGGCTTGTTTGGTTCGAGCCGCCCAGAAGGACGAGGTTTACCGGGCGGCGCTGAGGAGCGGCTCCGGGGCGGCTCTGGGCAGCTTGGCCGGTGAGGAGGGGGTCCCTTTGGCTTCTTAGGCTGCATCCATATTGCAGGGATAATCCACTTTAACTGCCCTGCTGGGCTCAGTGCTAGAGGACTCTGGGAAATGTAGTTCTGTGAGAGGTCGAGCCTCCTCTGTTAGAGTGAGCTCTGGCGCCACGAAGAACTACAATTCCCAGGGTTGTTTTTATTTTATACGTCGATTCAAGCAGCCATGCTCTGAAAATACTTATACAGTACTGTATATGTATGTATGTATGTGTGTGTGTGTGCGTATATATCTTAAATTATCTATCTATCTATCTATCTATCTATCTATCTATCTATCTATCTATCTATAATATATTATATATTATATTACATCTCTGGCTTTTCAACGATTACATTATATATATCTTAAATTATGTATCTATATATCTAGATCTATATATCTTAAATTATATATCTATATCTATATCTATAAAATCTTAAATTCCACAAATCAAACCTTGATTTACCATTTTATAAAATGGAAGACATTTTATTATCCCTTGTATTTAATGGGATTTTTTGGGGGGGGGGATCCATGGGGCGCCTCCTTTGTTTTAAGAATTTAATTGTATTGTTTTAATTATTGAAGGTGGGCGTGTTTGTGGGATATTGTGTTAATTATTGTGTTTAAATGTTGTTATTTTTGCGATTTGTATCTGCTGTTACCTGCCTCGATCCTTAAACAGAGGCTGGATGGCCATCTGTCAGGGATGCTTTGATGGAGAGTTCCTGCATGGCAGAAGGGGGTTGGGCTGGATGGCTTTTCTTGGGGTCTCTCCCAACTCTATGTTTCTATTCTATTCCTGCTGAAGACATTGAACAGTTTAACTGTGGGATCCCAGTTTGCTTATTGTGTCGTTTGCTCTGTCTCTAGGGGCTAAAACATGGCTGGAGTGGCAGAAGGAAATCGAGCTGTTTGCAGACGTGGCGTATTTCACTCTTACAACCCTTTCAGGTAATTCCTTTACACTCCTTAAACCGGTCTATGCGCAGTTGAGTCTGCTACCATCTCAAATTTAACTTTCTGAGGCTGCATCCACAGAGCAGAAATCATCCAGTTTGAAGCCACTTTAACCACTGCTACGGAGTTCTGGGAATGGTAACTTGTTGCGGCACCGGACCTCTCAAATGTAGAAGTCTAACTGCTATGGAATTCACATCATCATCATCATCATCATCATCATCATTATCATTTAATGCTGAGTACAGCCTAAACTTGTGCATCACTTCTTCAAGGCAACCATTTGTTCCTGTTGTGTGTTTATTTCTCCAGGTTACCAAACTCTTGGCGAAGAATATGTCGGTATCATCCAAGTGGACGCATCGGGCAAGCGAGTGCCTTCGGTGCTTCGGCGGGCCGCTTTCATTGCTCTGCACGCGGTCTTGCCTTACATGTTAGACAAGGGACTAAAGCACCTGGAACACGAACTTGAGGCAGAATCAGATGGGACGAGGACGCCGCAGAGCGGATACTTGGGTAGACTGAGGAGTCGAAGTTTCTTACAGCATTGGTTGCGGAAATGGCTTGGCACGTTAACAGCGCAGCAGAAGAAAACGCTTGGCCAGTCTGCGTACATCCTCAGGCAAAGCCTCCCACTTCTTCGGAGGCTGCACTTGGCCATCTTTTATATGAATGGTCTCTTCTACCACCTGTCAAAGAGGATGACAGGGATCGCATACGTAAGTAAAAAGCTTCTTTTCGGCATGGAAACATCCAGGGGGTAGCCGTGATGGCCTTGGTTACTTCTGGTAAAGATGGGATAAGGGTGCCTTGATTGTGAGTTCCTGCATGGCAGGGGTTGAACTGGATGGCTCTTGTGGTCTCTTCCAACTCTGATTCTATGACCAGGGCCATTAATACAATCTCTCGCAAATGTCCTTAATCAAATCAGAGCCAGATCAACCCACTAGTATTGTGGGAATCATAGAATAGAATCATAGAGTTGGAAGAGACCCAATCACCTGCCATGCAGGAATACACAATCAAAGCTCCCTTGACAGATGGCCATCCAGCATCTGTTTAAAGACTTCCAAGGAGGGAGACTCCATCAATCTCCGAGGGAACGTCTTCCACTGCCAAACAGCTCTTGCTATCAGGAAGCTCCTCCTAATGTTTTGGTAGAATCTCTTTTCCTGCAATTCGAATCCATTGCTCCGGGTCGTGTTCTCTGGAGCTGCAGAAAACAAGCTTGCTCCATCCTCAATGTGACATCTTTAAGGTGAAAGATATAAAATTATTGGTGATATGAGAGCCCTGTATAAGTATTTGAAGGGGTGTCATATTGAGGATGGAGCAAGCTTGTTTTCTGCTGCTCCAGAGAATAGGACCTGGAGCAATGGATGCAAACTACATGAAGAGTTTATTAGTGGATGCTTAGTGGCAAAGACGGCAGTGAAGTCTTATTTCTCCACCATCACTGCATCATTGGCTAGCGGAGCTATTTTGAGCAATGAAGAGTCTTTAATGCTGGAGCCCAGAATGGGAAATCTTAGAATCATAGAATCGTAGAGTTGGAAGAGACCCCAAGGGCCATCCAGTCCAACCCCGTTCTGCCATGCAGGAACTCTCCATCAAAGCATCCCCATTGACAGATGGCCATCCAGCCTCTGCTTAAGGAAGGAGACTCCACTACAGCTTCTCTAAAGTATTCAATGCTCATCTAAATCACATGAACAGTATGTGATTTTGCCTATTCCCTGCCCTGACCCAACCTTGCAGCTTCGCTATATGGGATTTGCTGGAGACCAGAGGAAAGTTCGATCCAGCTACAGATGGCTGGGGATTGTCTCACTGCTGCATCTGGCGCTGATGGTTGGCATGCACACCTACAGGTTCCAACAGATGAAAAGGGCAAGGCAAGAATGGAAGCTGCATCGCAACCTGTCCTATCAAAGGTATAGTATCTGGCATTTTGACTGACAGACTGCCAAAATAAAACGGAAGGAGGAAGAGCCCTCCCTCCAATCCACCTGCCTTGGTCCAGGTCTCAGAGGGAGAGAAGAACCACTGGACCTCATCCCCTTTCCCTCCACCATTCCCTTCTCCTTTTGTTTCGTGTCTTTTAGATTGTAAGCCTGAGGGCAGGGAACTGTCTGATTAAAAATAATAATTGTAAGCCGCCCTGAGAGCCATTAGGGCTGAAGGGCGGGATATAAATACATAAATAAATAAATAAATAAATAAAATAAAGATGCTTTGAGTCTCTTTGGAGGCATGCTGTTTAAATGATGCATGCATCAGAAGAATCTGGAAGCTGCACCAAAGCTGCACTCCAGTGCTTAGGAATGGAGTGTGGCTTTGGCGCGACCTCCAGACTCTTAGGACCCATGCATCATTTAAACAGCAAACCTCCAAAGAGACTCAAAGCAGCTTTATTTTGGCTAGTCTGAACAGCCATAACCCAATCTAGGAGTCTATAAATATATTCTGTGGTTAAACTTGGGGTCTCATCCCAAAATATGTCCGTATGTATGTACAAATACAGGTAGTCCAAATATATCCTCCAAACAAATACCGCATCCAAACACTTCTGTCAAAGCACTCGGGAGTACTCAACGTGTATTGTTAATGTATATAAGTACATATATATAAGTTTATGTGTATGCAAGTACTGTACTTAACTCCTGTTAAAAATATAAAAAGGAACCTTCGCATTCTCTGAATAGAGGGGCGAAAGGTGAGAGCGCAGTCTGTCCTGGAAGCACCTAAAAGAAGCATTGACTCCCCTTTACTCTCATCCATCCAGTCTTTTGGACGGACACGGTTATGTTGGCCAGGCAATTTATGTTGTTGTTCCGAACCATGAGGGCTAGAAAGTCATACTTTTGTTGGGGGATGCTGGTGTCAGCAGAACTTGCAAGTTACACTCTAGATTCCTAAATGTCTCCTGATGTGATGAGCATATTGGTTGCAGAAACGTTTTCTTCCGTGGGAGTAAGCTGAATGAAAATGATAATTATTTCCCACCTTGTTTCCCGCAGGACTCAGACTGAGGAGCGGTTCCTGAACCGCAGTTCTTACTGCACTCTGTGCTTAGAAGAACGGCAGCATACCACAGCCACTCCATGCGGGCACCTCTTTTGCTGGGAATGCGTCACAGAGTGGTGCAACACAAAGGTACGTACCGACTCTCCTAAATACCTGAACTCGGGCCAGTACCATAATGCGTATTCCTTATATCTCTAACATGAACACAAGTTTGTGCTTAGCTCCGGCAGCTTCTATAGACATTATTTACCTCCAGCTTTGAATGCATTTGACCTAACATCAACAGCGCTCACAAGCTATGAGCTCAAGTATGGGTTATATGACAAACGCCAGAAGGCTACTCCGCAGTGTCTCCACCTACGTTTCAGATGTTTTTATTACTATTTGGTTATATTATTTGTTTGAACCCTTAGAGAACTATCAGTTAGGTGTAAGTCAAGCAAGGGGACCAGTGGCCCTCTAAGTATGTTTTACTTCTAGCTTCCAATGACTCTGGAAGTATGAGACTCACGATTTAAAACTATCTGTAGGGCCGTAACTACACCTTGTGCAGATATTAGCAAGCTAGACTGACCAAAGTATTGAAAGCTTCAGGAATGTTGTTTCTCATTAAGCTCCATCATTTCATTATCTTTTACATTCTATTCTATATTCTACTATATTAAAATTATTACTATAAGTCTTGCCTTCGAAGTGACGGCAACTGTCATGGTTGACAAGTAACTATTCAAGCATAACACCTGCAAGCTTCGGTACCACAAAAGAGGTCAAAATAAGCCACTCTTGAGTTCCAGTTTTGGGGAAAGAGTGAAATATACATCAGTAGAACAACAACAACAGGCAACATTTGAAAAGAAACCAGCCGAAGATAATGAGGGATGCTTGTTTGGCTAAAACATTTCAGAAGGGTGCATTTTCTAATCCTACTTTACTTATTCTCCCTTTCCAGGCTGAGTGCCCATTATGTAGAGAGAAATTCCATCCACAGAAGCTGATTTACCTGCGACACTATCAATGAGATTTCCTGGCCAGACTCTCAGATGGCAAAATGCTGGGAGCCAACTAAAGTACAATTTTCAATCAATGATATGCAAGACTTTGATATTAAATTCCTGCAATAAAAAACTGAGCAGCCAAACGCTAGTTTTACTGCCTTTACAGGGTGATAAGAACTTCTCACTTAACACAAAGCCATAGTATCCATCCCTTGGCTTGTTAAAATAAATCTATCCAGCCATTTTAGGGGGAGTTGGCATCGACCAGATCCCACTGCTTTTGAAAAATAGGATTTTTCTGCCTGAGTGGCGAGTTCGAGTTTAATTAAAATAATTCCCACTTGCCATAATATCTAGACTGTTGCAAATCTTGTATTTCTAGCTTAAGTGTCTCTAGGAAGAAGGCTCTACTAGCAGATAACTAAATATGTTAATCCAGGCTTTTTAGAACAACGTAGAAGGGCTCTACATTCAAATGCTCTAAATGCATTGGAGTTGGTATAGCTTTTAAAGTGCTGTGAAGTCAACGTAGACCAGTGGTTCCCAACCTGTGGGTTGGGACCCCTTTGGGGGTCGAATGACCCTTTCATGGGGGTCGCCTAAGACCATTGGAAAACACCTATTTAATTACAGTTATGAAGTAGCAATGAAAATAATTTCATGGGGTTGGGTCACCACAACATGAGGAACTGTATTAAAGGGTTGCAGCATTAGGAAGGTTGGGAACCAATGATGTAGACATTCACAGTTTGGCTACGATCTGGCTAAACCTACCCCACAGGAGTAAGGAATACGCTGTACAATGTTACAATCTAGGAAAGAGGTGCCTCAGTCAAAGGCTGGCATGAAAGAAGACATTTCCTAGATGCAGCAGGAGGAAAAAGTGTTTCATCCTGTAGTGTCACATATACAGTGCGTCCTCGCCTTACGTGGGGGATCTGTTCCGGATCCCTTCGCATAAGGCGAATTCCGCCTATGCTCGAGCCCCATTGGAAACAATGGGGCTCGTGTGCGGCAGCGCGGCGGCGCAGGCACGCACAGAGCGCAACGGGTGCACGCACCCATTCAGTTGAATGGGACGCGCCGCCCCTTCCACCCTGCGTGCGCGCCGCGGCTTGAGCACATATGCTCAAGGCCGCGTATGGTGGGCGCGCGTATGTCGTGGGCGCACTGTGTGTGTGTGTGTGTGTGTGTGTGTGTGTGTATATATATATATTATGTGGAGTATTATGGATTCTAGGCAGCAAGTGAAAAGATGGAGAACTATGGCCCCATACAGACAGGCCAAAATAAAGCTGCTTCGGGTCACTTTGGAGGTATGCTGTTTCAATGATGCATGAGTCCTAAGAGCCCGGAAGCTGCACCAAAGCTGTGTAGGACTGGATCTTGGCTTTGGCATGGCTTCCGGTCTCTTAATAAGCATGCATCATTGAAACAGCATGCCTCCAAAGTGACCTGAAGCAGCTTTATTTTGGTCTGTCTGTATGGAGCCTTAATGTGTAAAGTAAGCTAATACCTTCCTTTTTAGTCTGTTACTACAGGCTCTACTCATCACATTCTGAAATCCAGTTTGTACACACATTCCTGTACCACTTTTTATGAGGCATCATACACCTGAATAATTTAAACTCAGTAGTTTTCAACGGAATTTGTTTCTGTGGATGTGTTTCAATTTGTTTCCTATTAATGTTATGCAGAAGCTCTCACAATGTCTTAATACTGGAGGGGGAAATAATCTGTAGCATAACTCATATCTTTCTGACCAGTAGAGTGTGAATATTTCCTTTTACAACTGGTTGCAAACAGCTAACATTCTGCTCTATATATTGGGATAATAGTGCAAACTGGTTCTTTTAAGACTGACCTCAAACACAAACACACACCCCATATATTCTCTCACACAACCAGCTTATATAGATCTGTCTCTGGACTCTCCACTTCATCCTGTGCATCTGTGGAAGTAGGTTCAAGTCTATGAAAGCACATGCCACCAACATCTTTCTTCCAGTTAAGTTTCAAAGGTGCTGCGAGATCCCTTTGCATACTGGTTTTCCAGACTAACATGGCTATGTCTTTGAATTCAACCTCAAACACTATACGTTACTCCACAAGATTCAAGGATGCTGTTGAGAGTAAGGCTTTCCGGTATGTTGGTGTTATAAAAACTATTGAATCCAGAAAAGGGGCACCGTCTTTTAATAAAGTTGGGAATTTAAAAAAAAAAAGTCGATCAGTAAAATCGTTTATAGCTGTATAATAACATCAAAAATTTGTACATGCAGGTCAATATTTCTCTCCATAGAAAATTAGAAGCTGTGTTAAAACCCACAAAGTCTCCTCATCTGCCATGGCAAGCCTCTTGGAAAAGACTACATGAAATAAACTTAAGTCCATTTACAAAGAAAGAGAGAGAGAGAAAATCAGTTTCAGGGAAAAGTCAGTAACTGCTACCTAATATAGTGATAATCCCATGTCTTTAGCAAAACAAAAACAAGACCATGATAGTTAGGAATAATATCGAACCGTCACAAAAGAGCCGGAGATCAGCCTCTTCTTCGCCATAATAGCTAAATAAAACCTTGCGTTTTGAAAATCAAGAAACACAAGGCAGGCTTGTTTTAAAATTGCAATTTCCCCTCTAAGCAGAAGTACCATGGAAAAATAGTTATTATACCAGAGGTCTCTCTAGTTAAACCTTGGATCTTACAAAGCGCAATGAGAGGTTTAAAAAGTCTGGACGTAACGCGACCATCGGAGTCTTGTTTTCCTGTCATATAGCATTTGAACAATCTAGAGGAGGCAGGGCAACCAGGGACCAAAATATATATTAGTTTAAACTGTTAAAACTCTGTTCCACCTTAAGCTTAAATGGAGGCCCTATAATGCTTTAAAGGTTACATCCTCATATTCCTATGCCTTGCAATGTGTGCACAAACACAGCCGCTCTGCAGTATGCCCAAGGCGCTCTCTCAAAAGACAACCAAGCCCTGAAGTCCACAAACATGTCGGAGCCAGCTGTGTATAGTTCCTATGACCGTTTTGCGCACACATGGAAACACAAGTGTGGCTTGTACTTGCCTCCCAGGAAAGACAGTGAGGGGAGAAAACAGCTCTTGGGCACGTGAAACAGCAACTTGTTGCCAAAGGACACCGAATTCGAGACGAAGTTGTCAAATGCCAGTATCCTCCTGAAATACTTAAAGAGAGAGAAAAAAATGCTTGGCCCACAATAAACTGAAGGTAAAAGTTCTAACTGCCCTCTTAGTGATGACTTAGTATGAAGAAAAGAGGCATTGTTACAATGGCTCAAAACCGGTCTTTTAATTACAATGTAAGGAGTTGGTCAGCAGGCTCAAGTGTGATTTCTAGCTGGCAAAGGTCTTCCCCACTTCTTCCTTCCCTTTGTATTTCCTCTTGCCATGCGTGAAGGGTATATATCGGTATTTTATCATATGCTGCAGGAGGGAAAAGAGAAAATATTCAGGACACACCTTATAGTTCCCTTCCTCTTCCAACCCCAGCACATGTCCACTGGTCAAGCACAACCCAATATCTACAATATAGGATGCTCTTGTTGGAAAATAGACATTTATGACCTCCGACAAAGCACCCAATGACCCAGAGGCGTTAGAAAATCACACCAAGAAAAGGGGATATTTCAATTACGAAGGACAGCGTACAGCCTTAGAGTCCTACCTTGATTTGTCTCTTCATGGTGATGCAGAAAAGCATAATGAAATACATCACAAGAATTGGCCAAAAAACTGGAACGTTGAAAGCCTCAAAGAACGTACATGTCATTGCGACAAGGATACCTTTTGTAGCAGAGTGCCTGGAAGGAAAAGGGAAAGGTAGCCATTGCAATAAAGGTCTTTTAAAGCTATTGAATCTCAGTCCAGATTTCTTTCTGTATCTGTAGCATGCCCCATCTCCTGCTAAGATAACCTGGTCCATTTTCCTGCTTTCTCCTGATCAGTTTGCACTAAGATCTGATTCAGAAAGCTACAGTTATATCAGCATTTGGAGTGGAAATGCTAATGACACCTTGCTACTTCAAACAACTGGGATGAAATACGCTTACAAACAAACCCATGAAGTAGAGAGGGAAGAGCAATCTGGGAAAGGGAGATAGAAAAGAGGAGTAACAACACTGCTGAAATCGTTTGTATGGGATTGACGGTACCTACATTTCAGTCAAGAATAAACATTGTACCTGAACGGGGAGCATCCTACTGTTCCAAATCATGAAGAAGTGGCAATGTGTGTTTTTGCCTTCAGTCGACTGATGGTGACACCATGAATTTCATAGTGTTTTCTTAGGCCTGTTACAGACTGCCAAAATAAAGCTGCTTCGGGTCTCTTTGGAGGTATGCTGTTTAAATGATGCATGCATCCTAAGAATCCGGAAGCTGCACCAAAGCTGCACTGCAGTGCTTAGGAATGGAGTGTGGCTTTGGTGCGACCTCCAGACTTAGGACCCATGCAATCATTTAAATAGCATACCTCCAAAGAGACCCAAAGCAGCTTTATTTTGGCAGTCTGTAACAGGCCTTAGGCAAGGAATAGGGGGTGTTTTGCCAGTTCCTTTCTCTGGAATAGAGCCTATGGCACCTAGCATTTCTTGGTGGTCTCCATCCAAGTACTAACCAGAGCTGACCATCTTAGCTTCTGAGATCAGACAGAACCTGGTGCCTTTAGGTATTTAAGCCAGGAAGCGGCAACACCAGCCATAATGACATCTTAAAATGAAAAGTATTGGAATGCTAGGGATATGGGGGAAGTTGTCAATTGGAAGTGAGCTTTGGGTTTGCAGCAAAGGATTCCCATGCCTATCTAAGAGAGCAGAAATCTGGTGGAGTGAGAAGTAAGAGCAGGAAAACAGAAGTTACTCACCAGAATTTGAACTCTGGCAGCCTTCGGATGAAGGGACGAAATTCCTCATTTTGTTTTGTAGGTAATGAAGGACCCTCATCTGAAGAGAGGAGGAAATGCGAGATCTTAAAATAAATAATTCCATCATAGATTGTTTAACTACTAGTAGTTAATGGCAGAGTCATGGCTCAGTGATACATAGGCCCCAGTTTCAAACCCTGCAATCTCCAGGGTTTCATTGGCACCAACTATGATTTTAGTTTGGCATCAAGCTAAAATACAGGTCTTGATCAAAAACAGAATGGTCCCCAAATATGGTTTTAATAATGTGGTCCATAATAGGATTATATGACAGTTAATTAAAACAAAACAGCAGCAGTACAAACAGTACAAGATTAAAATAAGAGTAGGAATGTTCTTTATACCTGAATCTTCCATTAAAGAGGGATCTACCTTTGGCGACAAGAAAGCTATGAAAAGGTTTAAGTGGTAGATGCCCAAGGCATATGTCACAATGTACCAACCCTGGAAAGGAAAGACAAAAGGGTGGGTGGGGGAAATCGAGAACGTCAAATAGTGAATCAATCTAAAGTACACAACATAAAAACACACAGTCGCAGACCTATGTTGCCCACAGCTTGGAAGGATATGAAACTGACTATTAAAAATATTGAGAAGCAGCAGGAGAATATAAAGCAAGCAATGTATGAGAAATGAAACCCTTGTTATCCGCTGGAGTTTGGTTCCAAGATCCCCCATGAATAACAAAATCTGTGTATGCTCAAGTCCTATTAAATACAATGGCATAGCAAAATGGTGTCCCTTATATAAAAAGGGGATTTGATACTTGATATACTTTTATTGAACATTTACAACCGTGGATGCTTGAATCCATGTATAAAAAATCCGTGTATAAAGAGGGCCGACTGTATACACTGGGTCCTTAGTGTTGGCTGGGGTTTGGTTCCAGAAGCCCTCATGGATACCAAAATCTGTGTGTGCTCAAGTCCCATTATGTACATGGATATAGTAAAATGGTGTCCCTTAAGTGGTAAAGTCAAGGTTTTCGTGCATGCAGAATCCGTGGCTACAGAGGGCTGGCTGCAAAACAAATTCAAACCCTTCTAGATGTTTGGAGCTACAAATCTGATAACCTTTGCCCATTTTCTAAGCTGACTTGGGTTTATGAAGCTGTAGTTCTAAACCTACCCCAATCTAAACCAAGCAGAACCAAGACGCAAAGTGCACAACGAGGGAGACGACAAGAGGGGGGGCCGAGGACAGATCTAAGCTGAAATAAGGGGAGATACGAGAGATTGGATGCTTTATCTTGGGGAAGAGGGAAAGGGTAAGGGGTCTTGAATGTATAAACAAGGAACATAGCAAGATGAAGGTAGGTGCGGTGTCAGGAACATGATAAACTCATCAGTGTTTCACAAACAAAAACCTCCAGTTCTTTTAAGATGAATGTTATTTTCTTTTACAACCTGGTGATTTTTAATTTATGTATTTATAGATAAGATGACAACCTGCTGCTACAAATCAGTAGTGCGCCTAACATTGTATTACAGCTGACCGTGGTTGTAAGCTACCGACTAATGTTCTGGCCTCTTACCTGCAGTAAATAAACTCTGATCATGTAGATAAAACTTAAGCCCAACGTTACAACCCATCGTATTGCAGTGTAAGGAGTAGATTTGTCTAACCAGGACTGGTAAATCTAGAAGAAAGATAATGGTAAATGTTCAGTATTACTCATTATAAGGACCCCATAGATTATTATTATTATATATATATTGATTCAACTATAGTTCTGGGAAGTTGAGGGCGTGAAACTACCATACTAGGAGTCTCATTTATTGGATTAGTGCATTTCTTGCAAGCCAGTGTGGCATAGCAATTAGAGCATTGGCACCACAGCTCTGGACACCAGGGTTTGAATCCCCTCTTGACCCTTAGGTGCGTTACAGAGCGCCGAGAAGCGGCAGGCCGCCACTACTGCCAGTTGCAGTGTGAAGGAGCCCCAGTGTCCAAACTGCGCGGCTCCTCCGTGCTGGAAATAAGAAGCCCCAAAATGGCACTTCTCTTTGCAGCGCGCTAATGACGCCGCGAGACGCCAATGGCGCACTTGCGGCGTCATTTGCGCTGTGTGACGTGCAGACGCAACACATCTGCTACATCAAGATGGCAGCCCCCGTGTGGAATGGGCGCCGCCATTTTGTATGGACTCGGTCCGTATTAGGGTTAGGGGCGTCCAGAAGGGATGCCCCTTCTCAACCCTAATACGTACCGAGGCAACCCTAGCACGCCGCTTTGGCATGTCTGTAATGCGCCTTAGACTCTGGAATTCCTTTCCCAGAGAAGTCAGAATGGCAACCTCATTGCTGTCCTTCTTTAAACCTTTAAATCTTTAAATAATGGGCTGGGGGTGTTGTATAAAAGGCACACAACAACAACAACAAGGCATCTCTTAGCCAACTGTGTGAAACCAACCTGTCCAAGTCTTGTGAAAAATCTATAGACCACTGAAGGCTTGCCATGGATGGAATCACCAGTGCTGTCTCCTTCTGACATTTTTTGCTGCGGAAACAAAACAAAAACAACATTAACAACATAATTTTGGCATACTACACTTCCACCAAGTTAAATTCAAGAAACTGCGTTAGGCTGAGTTTGGTGAAACAAAACGTCCGAAGTACATGAGTCCTTGCAAACCTAGAGATATGTATTTCTTCTGTAGAGTCCACAGAAATTACAACACTTTGAACTTTCCAAATGAAAAAGGATTATTAGTACAGTGGTACCCCGGGTTACGAAATTAATCCGTTCCGCGGCGCCCTTCGTAACCCGAAAGATTTCGCAACCCGAAAAAGCCATAGGCGCTAGCGCTGGAAGCCGCGATTTCGTGCGAAAAAGCGCCGAAAAGCACCAAAAAAATTTTCGTAACCCGAAAAAAAAAAACGTAACCCGGAACAGTTTTTTCCTATAGAATTTTTTCGTATCCCGGAAATTTCGTAACGCGGTGCTTTCGTATCCTGGGGTACCACTGTATATTAAATGAAGAGTGCATATATTCTGCAAAACATTTTCAAATGAAGAGCCCAACTTGATATAGATAGCAGCAAAGCGAGGCAGGAAAGCATGTTGTGAGTTTATGACGCTCCACTGGCAATCCCTACAAAACATGACAACGGTTCAAAACACACTGCAGAAATAATCCGGTTCAAGACTGCTTTAACTGCCCTGGCTCAGTGAATCCTGGGCATTATAGTTTATTGTGGCACCAGAGGTCTCTGACCCAGAAGGCTAAATATCTCACAAAACTACAGTTCTCAGACTTCCCTAGCATTGAGCCAGGGCAGTCAAAGTGGCCTCAAACTGGATTATTTCTGCGGTGTGTTTTGGACCAATATTAGTCACAAGCCTGCATTGTGTCACAATGTGGCTGTTCTCAATTCAGGCGTTGTAGGAAGGACATTCACGCGGGCCAGCCATTCCTCCTCCTGGTCATGTGGATACTCCAGGAAATAAAACTAAGGCCTGTTACAGACTGCCAAAATAAAGCTGCTTGGGGTCTCTTTGGAGGTATGCTGTTTAAATGATGCATGCATCCTAAGAATCCGGAAGCTGCGCCAAAGCTGCACTCCAGTGCTTAGGAATGGAGTGTGGCTTTGGCGCGACCTCCGGACTCTTAGGACCCATGCATCATTTAAAGAGCATACCTCCAAAGAGACCCGAAGCCGCTTTATTTTGGCAGTCTGTAACAGGCCTAAATTCCATTAGCAAGACAAAAAGAGATCCAAGCAGCCTCAGTCCTTTCTGAGCCTCGAACGCTTGCAAAATGTATTCTGTGCAGTTTGGTTGGCCAGTACAGGCATCCCTGCTTTGTAGATTTTGGGTGTTATTGTGCTTTACTGTATGGCCAGTGGAGCTTTGAATGCTTGCAACATGTATTTTGTGCCGTTTGGCTGGCCCACAAGGGACTTGCTGTTTTGTGGATGTGGGATGTTATTGTAATTTGCTACATGACCAACACAGCTACCACTGGATATGTTTTCTTCGTGTAGAGGAAAATGTTGGCCCTCGTGGTCTTTCTGATTTATGAAGGTGCTGCTATTTCCCTGTTAAGTCATGATTCAAAGAATCCCAGCAGCTGTTG
This sequence comes from Sceloporus undulatus, assembly GCF_019175285.1. NCBI lineage: Eukaryota > Metazoa > Chordata > Lepidosauria > Squamata > Phrynosomatidae > Sceloporus > Sceloporus undulatus. The sequence continues at coordinate 6,453,916 of NC_056528.1, read as the reverse complement.
CTGCTGTGCCACATCACCCAAAGCAAAAAGCGATAGGACTTCCTGGTGTGTCATTGCCAAAGGGCAGGGCCACGTTCCTGTGAGTCAGAGAGAAAGCACTTCTATTGGCACAGAAGTATAGGAAAGCACTGTAGTAAGTAGAAATTGGAACAAAAAGGGCTAGGGAGGGAGAAACCATAATGAAATTACACCTCGGGGGGGGGGTCAGTCTTGAGCAAGGAAATCTATGAGCTTGACATATTAATGGGGAAATCCCTTGCACTTGCTGGGTGTTATTAATGGTAAGGCAATCATGCAAGAGCCGTCTGACACTTCCAGAAATACAACTCTAACACCCCAGAATTTTTCAAAGCAGGTCAAGGTACCAAGAAACAAAAGAGATAAATCTGAGAGCCAAAAGACCAAAGGAGACACAGGTCCAAAATATTCCTGACTCAGGTTCAAGTCAGTGAGAAGGAAAAGTTATCCCATGAAGGTATGAAGCAACCAGGCAATCGCACCATAGTGGTTCTTCTGTGCCTTCAAGTCATTATTTAGCAAGATTTATTCACAGAAGGATGGCCATGGCCTTCCCCTGAGGCTGAGAGAGTGTGACTTGCCCAAGGTCCCCCAATTGGGTCTCATGGCTGAGCTGGAAATCAAATCCTGATCTCCTGGGTCATAGTCCAGCACTCAAAATCATAATCCTGCCGTAAGGGTTAGAGAAATGTTCCTCTTTCCCTTTCCAAAAGCTACCAGCTTCTAGGTATCTACAAAGATCCTGCACAAGATGCATAACTTTACGATGGCAGAGCTGTGTCAACAACACAATATGCAACACTGAAACAATACACAGACCAAAAAAACACCTGAGGAAGTAGACTGAAGTCTACGAAAGCTCATGCTGCCAACTTCTTTCTTTCAGTTAGTCTCAAGATCTCTCAACATGGCTATATCTTCCAATTCTACCTGAAAGAAAGAAGTTGGCAGCATGAGCTTTCATTGACTTCAGTCTACTTCCTCAGATGCATTTGGAAGTACAATGAAGTCTACGAAAGCTCATGCTGCCAACTTCTTTCTTTCGGTTAGTCTCAAAGTCACTACAAGATCTCTCTACATCCTGAACAATACACAACTATGCTAGTAAACTGTGACAAGGTACAACATGCAATGCATGTCCCATTGCTCAGTGAGGTTCTCCTAATGCGCAACAGGACACTTTGGCGATCGGGAGCCATTGTATATTAGGATACGCTGCACAATGGCTTCGCAGGCACAATGGTCCCAACAAATGGCACAGCTCCATCTCCACTCTCTTCCTGCAAATAGCAACACTGCACAACAACACAATCCAATTTTATATCATCGTAGGCCGGTTTAACTAACCAAAAAGATGCCAGCTGAACATGTTTCTTACCAACACATGATTATAGTGAACTTATGGCGACCCTAAGGCAAACATATCACAGGGTTTTCTGGGGCTGAGAGTGTGTTAGTCACCCACGGTGACCCAATGGGTTTCCATAGCTGAGCTACGAATCAAATCCTGACTTCCAGAGCTGCAGTCCAATACTCAGCCACTACACTAACTGTCAATGAGCCCCAGGCAGCATGGCAATTCTGGGATTTGTAGCCCCAAAAGGTAATGTTTCCAGTCTGCAAGTTGCTTGAACAACAGCTTTTCGGTATATAAACCCTATCAACCAATTTGAATCTGTATCTATAGCCCCATACAGACAGGCCAAAATAAAGCTGCTTCGGGTCACTTTGGAGGTATGCTATATAAATGATGCATGCATCCTAAGAGTCCGGAAGCCGCGCCAAAGCCATGATACAGTCCTAAGGGCTGGAGCACACCTTTGGCGCAGCTTCTGGACTCTTAGGACACATGCATCACTGAAACAGCTTACCTCCAAAGTGACTCGAAGCAGCTTTATTTTGGCCTGTCTGTATGGGGCCCAAATGTGCTTTCAAGTCACTTGTTGACTTATCACAACCCCATTCATTTTATAGGGTTTTTCGTAGACAAGCTGGTTTTGCCAGTTCCTTCCTCTGAAACAGTGGTTCCCAGACTTGGATCTCCAGATGTTTCGGACCGCTGCTCCCAGAATTCCTGGCTGCCTGGGACTTCAGGGAATTGAAGTTCAAAACAATTGGTGGGCCAAAGTTTGGAGACCACTGCTCTGAAATACAGCCGATAGTACCTGGTATTCCCTGGTGGTCTCCTCTCCAAGTAGTAACCAGAACTGACCCTGCTTAGTTTCTAAGCTGAACACGATCTGTTGCTTTAGGATATTTAGGCTTTTTGACCGCAGACAACAATGATGACAATCCCAGAGGAGAGTTTCACTTTCTGGGAAGGGTATTAAAATTGTATGCCAATGCCTTTCACACAGTTGCTACAGACTTGAGGGAGGAGGAGGAGGAGGAGGCAGGCAGGCTTCAGTGCCATAAAGTCAAGAGCATGAATATATGCTGCCTAATACAGTTGGCCCTCCACAATTGCCAACTGACAATTTGAATTTTGTAACTACAAGTCTAGAAATGTGACCACAGCCTGTGTATCTATGGCTCCATACAGACAGGCCAAAATAAAGCTGCTTCGGGTCACTTTGGAGTTACGCTGTTTGTATGATGCATGCGCCCTAAGAATCTGGAAGCCGCACCAAAGTCACGCTCCACTATTAATAGTAACCAAATGCCTTTGGGGAAGTATGAAACCTCATGTTGCCAACTTCTTTCTCTCATTTTCGTCTCGTAGGTGCTCCAAGACCCCTTTGCAGACTGGTTTCCCAGACTAACATGGCTATGTCTTTGGATTCCTGGTCAGATTAATAATACAATTACCAAGTATATAGAGAGATCTTGCAGCACCTGGAGATGTTTCCTATGTTTCCCTATGGACAAGTAATTCCCAAATGTTTCCCTATGGGCAAGGATTCTCCAATGTTTCCCTATGGACAAGTATGGTTTCCCTATGGGCAAGTACTGTCATTTGCTTTAGTATGTCCCCAACAAGATCTCTCTACAAGTGATGATCTGTGAGATGCCATGGGTACCTTTGGGGAGAAATGCAGGGTATATAAATCAAATAAATAAATGGGGGGGGGAATTGAATAATTGCTGTCAATGGTCCCTATGGAGGTAGATGGGGAGGGCAAGAGAGAGAGAAAGGGAGAGTGAGGCGATTCCAATAAACCTGGTACTAAAAGATGATACAAAACTGGGAGGAATAGCTAACACTTTGCAAGGCAGGAACATAATTTAAAGGCAGAGAGATCTGGTAGCCCCTTTGAGACTAACCGAAAGAAAGAAGTTGGCAGCATGAGCTTTTGTAGACTTCGGTCTACTTCCTCAGTTTCATATGACTTAAATCTACTTTCTGAGATGGAAAAAGTGGATATATATATATATATACATACATACACACACACACACACACACACACACACACAAACATACACACATCTGAGGTATATGCACCTGATTGATCAGATATATGCATCTGAGGAAGTCTAGGGAAGCCCATGCTGCCAACTTCTTTCTTTCAATGAGTCTCAAAAGGGCTAGAAGATTTCTCCACATATGACAATACAATGCAATACAAAGCTTTAGTAGAGGCAACAGACCTGCAGACGATACATTAAAAAAAAGGTATCACTTTTAACACAACAGTAGCAGATGAAAAAGGTAAATTTGCAACGTATTGAGAAATGTAAATGGTGAGAGAGGAACCCGTTCTCTACAAATGAGAGTCTGTCGAGAGATCTTGCGGCGCCTTTGAGACTCACTGAAAGAACCAAGTAGACTTTAGTCTAGGAAAGTCCATGCTGACAACTTCTTTCTTTAGTTGGTCTCAAAGGTACTGATTCTACAGACGGCTCCGTATCTTTCAATAATTAAGAATGACAGTAGTAACCAAATACAAAAGAGGAAGTAGACTCAAGCCCACATCTTTGTACTCTACAATGACCAAGCGGTTATCTGTGAGCCGCCTTGGGTCCCTTTTGGGGAGAAAGGTGGGATATATAAATGAAAGGTGGGGAAGAATAATACAATGGCTGTCATTGTTCCCATATAATTGTAATTCATTTATGGTCTTTGACCAAAACGTCTCAAAGTTCATAAAAAGAAAACTCTGACCAAGAACCAGTGAAAACAAATTAAAACCCAAATGCACATGGATACAGGAAGCATTGCACATCAACACAGAGGAAACGCAGAAGGGGCCATCCTTTCACATTATCTTCCATCATAGATATAAAGCTGGGGGGGGGGGGGGTGGAATGAAACAATTGCTGTTGATGCTCCCATATGTGTGTGTGTGTGTAATATATATATGGTCCTTATATATATACATACATATAGGTGCCATATATATACATATAGCCGGGGATGAGGGGGAGGAAGAATGAAACAATGGCTGTCAATGGCCCCATATATATACAATGGTCCCACTACATAGGTCCCATATATATATAGTTAGGGGGAGGAGGGGGAACTAAACAATTGCTGTCAATGGTCCCACACACTATATATATGGTCCTTATCCATCCATATATATATATATAATAAAAAATGGTCCCACTACATATCACACATATATATAAGTCCCATAATATGGTCGGGGGGAGGAGAAGGAACGAAACAATTGCTGTGGTCCATACATATATATATAATGGTCTATAAATGGTCCCATATATATATATATATGGCCTGGGGGAATGAAACAATTGCTGTCAATGGTCCCTTATGGAGCTGGGCGGCCATGCCAATGAAGCTGGCACTCCTGCTGCAATGGCAAAGGCGGCTGACAAAAGCATCGCAGCCACATTCGCCTTCAGCGAGTCACACTCTCTCAGCCTCAAAAGGAGGGCTATTGAAGAAACCTCGCTAAGGGGAAAAGGACCATAGAGTCGGGGGAAGGAGAGGAGGGGAAGGGGGCCGAGGTGGGGCCTGCTCCCTGCCCTCGCGGGGGTCCACTTACAGGCCTGGCCGGCGACGGCAGCGGCGTCCCTCCTCCTTCTTCCGCGTCCGGACTCCGCCCCGGATCCACGAAATGGCCGCCGCTGCCAGCGCCAGCGCCGCGCCGGCCGGGCGGGAGTCAGGCTTCAGGGGCAAAAATGGCGCCCACTTCCGCTTCCGGGTCGGGCCTAGTCGTTTCGGGCCTACTCGAGACTGTTCTAGAGTACTCTACAAAACTCCCTCTTTCTCACACTGTGGAAACCAAACACACTTAACTCCATCTTAGTGTGACAAACACCCCCCAAAACACTTATTATCGCCTTATTTTAACGCTTTTCAATGCGGGCCCTGCCTCCCGTTGCATTTCGGGGTTTGTAGTTCGGCGAGGCGTCGCACCTCTCTGGCTGAACGTTCTAAACGCCTCTTCCTGAACTACGAGTCCCAAGATGCGGCCTAGTTTTAAGAGTGTAAAAAGCGATAGTGGTTTCAAGCTTTAGGCCTCCAGATGTTTTGGACTTCAATTCCCAGAAGTCCCAGTCAGTATGCTGATTATTCAGGGATTCTGGGAGCTGAAGTACCAAAAAATCTAGAGGACCAAAGGTTGAGAACCACTGAATCCAGTCTGAGATAATGGCCTCCACCAAACTGTGCTCTTTTAAAAGATGATTTTTTTGGTTTTTGGGGACTTCATTTCCCAGAAGCCTCAGCCACGTTGGGCAATGATCAGGGATTCTGGGAGATGAAGTCCAAAATTCTCTCAAAATGCAGAGTTTGGAGGCCACTGCCATGTAGCACCTTTGAGACTAATTGAAAGAAAATGGCAGCATTTCGTAGGCTTAAGTCTGCTTCCTCAGATGGCTTTGACTGCCCTGACTCTGTGACAAAAGTCCCAAACACACTGCAAAAATAATCCAGTTTGAGACAGTGGCCCCCACAAACTGTGCTCTTTCTTTCTTTATTTATTTAGACTTCATCTCCCAAAATCCTCAGCCAGGGACCCCAAGGGCCATCCAGTCCAACTACCTGCCATGCAGGAACTCTCAATCAAAGCATCTCTGAAGTGACAGATGGCCATTCAGCCTCTGTTTAAAAAAATCTCCAAAGGAGACTCCACTACACTCCAAGGAAGTCTGTTCCACTGTCAAACAGCTTTTACTGCCATGAAGTTCCTCCTAATGTTGAGGTGGAATCTCTTTTCCTGGAACTTGCATCCATTGCTTCTGTTCTCTGGAGCAGCAGAAAACAAGCTTGCTCCCTCCTCAATGTGACATCCCTTCAAATATTTAAACAGGGCTATCATATCACCTCTTAACCTTCTTTTCTCCAGGCTAAACATCCACAGCTCCCTAAGTCTCTCCTCATAAGGAATGGTTTCCCTCCTTTGGACACACTCCAGCTTCTGAACATCATTTTTCAATTGTGGTGCCCAGAACTGGCTGACCAGCCTAACCCAAAGGGTGCTCAGCAATGGCTCCTTTTCATCCTGGAGAGAAGTGACCATTTGGGTTACCTCTGTCCTGGGTCCAGTGCTATTCGACATCTTTATCAATGACTTTGATGAAGGAATTGGGGGCATGCTTATCAAATATGCAGATGACACTAAATTAGGAGGAATAGCTAATACTCCAGAGGACAGGATCAAAATTCAAAAGGACCTGAATAGACTAGAAAGCTGGGCCAAAGCTAACAAAATGAAATTCAACACGGAGAAGTGTAAGGTACTGCACTTAGGGCAGAAAAATGAAATGCACAGATATAGGATTATGGGGGACACCTGGCTGAACGAGAGACTTCTACGTGTGAAAGGGATCTAGGAGACCAAGTAGACCACAAGTTGAACACGAGTGAACAGTGTGATGCGGCAGCTAAAAAGGCCAATGCAATTTTAGGCTGCATCAATAGAAGTATAGTGTCTAGATTAAGGGAAGCAATAGTGCCACTCTGTTCTGCTTTGCTCACCTGGAATATTGTGTCCAGTTCTGGGCACCACAATTCAAAAAGGATATTGATACGTTGGAGTGTGTCGAAAGGAGGGCCACCAAAATGGTGAATGGGGTATCTATGGGGACATGTTTTTTCAAATTGTCTGTACCTAAGCTATATGGGGCTTTATAGGTCATGACCAACACTTTGAACTGGGCCTGGAAATGAACCAGTAGCCGGTGAAGCTGTTATATTGAATTGTGCATTGCATTTAAATCCTGCACTGAAAGGCTTTTAGTTATTGTAATGGTGAAATATGTGTGGCCCAAACCTCAGTGACTGAGCAGGCGGACTGTGAACTTAGGTTTTCTGTGGTCCAAGGCACTGTAGGATATTTGCTTTAATGATATCTATAGGGCCACATTTCTGGTCTCCATAATTAATGCATGGAACGACTGCGCCATCAAAGTGCTCTTAACTTAACTATGAAACGAAAGTGCTTTTTGCTCATTCCTCAAACATAAAGAATGTGGCACTAATGTCTTTTAAGGTACCTCGGTTTTAAAGACCTAAAGGAATATGGATTACGATTCTATTCATTTGTAGGCTAAGGACCCAAGGAATACTTTCTTTGTTCTTCATTAATCTAATAATAATAATAAAGAAGAAGCTGGTAATTATTCACTTGTAATGTCTCATATGAAAGAAAGGCATGCTCAGAATCTTTATTGGAATACTGTGGACTATTAAGGTGCATTTGCCCTCTGTGTTTTTACATTCTCATATCTTTGATTCAAGGGAATACTTATTCTGGCCAGCTCAATTGGAGAACGACATGCATATGGGGTTATTCAGTATGCAGAAGGTAGAAAATGGATCAAGTTAATCAGTGGGAAATGTAGCACTTGAATTTTCTCTTTTGACCCATCTTTGCGTCTTTGGATGAAGTTCTCTAGTTTAGCTAGAGATGCTAGTTTGCACTGGCATGTGTTTTTGCAAAACATGCTTCTGCTTACGGAAAGCTCTGGTTCTCTGTTTTGTCAATCGCATGATTCGCATCCCACCCCAATCCTGCCGTTTCCTAGACTGCATCTTACACTCTTGCAAAAGTCCTCCAACAATCACATATTTTGGAGTACAACAAGTAGAGTAGATTGGGGAAAACTAGGGAATCTCTTGCACAAGTGGAGACATTGTCCTCTTGTGCAAGAAGCGGGGTTTTTTTTGGTACAAACTACTGTTCCTGAATAATTCAAGTGTAGAGGGAAATGGCTTTGAGAATATAAAGGCACCAGCTTCCCAGTACAGAAGGGAGGCACATCCTCTATCATAGAGTTGGAAGAGACCACAAGGGCCATCCAGCCCAACCCCATTCTGCCATGCAGGAACTCTCAATCAAAGCATATCTGACAGATGGCCATCCAGCCTCTGTTTAAAGACCTTCAAAGAAGGAGACTCCATCACTCTCCAAGGGACTGTGTTGCACTATCAAATAGCTCTTTTTGTCAGGAAATTCCTCCTAATGTTGAGGTGGAATCTCTTTTCCTGGAGCTTGACTCCATTGTTCTGGGTCCTAGTCTCTGGAGCAGCAGAAAACAAGCTTGCTCCATCCTCAATGTGACTCTCCTTCAAATACTTAAACAGGGATATCATATCACCTCTTAACCATCTCTTCTCCAGGTTAAACATACTCAGTTCCCTAAGTCTTTCCTCATAGGACATGGTTTCCAGGCCCTTCACCATTTTAGTTGCCCACCTTTGGACACGCTCCAGTTTCTCAATGTCCTTTTTGAATTGTGGTTCCCAGAATTGGACACAATATTCCAGGCGGGGCCTGACCAAAGCAAAATAGAGTAGCACCATGACTTCCCTTGATTGAGACACTATACTTCTATTGATGCAGCCTAGAATTGCTTTGGCCTTGTTAGCTGCCGCATCGCACTGTTGATTCATGTTCAATTTGTGGTCTACTTGGACTCCCAGATCCCTTTCACACATGTAAGTCTCTCATTCAGCCATGTGTCTCCCATCCTATATCCATGCATTTCATTTTTCCGCCCTAAGTGCAGTATCTTACATATTTCCCTGTTGAAGTTCATCTTGAACTAACCTTTCTTTTAGGTCAATCGGAATATTTTCTTCAATAGAACTGATAGTTAACCAGTTATCCCAACCTTGTTGGTTGTTTTAAAACATTGAACTATATTTTATTTTCCTGGATCTGAATATAGCAAGTTTCAAACACTGATGCGGTCCGTTATTCAATGGCAGGCTTACATACTGTACGCATCTCTTTTGACTGTTAATTGATATTGTCACACATTTATGGTTTTTATGGTTTGGTTTTGGTTTTTTAAGGTACCCTCCCTCCTATTTCACATTGTTTCCGATTCCCATTGCAAATAGATGGCTTGTCCTGTTTTATGGCTCGAAATATGGAGCAGGGCCATTCATGCATAATAATGCAGGAAATTAAAAAATGGATACCTGCTGATGATATCAGATGCTTTCAGAAGCTGCATTACATACATGGCTACACACTCCTACAGAGAAAGAGCTAACCAAGTCTATTTGTTTGTACTTAGGTAGACAGAATCGTCTCCAGAGCCAATGTAGTGTAGTGGTTTGAGCATTGGATTATGACTCCAGAGACCAGGGTTCGAATCCCCGCTCAGCCGTGGAAACCCCACTGAGTTACACACTCTCAGTGGCAAGGAAAGGCAACCACTCCTGAACAAACCTGGCCAAGAAAACCCCATGCTAGGTTACCCTTTGTGTTCGCCATAAGTCAGAGTTGACTTGAAGGCACACAGCAAGATAGAATAGGGCAGCATATGTAGTTTGATGCTTTCCGAAAGCCAAATAATTTGGCTCATGGGGTTGCATGCCAGCTGTCTTCTTTCCAAATTATCCCAAATGGCTGAGTTCAGAGGATCGTGGTTCTTGCTTTTCACTCCCTGAAAGCAGCGTTTTATTAACTCAGGATTCTTGTTAACATTAAATGGCCTGAATCTTGTTGCTAGTTCCAGGCAAAGTAAACCCATTGAATTAGTTGAATTTACCTATATGTTGATTACAATGGGTCTACACTAGTTGGGACTAACCTATAGCTGAATATCAACATAGGAATTTATCATACTGGGGCTAATTTCGGCGTTAAAGAGAGATTAAAGCACATTCAAAGCATCCTGCCAATAAAGCAGAAATGGCGAGAGATTGCGCGAATGATTATCACATGCAATTGCGCAAATAAAGCGATATCGGAAATGCATTGTCGCCGAAATCCCGAATGTCAAAAGATGTGTGTTGATGCTTCTTTGTGACCATTTACTAGCCCCAACTAGTGAAAACACACTGAAATGAATAGTTTTGACTGTTTTGTATGGTTCTTGTTTCTGTGATGCTCCTGCGTTTTCAAGATGTTACCTTTGCTGCTGCCATGTGCTTTAGATTTGATATATGATGTTGATCTGATCAGATTTGTATCCATTGCCTTGAAGTTTTGGGGAAAGGCATCAAGTTAGTTTAAAGAAGTAATTGCTTAATAAGGGTATATATTTGGAACTTCACACCTATGAGACATTACGGACCGAAAAAGACAATTTTGAAATAGAATAAACCAATCTGTAGCAGGTCATGACTGGTGCTGTCTTGCTTTTTACCACTTGATGGCTCTCTAGCATTTGCTTTAAATATAGCTTTTTCCCTTGAAACTGATCCTGGTTTCTTCTTATGTAGCATGTCACTGGAAAGTTGTTGTGGCTCTGAGTTTGACTAGCTCAGGGATCAGGATGCGACCAGGACTGAGGCTTTTGTGAAGACTGAATAACCACAGCTGGCCTCTGCATAGTGTTTCTGGGTGGAGGAAGTATGCGAAGAGAGATCATAGAAGCATAGAATCATAGAATCCTAGAGTTGGAAGAGACCCCAAGGGCCATCCAGTCCAACGCCATTCTGCCATGCAGGAACTCTCAATCAAAGCATCCCCGACAGATGGCCATCCTTATCTGCAGCTGGACCTAGGCATGATAGATCTGTCCCTGCCTCTTCTTCTCTCCCTCCGAGGCCAGGGCAGTGGTAGTTGCAATGGAGGGAGGATCCTTATCTGTATCTGGACCTAGGCATGATGGATCTGTCCCTGCCTCTTCTTCTCTCCCTCCGAGGCCAGGGCAGTGGTAGTTGCAATGGAGAGAGGATCCTTATCTGTATCTGGACCTAGGCATGATGGATCTGTCCCTGCCTCTTCTTCTCTCCCTCCGAGGCCAGGGCAGTGG
>NC_056528.1:6432239-6442765 GCF_019175285.1 Sceloporus undulatus | reverse complement strand
AAGTTGCGATGGAGAGAGGATCCTTATCTGCATCTGGACCTAGGCATGATGGATCTGTCCCTGCCTCTTCTTCTCTCCCTCTGAGGCCAAGGCAGTGGAAGTTGGGATGTTGGGAGGGCTCTTCATCTGCTTCTGTGCCAAGGTTTAGTGGAGTTGTACCTGTCATGAAGGGAAAGAAATATTGCAATTATTGCTTACTGCAAGAAAAAGACACACGAACCAACTTAAACAAGTTTAAACAACTCTAAAAGGTGAAACGAGTTTTGAAAAACCTCATATAAGCTTAAAATTAAATTAAGCCCCAAAGGCTTTAGTAAAGATAATACAACATCAAGAAGATAATGGCTATCACCTATCACTGTAAGAGAGGTGTGGTGGGGTGTATATATAATAGATTCCCCCCCCCCCCCCCATATTTTCTTTCCTTTGTATTTGTCTTTCTAGCCCATCATATTTAGTAAATAGAGTTCTGGGGTTAAAATCGATCTTCAGTGTATCTGTTACATTGCAATGAATGTTTCTCCAACATTTCATATCTGCATCCTTTTAACCAGTTCATTTCTTTTGTTGGTTGCATGCCTTCATGTTGTTCCCGACTTATGGCGACCGTAAGGCGAACCTATCATGGGGTTTTCTTGGCAAGATTTGTTCAGAGGGGGCTTGCCATTGCCTTCCCCTGAGGCTGAGAGAGTGTGGCTTGCCCAAGGGCATCCACTGGCTTTACATGGCTGAGCGGGGAATGAAACCCTGGTCACAACCCAATGCCACGTTGGCTCAGTCAGATCCAAAATGTGAGCCAATGTGGCACAGCGGTTTGAGCGTTGGGCTATGACTCTGGAGATCAGGGTCCATTTTCTCTCTAGATGGTGAGCAACATACAACCCTTGTCTCATGCCCCTCTGTTGCTTCTGCTCTTCAGTCGCTTGGCACCCTTTTGCCACGCATGACTGGCACAGCGGAGAGTTTGGAGAATGTCACTGCGGGCGAACCTCTCTTTCTGGGTTACGTTGCCAAACAGCTTGCAGAAACACCCCCACTTTGGTTACAATCTGGGAGAAGAGGCCGATCTCGGCAGACATATCCAGGAGGGAGACAGAAGAAGAAGTGATGACTACATTGTATGGGGTTGGGGTGGGAGGAAGCAGCCAGTGATGCAGACAATGAATAAATGGAAGAACTGGCAAGATACGGGCAACCGCTCTTTAAAAATAAGTACGGATGATGCACAGCGATCCTGGCAAAAACATCGTAATGTAGGCTCCAGGTTATTCCCAGCCCATGGATTTGAATTGAATGTTGCTGGTGGATGTCTGTTTGTCCCGATAAAATAGCTACCCTCCGAACATCAGAGGAAAGGCACTGAAGGCAGGAAAGAATTAGTAGAAGTGCCTAAATTTACTAAAGCACATTTGGGGAAATAACGCTCCCCTAACACCATTTGCAGAGAGATCTTGCAGCACCTTTGAGACTCACAGAAAGGAAGAAGTTGGCAGCATGAGCTTCCGTAGACTTAAGTCTACTTCTTCAGATGCATTTGGTTCAAGTGAAAACCAGGGTCATTTCAACAGCTTCAAACCGATTTGCAAACCAGTTTAAAACGTCATGGGAATGAGGCCCTAGGCTGCATCAATAGAAGTATAGTATCTAGATCAAGCGAGGCAATAGTACCACTCAGTTCTGCTTTGGTCAAGCCTCACCTGGAATCCTATGTCCAGTTCTATGCACCACAATTCAAAAAGGACATTGAGAAACTGGAGCGTGGCAACTAAAATTGTGAAGGGTCTGAAAACCAATTCCTATGAGGAATGCTGGGTATGTTTAGCCTGGAGAAGAGAAGGTTAAGAGGTGATATGATAGCCCTGTTTAAACATGTGAAGGGATGTCATATTGAGGAGGGAGCAAGCTTGTTTTCTGCTGCTCCAGAGAATGGGACCCAGAACAATGGATGCAAGCTACAGCAAAAGAGATTCCAGCTCAACATTAGGAAGAACATCTTGATGGTAATAGCTATTCGACAGTGGGAAAATCTGCCTCAAAGAGTGGCGGATTCTCCTTCTTTGGAGATGTTTAAACAGAGGCTGGATGGTCATCTGTCAAGGGTGCATTTGATAGTGTCTTCCTGCATGGCAGAATGGGGCTGGACTGGAAGGCCTTTGAGGTCTCTCCCAATTCTAGGATTCTATGCTCTACTGCAGATGTAATGGAGATAAATAAAACCCAAGTTGACCCTAAAGGTACTTTGGTGAAATCTTTGTTCTTTGATGGAAGTGCTGGGTTTGAGGATGAGGTCCCCAAGGGAAAAACCTCCTTATTACAGTGTCGGGAAGGAGGCACTGGGTAGACTTGGCTTCAAGGCAGCCAGTCCTGGTTCAGAGAGACTGTGAAGGGGAGCTGCAGGGTATCAGAAAATATAATAAGCAGGAGTGCGTGTCTGAGATGATTCAGAGACAAGACATTGAGCGATGATATCTGGATGAGACATTTGAAGAAGTCGGTGGGGAGTGCATGTGTCCTGGTTGTCTCAATTAACCGAAGGGCGAGGTCTGACGTAGTTCGGGTTGGATATTGTTATATCTTTGGAACTATGAGTGGAACTTGTGGAAGCATTTACTTTTCTACCGGATATCATAGAATCATAGAGTGGGAAGATACCTCCAAGGGTCATCCAGTCCAACCCCTGCCATGCAGAAACTCTCAATCAAGGTATATCTGAGAGATGGCCATCTAGCCTCTGTTTAAAGACCTCCAAAGAAAGAGACCCCATTACTCCCCGATGGAGTGTGTTCCATTGTAGAGCTCTTACCGCCAGGAAGTACTTAATAACATGCTTAAAATGCACTGCTATTAATTCAGTTAATTAATTCAGTTAATTCTGAATATATCCACAAACTGGGCCTGATCTAGGTGAATCTATGATTCTATGAATACAACAAGTTGCATTTTATGGACTTAGAGGCTTTGTCCTTCTAAAGCCACTCTCAGCTGAAAATCTGCAATGGCTTCAGCTCTAAAAGAGTCCTCTGCTCTGTATAGAGGGCTTAGGTCCAAAACACACAGCAGACATAATCCAGTTTGGGACCACTTTAACTGCCCTGCCTCAATGCTAGGGAATCCTGGGAACTGTAGTTTTGTGAGATGTTTAGCCTTCTGTCTCAGAGAGCTTTGGTGCTACCACAAACTATGGCCCGAGACAGATGGCCCAAAAGCAGTGTGCTGCCACCGATACTAGGGTTCTGGAGCGACCAGCAACCGCACGCTCCAGAATCCTAGCATGTCACGGCGGCAGCCTAATGGCAGCCTCCCATCTATACAGGGGCCGCCATCTTGATGTAAGCGATGTGCAGTGTACAGACATCACTGTGTGTCGCTTATGTCACCAGCACGCCAATGGCACACTCATGACGTGCGCCAGGTGCCTTAGGGACACAGGAACACAGAGGGGCACAGTGTGTTTTGGCTGCTGCAGTGTCCCTCCGGAGTTAAAACGGGAGCGTCCAGTCTCCCATTTTCAGGCAGTCTGTCAAGCCCTACAGTTCCTACCATGCACTTTCATAGACTTCAGTCTACTTCCTCAGATGCATTATTACTTCTTTCTTTCAGTGAGTCTCAAAGCTGTTACAAGATCTCTCTACGTACTGATTCCACAGACTAACACAGCTGTATGAATCCTACAGTTCCCAGGATTCCCTAGCACTGAGCCAGGGCAGTTAAAGCGGTCTCAGACTGGATTATCTCTGTGGCGTGCTTTGGACCTATGTAGGGCAATCTAAGTCTGTGGACTCTTTGAGCTCTGAGAATAAATGACTATGTCCAATTCGTTGCAGTGAGTTGACAAGGATCATTCGGCACATCTTCTTGTGTTTTCAGCACTTACAAAGACAGAAGAGCAGATCGGAGTGCAGGTATCAAATAAGACACGCAGATCTTGCAGAACGCTTGCTTCTTTTACGTGATCCAAGCAGAAATGTTTTCATGGAGCACTTCAGAAGAGTGACGGAAAGAACAGAACAAACCTAGTTGCTGCAGCAACGTGGGTTCCCCCCCCCCAACACTTGCTTTTAAACCACTTGTACCATTGCTCTCTTCCTTCCTCTTCACCCCCAGCTTTCAGTTTTGGGTTCTAGTTGCTACGAGAGAGAGACTAGCAGAACCCGAGTCCCTGGATCCATCTGGGGTTTGACGGCGGCACGGATAAATTTAGAGTTATAGTAGCACTTTGTTCTGTGCAAGCCCACCATTTGTCAGATGGCAGTGCCAGGTATCGGCTTGTGCCCACCCCCATACAGTATATGTCATTTCATTTATAGCCTAGGCTGCTCAGCAGAAAAAAGATGGCTTGAGGATTTGCTAGCTAGCTACCCATCATCCCCACTTTGCTGCTAGCTAGCCTGAATTCCACATCACCTTTCTTCATTCATAGAAACATAAGACTTTATCACAAGGGTTACAAGATTATCCCATGAAAATCATGCAATTGCGATTAAAACACGATTAACATTTTCACACACAGCGTGATAAAAAAGCCACAATCCCGGGAATAACCAGGCAATAAACAGGATTTTCCCGTGGATGATTTGTTGCTGTTTATTGACTGGTTATTCCCAGGACGATGGCACTTTGATGGCTTTTCATCACAATGTCGTGATCGCCAATGACAACTGAGGCGGCTTACAAGTTAAAAATTCACATACAATCCCATATCCCCATAACCCAGCTTCTCCTATAACATAATTAAACATTAACAATTTCAAATCAAGCATTAAAATCAACATCAATTCATCCTCGGACACCAGGGACCTTTATAGCTATTGCACGATTTTCAGGGGATAGTCCCGGGATGATGATGCTTTAAACACGACTTCATGTGAAAATCTTAATTGTGAATGCACAATTTTCACAGGATCATCACCATTTACACTTCTTATACACACACACATATATATACCCCACTCACTTTCATGCCAGCATTCTCTGAATATACCAGTCACAGATGCTGGCAAAACATCAGATATAAACTCTTCCAGAACATGGCCACATAGCCCAAAATACCCACCAAAAACTATGGCTCCATTCCCACTACGTAATAAACTGGTTTGCAAACTGGCCCTTGTTAAATGGCCCTTGTTCGTACTTGCACCGAATCCCCACCACGGTTTGTTGAGGGCCCCCCAGCGCTAGACCCATTGAAAACCCTTCTTCTGGACCCATTAAATTCCCCGCATCTTTTGCTATCGATTGATTCAGCGCTAGTGCGAATGGGCTGCGGATCGGACTTGGTTCCTGTGGCAATCCTAAAGCAAACCTCTCACGGGGTTTTCTTGGCAAGTTTCTTCAGAAGGGCGTTTGCCATCCTCTGAGGCTGAGAGAGTGTGTGTTGCCCAAGATCATCCAGGAGGCTTCCATGGCCAAGGTGGGATTTGAACACAACAACACCCTGTATGTATGTGCATGACACACATGCCTCCAGCATTTTAACCCCGATTTTGGAAGCATATTTCTGATGAGCCCCATCTCCATCAAGACCACCCGCTCTGCTATTATAAGCATCTGGATTAAGCCCTTCTTTCTGTAGTCACTCCACTGCAGTTTAAAACTCAAACCAATGCATATCGCCTCTCTCTTTTCTCTCCTCCTGCTCAAAGGGCCAGTGGGGAAACTACACATTCAACAGACAGGGCTCTGTAACCCATTGTCCAGATGTCACCCATGATGGACTGAAGCTCAATGGCGTCCCTTTTGGTATGCGCTTTGATTATACAACTCAGTTAGTAATGAACCTGCAGCATAATGCCCCTCTCTTTCACTCTATTGAGTGCTATGGCTGGACCACAGGGTTGGCACCATTTTAATTCCTGGGACATGCCACTATAATTGCCACCCTGAAGAAGGGGGCTTGGATGGTAGTAGGGAAAATCTGTTCATGGGACGAACTGAGGACCATAGAATCACAGAATCCTACAGTTGAGACC
Organism: Sceloporus undulatus; assembly: GCF_019175285.1. Taxonomy (NCBI): domain Eukaryota; kingdom Metazoa; phylum Chordata; class Lepidosauria; order Squamata; family Phrynosomatidae; genus Sceloporus; species Sceloporus undulatus. The sequence goes on along the minus strand of NC_056528.1, from coordinate 6,436,796 downwards.
CCAAGAAGGGCCATCCAGTCCAACCCCATTCTGCCATGCAGGAACTCTCAATCAAAGCATCCCCGACAGATGGCTACCCAGCCTCTGGTTACATAAACATATCCTATATATTATCCTAAGAAAATTAAGTTCGCTTTATCTTAAATGGACCTGTTAAGTAATATACTCCTGGATAAACTTATCTTTCAGACAATATTTTGATCATGAATTTAATGTACAGTATAGATACAGACCCTTTCCTTATAGCCTTTACAGTCACTCAATGTACTTATACTCCATTTGGTTTGTCTAGTGTATTTTTTCACCTGTAAACCATTAACAAAAAATGATGTCTATATCTAAATCCCAACTTCTAACAGTATTAACCTTGGCCCAAGACTGACCGCCTGAAAACGGCGAGCTGGAGGTGTCTGTTTTAATTCCGGAGGAATGCCGCAGCAGCCAAACCGCGCAGCATCCCTCCGGAGTAAAACGAACCTGCGAAAAGCCTGGCGCACATCACAGGTGTGCCATTGGCACACCAGTGACATAAGTGACACGCTGTGACGTCTGTACTCTGCGCATCGCTTACGTGAAGATGGTGGCCCCTGTGTGTACAGGAGCCCACCATTAGGCTGCCACCGTGACATGCTAGGGTTCTGGAGCGTGCGGTTGCTGCGCACTCCGGTATCCTACTATCGGCAGCAACACGCCACTTTTGGCCCGTCTGTCTTGGGCCTATATTAACCTTGCCTAGTCCTTTCTGCCTGGCAAATTTCTTTAGAGGGGCTTGCCATCGTCATCCTCTGAGGCTGAGAGAGTGTGGCTTGGGTTTGATCACCGAGCTTGGAATCAAGAGTCATAGTGTTCAAACCACGATGCCACACTGGCTCTCTGATCCAAAAATACATAGAATCATAGAATCATAGAGTTGGAAGAGAGCACCAGGGCCATCCAGTCCAACCCCTTTATTCTGCCATGCAGGAAATCACAATCAAAGCATCACCGACAGATGACCATCCAGCCTCTGTTTGAAGACCTCTAAGGAAGGAGACTCCACTACACTTCGAGGGAGTTTGTTCCACTGTCGAACAGCCCTTACTGGAACAAACATGGAATAAAATAATAAGCAATAAAATAATCCCTGACATATTCCCATAGCTCTCCTCGAGGGTCCCTTTTTCCTCCCTTTCCCCCTAAATCCACCTACTCAAGAGTTGCGTCTCAAAGTTTATTATCGCTCCCGTGAGTCAAAGCTTTGCCTACTCAGACATATATACATTCGCCTCCCTATATTGTTTTGGTTTCCTAGAGGACACGAAGCAACAGATGAGCTAAGGCTTTCTCCATAAATATGCCGGTATTATTTTACAAGCCAGTTATTCCTGGAATTAATCCTGGGAGCCTGGATGCCGAGATCTTTGGGGATGAATCAAAGTTTAATCGCTCTGGTTTATTGCAAAGTGCAATATTAAACCCACCCTGTATAACCTGATCCATAGTAAATACGCGATTTGCATCTTCATACACTCAGCTTGCTCGCTATGTTAAACTGTGTAGTAGTTAAAATAGCATCTATCTTTGGACTCCGGAGAGTTTATTTTGATACGCACAATACACTTTGTTTGACTCCCTCTTTCGTCATATTAAATTTGGTTAATTTTGGCCTTTCCTCCCAACCAAAATAAATGTTTACAAGAGCCCCTTAACCCCTAAACCTTGCTATTAAATTACCAAAAAAAGTTTGGGAATATTAAATATATGTGCCCTTTGTGGGTTTAAATCTCCCCTTCGGAGTGTTTTGTTAGCAATATTTCTGGTTGCAGATTGAATATTCATTCTCATAATTAGGAGAAAGACTCACGCAGGGAGAATAACGCATTTTTCCTATGTGTTTCGTATGTATAAATGTTACTTTGGGGGAACCGCGGCTGCACCTGCACTGCAGAAATAATCCAGTTTGGTACCTCTTTAACCACCATGGCTCAGTGCTACGGCATCTTGGGATTTGTCGTTGTGGTGGCACTGAGCGGAGATGTCAAAATAGCTCCAAATCTCAGAATACTCTTGCATAGAGTCAGGGCGGTTAAAGCGGTTTCAAACTCGATTATTTCCACAGCGTGTTTTGGACCAGCAAAGTCCTTTAGATTCTTTATTGCCATGAGAATAAGGTTTCTACCTAGAAGTGTTATTTTTCTGCATGGAGAGGGCTGTTTCCTGTGCAGAAAATACTGGCTTCTGTGTAAAAAGAACCTCGTGCGAATTTTGTGCAGGATTTATCTTGACTTGCAAATGGCTCTTGACCGTCAAGACATTGCAAGAGTCTCCAGGGAGGAAGCTAAAGGACTGTAATGTCCTGCCTCTTCACTTTTCTCATCCAAATGCACTGCCGAAATAATCTGGTTTGAAACCACTTTAACTGCCCTGACTGAATGCTATAGAGAATAACTGATCAATCGCTGTTTAAGAGGGGAGCCTGGCGTCAATTGCTCAGTGGTATAGATTCAAGTCGATGGATTCAGACGCAAGTCGGACTCAAGTCACTTCAATGACTCAACATAGACTTAACAATAAATGATACGCTCACTTGCCTTGACTCTAGCGACATGTTTCGAGCCCATTGCCTAAAGTGTTTGCTGTTACCCACTGAGAATGTAGCTTTTTTCTCCCTTTTAAAACTTGAGACTCAACTTGAGACTTGACTTGAAAGTACCTCACAAGGACCTGAGGCTCCGCTTGAGACTTGAAGTCAAAGACATGAGACTTGGACGAAAAGATGCGAAGACGTCGTTGCAATTGTGTAGCTCCAAGTTCGAAGCATGGTTCTTGCTAATTCCGCAAGAATTCTTCCAAGCATCTTCCTCCCATTTTTCATCCTTCCAGAAGAGTCTGTCCAAAAAAGCTTTGTCCTGCCTGGTAAGCAGAAGTGTAGCTATCTGGACCTCAAGCTCCAAGAGGTCAACCAGTTGTCACTTGCGGCAAGTATAAGTGGCAGATCCTTGGCAAGGAAGCAGGTATGGCACAGGTGTTGCAACAACTCCGTCACCATCCATGTTCACCATATGTAGTGATAGGTTCCCCTTAAAGTCTCCTTCAAAACGCCAACAAAAATGTTTGTTTTTGTCTCCTTGTTTGCTAAATTCCAAAAACCGAGGCACAACTAAGGCTTCATTCCCACTACCTTTTAAACCGGATCACGATTCGGCTCGAAACGGTTCAAACGACCCTGGTTCCCACTTAATCCAAATCGCGGAAGTGATTCCAAGAGGGGGGCCATGCTTGAGACCCATTTAACCCGCTTTTTTTTTGCGCTGGGCCCCCCCCCCCCCCCCGCTTCTTTTTCGATAAATCGATTCCACGCAAGTCTGAACCACAAGCGGATCGGAATCGATTCAAATTTCCCCTTCGGCCAGCTGGAACCGAATCATTTTGAATCGATTTATTGGTGAACGGGAACCACAAGTGGGTTGTTTTGATGCCAAAAAATGACATGTGTAGCGTAAACCATGATCCGATGTCGAATTGATCTATCAATTCATATCGATTTATCTGTAAGTGGGAATGAGGCCTATGTAACAGCTATCCAACTAACAGCTGCTAGCTCCTTCCTTCCTTCCTTCCTTCCCTCCTTCCTTCCCTCCCTCTCTCCCTCCTTCCTTCCTTTTTCTTTCTTTCTCTTTTGCTCATTCTCGTACTTGAATTATACTTCTATTCCCTTTTTCCCCCTTCCAAATTCATGCGTCTTGTTTCTGAGCAAAATCTTGGCACAGTCTCAAAACACCTCGGGAATAACTTCGACTGATGGGTAAATTATGAGGTCCTTGAGGCTTTCATTTGCCCTGCGCTTTTCGTACGGTGGTAATAACAGAGTAATGGAAATGCATCCAGCCCCATGAACTATTGATGAACTGTCAGCAAAATGGGATTCTGAAAGGTTCTGAGAAATGGCATGGAGCCTTGCGCTTTCAGAAATGGAGACGCTCACCTCTCTGGTTTTTGTGCGCTGGCAGTGAAATCCAAACCTGGGTTAAAAGCCATTCTTTACATTATAAAACATTTGCCATTTTATTATTTTATTTATTTGTAATATTTGTATACTGCTTGATGACACAAAGGGGTTTATCAGACAGGAGGAATTTCTCTTCATTTCGAATGAAAAGAAAGTGGGGCCAGAACGCATTTATGTGAATTTGCTAGTTCAGCGAATTTACGTGAATTCGAATTGCGTTCGAACTGACTTCCAATTGCCCCAAAATAGCTTGCCATTGCCCAAAATTGCATGTGTTAGTCTATCACGCAATAACGTGAAACCCCATGAATGCGTTCGGACTGACGTCCCATTGCCCAAAATTGTGTGTGTTAGTCTGTCATGCAATAACGTGAAACCCCATGACTGCGTTCAGACTGACGTCCCATTGCCCGAAATTGTATGTGTTAGTCTATCATGCAATAACGTGAAACCTCATGACTGCGTTCGGACTGACGTCCCATTGCCCAAAATTGCATGTGTTAGTCTATCACGCAATAACGTGAAACCCCATGACTGCGTTCAGACTGACGTCCCATTGCCCGAAATTG
>NC_056528.1:6418242-6432229 GCF_019175285.1 Sceloporus undulatus | reverse complement strand
CATGTGTTAGTCTATCATGCAATAACGTGAAACCCCATGATTGCGCTCAGATTGCCATTGGATTATACTTCCAATTTCCCTTGTCTGATAAACTCACATATCTCCAAACTGCTCACCTTCGAAAGTCAAGATAAAGCAATCCAAAAACAATATAAAGCCCTGAAATAAACAATTAAATACTTTTTAAAAACCACTTTTAAATATTCAGCCATCAATATGAGAAAGGGAGCATTGAAAATAATCACCGGCACTGAAAATAAATACCAACTGTGTAAATACATCCATTTGTAGTAATTGTTTCCAAGGGGGATTTGTTTTGGATAAAAGGGAGAAAAAAATGAAAATTATACATACAAATGCATACATTTATAAAACTAAAATTAAAACTAAAACACTATGGCCTGTTACAGACTGCCAAAATAAAGCTGCTTCAGGTCTCTTTAGAGGTATGCTGTTTAAATGATGCATGCATCCTAAGAATCCGGAAGCTGCACCAAAGCTGCACTCCAGTGCTTAGGAATGAAGTGTGGCTTTGGCGCGACCTCCGGACTCTTAGGACCCATGCATCATTTAAACAGCATATCTCCAAAGAGACCCAAAGCAGCTTTATTTTGGCAGTCTGTAACAGGCCAAAATAAACACGCTATATTCAAACACTAAACAAAACGCATAAACTAACTAATACATTAAACATCATTAACAAAAATACAAGAGGGCTCTGACCTCTCGGTCCAAACTGTAATGCGAAAAAGTCAATCCGATCCCCCAAAAGTATATTATGCTACCATTATAGATCCAACTTGCTGAGGTTACCAATAACCATAACCACACATTATTACATTATTAGATTTCATATTGCTCAAAAAGAAATTCCATAAATGGTTTCCAGTCTTTCAGGGGGGAAAAATAATAAGTTAAATCTTCAACTGGTCTATCCTTTAAAATCCATGTTAATTTGGCAATTCGGGCCAACTCTGCAACCTTGACAATCTGATCCTCCATTGATGGTGCTTCAGTCTGTTTCCAAGTTTCCATGCTCCTAACCCTTGGCTAGACTCCCCTCCAAGCATACTTTGGTGAAAGGTTAAACCAACAGCGCATATGTGTCCGAAGACACAATGTGAAGCATTGTGCGTGAGATAACCTTTTAGAGCTGAATTTCTACTCATGACTAAAGTTTGAATCCATTGCTTCATATCCTATTCTCTGGAGCAGCAGAAAACAAGCTTGCTCCGTCCTCAATGTGACACCCCTTCAAATATTTAAACAGGACTCTCATATCACCTCTTAAGGCTAAACATCCCCAGCAATCTAAGTCATGGTTTCCAGACCCGTCACCATTTTAGTCACCCTCCTTTGGACACATGGCTCCGGTTTCTCCACATCATGTATAAGTCTAGAAAGGTTAGTCAAAAATTTGAGCCCAAAAATCTGGGTTGACTTATATCCATGGGTCACTGTAAGTACCAAACTGTAACTCTTACATGTATGAAAAAGAAGCCATCCCCTTTGGCTGAATAGAGTGGTAAAAGGCAAGAGTTTAGTCCACCCTGGGAGCACCAAGAAGCATGGGTCTTCTTTATTCTCATCCATCCAGCCTTTAGGATGAGCCCAAACAGTGATGCCTGCCAGAATCTTCTAAGTCAGTGATGGTGAACCTTTTAGAGGCTGAAACTGCAACCAAAAACCCATGGCAAAGTGCCATGTCCCTTTCTAGTAACAAACTCTGGCAAACTCTCTGCTGGGGCAACGGCACATGTGCTCACGGAGAGGCTCTGAGTGCCACCTCTGGCACGCATGCCGCAGGTTCGCCATCACTGTTTCTTGGGATCATTTTCCTTTGCATCATCCTTTACATCATTGGTTCCCAACCTGTGGGTCGAGATCCCTTTGGGGATCGAATGATCCTTTCATGGGGGCTGCCTAAGACCATTGGAAAACACCTATTTAATTACAGTTATGAAGTAGCAATGAAAATAATTTCATGGGTTTGGGTCACCACAACATGAGGAACTGTATTAAAGGGTCACGGCATTAGGAAGGTTGGGAACCACTGCTTTACATCCTTTGCCACATGCCCCTAAGTCAGTGATGGCGTGCCACGCGTGCCAGAGGTGGCACTCAGAGCCCTCTCTGTGGGCACATGTGCCGTCGCCCCAGCACAGAGTTTGCCAGAGTTTGTTACTAGAAAACCAGAGGGACATGGCACTTTGCAATAAATAAGTGGGTTTGGGGTTGCAATTTGGGCACTCGGCCTCGAAAAGGTTTACCATCACCGCCCTAAGTTTTACCCTTGACTTATTCGTTGACCATATCAAGATCCATAATTTGGGGCCCAAAACTAACCCTCAACTTATACTTGAGTATATAAGGTATGTATAAAATGTATATGTATAAAAACACAATGGTAGGAGTTTCCTCCCTTTTCTCATTGATACGAAATATAGCTGTTGGCTCCCTTGGCCAAGTTTTAAACAAAGCAATGCCTCTGAGTCTCTTCTTCCCCTCCATCATACCATGCATTAGTTTGGTTTTTCTACCGTCATCTGATTTTTGCTTTCCCTCTTCGATGTTGAAACGAGAATGAATTATTGTTTTAAAGTATCCCCACCCCATTAACAACTGGACTCCGAACAACAACATTGGACTGTTTGTTTTATTCTTACATACTTCTCGTGGAATGATACACACGTACCGAGGACTAATATTCCCCTTGCGGTCCTTGTGTTTTATAAAACAAAGCGCAACAATACTGACGGTTTCCAGGCACTGACAATAGCAACTGCGATTTTTTGCTGGCCGTCCAGTTCCTCGTAATCCATCTGTTTTTAAAGTTTGCTTTCTATCATTGCATTTTTGTGCTGCATCAGCTAAAATGCTTCTCATACTTTCTGGGCCGAAGATAGGCTATTGTGTTACATGTCTTCAATTGCGCGGAATTTATGAGACAGGAAAACGAACGTTCGGTGGAAACCAAAGCTCCAAGACATGCTGATTGTTATTATTATTTTCATATTCGAGCCACCTTTGGGGTACGTTTGGCGAGCGGTTTTGAAACAAGCACTTCTGAGAAATGCTAGGTCAAAATGCTTGTAACGTAATAAATACTGCAAGAGAGGTCAAAGTCGGAGCTAAAAAATATGACTTATTACGAAAATCTAGTATCTTTCAAGCATGGAAGGTTCTGGAAGTTACAATACTAAACATTAACGCCAGTGACCGATATGATGATGGCTGTATTTCAAATCCAGTATACAGTGGACCTTTGGCATCTGCTGGGGTTTGGTTTCAGGACCCTCTGTGGATACCAAAATACATGGGCATTCAAGTCCGATTAAATACAATGGATATTAAAATGGGGTCCCTTATATAAAATGCCAGAATCAATATACATATATTGAATAGTGTTTTGTGGGTTTGGGGGGCTATGTGGCCATGTTCTAGAAGAGTTTCCTCCTGATGTTTCGCCAGCATCTATGGCTGGCATCTTCAGAGAATGAAGATTCACTTTGGATAGTCTGCTCCATTTGTTGTATTCGGCACATGGAACCTCCAGTAACCTCCTGGCTTCCCAGCGGCTGCCTGTTACTCTGCGTCTTGGTTTATATTTGGGGTCCCTCCGCTGTCGTTCCCATGCTCTTTGTTTTTCATTAGCGAGAACATTTTAAGTATTCGTGCTGGAGCTAGGATGGGTAAGAAACGTCACGCTTCGTACAAATGCACTTCAAAAATGTCTAGAAAGAAATGTTGTCTCTCGGAAAGTTGCACGGGCTCAGATGGCGCAGAGCATGTCTGCGTTATGGATAAGCAACCTGTCTCTTTCAATGATGTCGAAAGCTCTCATGAAATACTCCGGGATGAAGAAAATGTCATATGGATCTCCAAAATAAAACTGGGTTGTACAGAAATAAAACCTGGCATTTCCTGAGACTTTCTTGAGATTTCTGATTTCTCTCTCTGTTTGTGAAAGCTGAAAAAGTGAAGACAGCAGAGAGGAAGAAAACCAACTCTTTTGAAACGTGGCTCTGGAGGAGAGTTCGGTGGATACCCAAATGTCTAAATAGGCGATTGTATTTTGGATGTGTCAGGAGACATTGGGAACGGCAATAATGTTCAGTAAAATTGCAGGCAGTAGGAAAAGAGAAAGCTATGGCCCTGAGTTTGCAGGACAAGGGATGAGTTCAGTTCTTTGGGTGCTTCTACATTGTAGAACTAATGCAGTTTGATACCACTGTAAGTGCCACAGCTCCTTCCTATCCTGGGATTTGCAGTTTTACAATGTCTTTAGCCTTCTCTGTCCAAGAGTACTAATCCCCAAGATTTTATAGGACTGAACCATAACAGTTAAAGTGGCATCAAGCTGCATTATATCTTCAGTGTAGAGGGCTCTCATTGCAATAAGCTGAAATCCATTTGACGACACATAACCCAGAAACGGTGTCCTCCTTCCGATATTTGAAGGGCTGTCACATGGAAAACCGAACAAGTTTATTTTCTGTGCTCCACGTATAAGAGAGAAGATCCCCGCTGAACGTTAGGAAGAAAATTGGACCGTAAGAGCTCTTTGACAGTGGAACAGATTATCCTGGCAAGCGTTGGACCCTCTTTCGCTGGAGAAGTTGGCTACCCTTCTGTCAGCGATGGATTTCCTGCATTTGCTGGGGGCTGGCCTCCATGACTTTGGATCATTCCCTGATCCCACGATTCGTAATTCCAGTGCAATCAAAGGGACGCAAAAATGCTTCTATTGATAGTAGGTGGCATGCCCTAATACAGTGGTGCCTCGGGATACGAAATTAATTCGTTCTGCCATTCCTTTCGTAACCCGAAAATTTCGTAACCCGAAATACTCCGTTAGCACTGGAAAGCCTATAGCAGCATTTGAATTTCGCGCTGAAATGAATTTCGTAACCCGAAAAATATTTTGTAACCTGAAACAGTTTTTGCCAATCCGACTTTTTCGTATCCCGGAAATTTCGTAACGCGATCATTTCGTATCCCGAGGCACCACTGTATTAATCCCTTGCAATTGAGGTTTTGCTTTACCGTAATATTTTCGAAGGGTTAAAGAGTTCAACTGTTAAATGACTTGGTCTTAACTTTTTGTTTTGTTTTGTTTCGAGACATACAGTATAAATGCTGGGAAATCTCTGCAGCAAGCCAGCCATCTGTCCAGAGAGGAAGGGAGAACCCCAGTGTACAAGCCTCTATCTGGAAAAGCACAGAGATCTTGGCAAACTAGCCCTCGCCTCTCCGAACTGTCGAAAAGGATTAAGCGTGCCGAGGTCTGGTGTGCCTTTTTGCAACACCGTGGCTACGCCTGCATTTATTTTCCCTCTTTGTTTGACTGAGTGTCCAAACAAGCTTGCGAGGGTTTCCCCGTCTGCAACCTTTTATGCACTCAAGTCATCTCTCCTCCGCTGTGAATCCGCGATGATTAATCGGTTTGCTGATTTTCACAATTAAAAAAGCCAAAACTAAACCCCAGATGAGTTCTTCGGCTTTGCTGGACACTTTCACAAACCAAGGAGGGAGTGCCAGAAAATATATCGAGAACGGTGACCAAAGGAATATTGGGTTCCCCTGAAGGGCTTCCTCCATTAACTCCTTTTTAATGAAGCATTGCCCTTGCAGACGTCTTTTTAGTCTCTCAGCTTTCAGTCCTGGAGTGGTGCTTTTATATCTAAGATACATACTTCCCTCCACTTGAATAATTCGGCAGTGTGCCACCCATGGGAAGATGAATTTAAATTTGGAAACGTTATGCTGTTTACCACCGAGACGATTTATTCTCTGAGGTTAAACCGGATCTCTGCCCAAAGACCATCAATATTTCATTCCTGTTATTCCTGCAGAGTTTTAAAGTATTGCTTGCTATATGCCTTTGAAGGCATATAATATCAACCATAATGCATGGTTCCTGAACAACGGCAACGCTGGTCTCTGGAGCAGCAGAAAACAAGCTTGCTCCCTCCTCAATATGACATCCCTTCAAATATTTAAACAGAGCTATCATATCACCTCTTAACCTTCTTTTCTCCAGGCTAAACATCCCCAGCTCCCTAAGCCATTCCTCATAGGGCATGGTTTCCAGACCCTTCACCATTTTAGTCGCCCTCCTTTGGACACGCTCCAGTTTCTCAATGTCCTTTTTGAATTGTGGCGCCCAGAACTGGACACAATATTCCAGGTGGGGCCTGACCAGAGCAGAATAGAGTGGCACTATTACTTCCCTTGATCTAGACACTATACTTAGAAGACTAGGACCCGAAGCAATGGATGCAAATTGCAGGAAAAGAGATTCCACCTCAATATTAGGAGGAACTTCCTGACAGTAAGGGCTGTTCGACAGTGGAACAAACTCCCTCGGAGTGTAGTGGAGTCTCCTTCCTTGGAGGTCTTCAAGCAGAGGCTGGATGGCCATCTGTCGGGGATGCTTTGATTGTGATTTCCTGCATGGCAGGGGGTTGGACTGGATGGCCCCTGTGGTCTCTTCCAACTCTATGATTCTATGATTCTATGATTCTATGGTGCCGACTGAAGGCGTATAATAACAACAATAACATATGGTTCCTGAACAACGACTACGCTGGTGCCAATTGGGTGACCAAGAAGAGAATGTCCTTTAACTGGCACACCACAGCGGAGAAGGTCCTCTCCTGGAACAGACTGAAGTATACATTGCCTGGATTGATAGGACCTGAAACCTCATGGAGTGGCATGCACAGAAAGATGTTCCTTCAAGTACCAAGTTCCCAAGCTATTTAGGGCATTAAATATCATCAACAGCATCTTGAATATGTGAAATGCAATCGCACATCGCTTGAACTAAACCAAGGAAGGAAAGGAAATAATGTGCTGATTCCATTACTTCTGTTTTGCTATTTCTAGCTAGCTAACAACCCGATTTGTTGAATGTTTGTTGTTGTCCAGGTTCTAGGTTTCTCTACCTACCTATTGTGTGTCTTCAAGTCATTTCCAATTTAGGACGACCTTAAAGCCATAATCGCTATCATGGCGTTTTCATGTCAGGATTTGTTCAGGAGAGGTCAGCATTCTCTGAAGGTGCCAGCTACAGGTGCTGGCAAAACGTCAGGAATAAACTTTTCTAGAGCATGGCCACAGAGCCCTAAAAACCCACAAGCAACTATGGATGCCAGCCACAAAAGCCTTCGACTTCACCTTGTTCAGAAGAGGTTTGCCATTGTCTTTCCCTGAGGCTGAAAGGTTGTGACTTGCTCTAGGTCACCCAGTGGGTTCTATGGATGAGTGAGGAATCAAACCCTGGCCTCCAAACTGTAGTCCAATAGTGGCTGAAATCCAGTTGCTAGTCCCACCTAGAAGAGACCCATAGAATCACTGAATACAGTGGTACCCCGGGTTACGAATTTAATTCGTTCCGCGGCGCCGTTCGTAACCCGAAAGATTTCGCAACCCGAAAAAGCCATAGCCGCTAGCGCTGGAAAGCCGCGATTTCGTGCGGAAAAGCGCCGAAAAGCACCAAAAAATTTTTCGTAAGCCGGAAAAAAAAACGTAACCCGAAACAGTTTTTTCCTATCTAATTTTTTCGTATCCCAGAAATTTCGTAACGCGGTCATTTCGTATCCCGGGGTACCACTGTACATATAAGCGTTGATTTACCATTCAGCGGTTGCGCCAGTGGGTTTAACTATCCTTGGAAGTAGCAATTGAATTTATGCCAGGGTGAGCATTATGCAGCCCTCAAAATGTTGTTGAACCGCAAGCCCCTTGTCAACAAACCCCATGCTAGAAGAACGCTGAGAGTTGTAGTATAATGATATCTAAAGGACTCTGAGCTAGGTCAATATGTCTCGTATTAGGAAGAATTTTAGTTAGATCATTCTGAATAAATGTGCCGTTTAAAAAATAATCACTTGCTGCCTTCCACTTCTCAATAGGCAGCAACCCTATCATTGGCTTTTCTGCATCTTCGTTCCAAAAGAGTTGGGGAGGAGAAATACATCCCTCCCTCTTCGCATCTGGAACCTCTCCAAATACTCCAAACCCTATTTTGGTTAAATTACACTACCCGGAATTTAGTAACAAAACGCATTGATTTTGATATTCACCAAGATCTTTATATTTAGTCTCTTAACCTTTTGTGATTCCCACCCACTGCTTTTAAGCGACGGGATTGTGAGTGTGTGTATGTGCGCGCGTGCGTGTTTTAATGCGAACTGTTGTCGGTAGGCTATCAGCCAAGGGACCCCTTAGCAATTTCAACTCTTTCGAATGGTAATGCAGGTGCTGGTAATTGGAGGACTTCTATTGTTTTCCTGGCAATGGTGAATATGCTTCAAACAATTCCTTGCAAATTGGATTTTTAAACATGGTTAATGATAACTAATATCTAGTTTAGGAAATGCATAGAGCATTGGGGGATAGGGAAAGAGGAAAAGGAGTAACTAAGGAAGCTACGGGGCAAAGGCGTCACTAGGGTTGGCGTCGGCCGGTTTGGTAACTTATGGGGTCACCTGCCCATTGACCTCCTCTCAGACCATACCATCCTTAGTCATGGTTTTGTAACTAATGAGGGTAATACAGACGGGGAGAAAGGGACGGCGAGATGCCGCTCCTTTTTGCCCCCGATGGAGGCTGCAGCAACCAAACAGTGCGGCCTCTGGGAGCCCTAAAAAGAACCCGCTCCTGGCGGGTTCTTAGGGTGTGCATGAGACACCATTAGTGCCCTCATGTGCATTGTTGACACCTGTGTGGCGCGGCACTGTTTGGACATCATCATGGTGGCCCCTGTGTGGATGGGGGTGAGCCATTATGGTGCGGTAGGGCATGCAGATGCTCTGCTATCCCGAGCCCTAAAATCAGCCCAAAGCCAGCACATAGTGCCAGTCCGTATCAGGCCTAATGTTACTCATAAATCATAATTTCCATATATCACAGGGATGTGGTGGCTTAGTGGTCAAGATGCCAATTCTGGTGATTGGAAGATAGGAAGATTGGCAGTTCAGGGCCCAAATGCTGCATGATGGGGTGCGCTTCTGTCACTAGTCCCAACTTCTACCAACCTAGCCATTTGAAAGCATGGAATTGCAAGTAGATGTATAGGTACCACTTCTCAGTGGGAGGGTAACAGCATCCAGCGCAGTCATGTTGGCCACATGGCCACCGCAGTAGTCCTTGGACAACGCTGGCTCTTCAGCCTAGAAATGGAGATGAACACTGCTTCCTACAGTTGGTTATGACTTAGACGTTCATTTCAAGGGACTACCTTTCCCTTAACCCACATAACACAGAATGTAATGGCAACAGTTGGGACATCAACAACTAGCAATATTAAATTACAGTATCATATGCACAGCCTAAATATATTTATATCTGCTGGTTCCAGGACTCCTCATAGATATCAAAATCCATTAATATTCCCATTAAATACAATGGAAGGAGACTCCGCCGCACTCCAAGGCAACATATTCCACTGTCAAACAGCTCTTACTGTCAGAACATTCTTCCTATTGTTCAGGTGCAATCTCTTTCTCTGTAGTTTGAATCGAACACAAGTGGAGGGCATTGGGTTTGAGGAAGCTGTGCATCATCCTTGCCAAAAAGACAAAGAGACTCCAGTATATTTGGCCCTTGCAGCCAGGCTCCAAGTCTGAATCCATCCATCCATTATATTATATTATATTATATTATGAATAAACCAGTGTAGTATAGTGTTTTGAGCGCTAGACTATGACTCTGGAGACCAGGATTTAAATCCTAGCATGGACATACAGACCCACTGGGTGACTTTGGGCAAGTGACACTCTCTCAGCCTCAGAGGATATCAGTGGCAAAAACCCTTTGAAGAAACCTGCCAAGAAAACACCTTGATAGGTTTGTGTTAGGGTCGCCATAAGTCAGAAACGTGAAGTCACACCACAACATCAACACATACACAGGGGTCCCTCCACATTCACTGGGGTTGGGGTGAAGGACTCCCATGAATATGGGGAAACAGCAAATAAAAAAACTCTATTCTTTTTACCTAAGAGAACACTTCTCTAGGAATATCCAAGTCCTCCAGTGCAAGTCTGTGGTCAATATCTGCCAGAGGTTGATCACAGAGTCATGCTGGAGGACCTACAGATGCCTAGGGAAGTGTTTTCTCTAGGAACCTCTACGTTCTTCATCACAATTCTATGGTCAGCGTCTGGCAGAGTTGCGCTGGAGAACTTGGAGATTCCTAGAGAGAACATATGCATCAAACCCACAAAGAATCAAACCCACAAAAGTCAAAGCCACAAATGTGGAGGGCCAACTCTGTGTGTATGTGTGTGCTCTTCTTCTCTCCCAGGGTCTGACCATCAGGAGGGAAACCTACAAGATCCCAACTTCATTGCATGCCACCTCTTCCCCCGAAGCCTTTGGTTCTGTCAAAGCCCCTTCTTCATACTCCTTTCCCCGCCTTCCTTGTTAATTACTATCGTTTATTGGTAATTGAATCAGGCATTAAAGGCTAATGCACTGTGTCTGGTCACCTTTAAATGGAGCACTCGAGCAACTCCCAAGGACCAACGTGCCCAATCGTTTCTCCGTTTCGTTCACACGGAAGGAAATATTACAACATTTCGGCCGGGCCATCAACAGCCAATCACTCTTTATGCCCCATTATTAGAAGGTGCGCCTACGGTTTAACGATAATGACTCTGTCCTCCTAAGTCATAGGTACGTACGGCCGGCAGTGTTTCTTCTTCCCCTCCATTCCTTTTCCTCTCCTCCTCGTTTTATGTCCTACATCGGTGATTAGCATGTTGTAATTGAGTCGGTTGTAAAAGCTAATTAATTGACATTTCGCTCCCGGAGAGGTCAAGCTGCCCCCATCTTCTACTGTCCTTATGAGACGAGTTGTTCGGATCCTGCGTCCTCCCTCCCACCTCCCTCCGCTCAAAGGTGGCAAGATGACCTTTATCTTGCTGATCAAGACATAATTGATGTAATTAAAATGGACACAGAGGGAGGATTTGAGGAGCGACATCTTGAGGTGGGATGTTCTGGCTGCGCTTGGCTTCATCGCGGTATAGGGCAAAGAAGTAGCCAGCTGTTAGAAAAGGGGGGAGGAACTGGAAACAGACATTGTGGTGGTGAGACAGATCTCCCAGACCCTTGGGACACTCCCGGCGCAGAATGAAAGGAAGCAATATGGGAACAGGATGGGGGCTATCATGTATTTTATCACACGCCAGAACGCCACCAACGCCACTGGAAGTTCCCATTCCATTCCAGATCCGTCCCAGAGGAGGCGGTTTTCAGGAATGCTTCTGAACAGTTCCTGAAAATCACCTCCTGTGGGACAGATCAGGAATGGAATGGGAACTTCTGGCGATGGTGGCGTTCTGGTGTGTGCTAAAATGTGTGATAGTCCCCATCCTGTTCCCATTCTGCTCCCTTTCATTCCATGCCAAGGGGCTGGATGATAAACTCCAGCGTTGAGGAACCAACCTAAGGAAATTAAGGCATTAACAAATATGCCGTCTTACCTCTTCCAGTTTGAGTTCAGGATCCAGGATGCCTCCGGATATTATCATACCTAAATCTCTGTCGATCTAGCCATGGCGCCACTTAAATGCTTCCGACTTCAAAAATTGGTCGGCTGAGCAAGGCTTCCACCTGGGATGCATCCAGGAGATGACATCCTAGCTAGATAGGAGGCTATTTAGGTATGACAGCATCCGGGGGCATCCCAGATCCTGAATTCAAGCCAGAAGAGGTAAGCCAGCTTATTTGTTAATGCGATGAGATGGTTGACACTTGCGCAAAATCGATTTATCAAAAAAGAAGTGGAAAAATCAGCATCAAAAAGATGCGGGTTAAATGGGTCTGGAGCATGACCCCCCCCCTTTATGGAATTGCTTTAGCAATTCGGATTAAGTGGGAACCAGGGTCATTTGAACCAGTTCAAGCCGATTTGTGATCCAGTTTAAAAGGTAGTGGGAATGAGGCCTCTAGTTCATAAGGAGAATAACTTGGAGCTTCAAATAACTTGGACTTGAGACATGTAGGAATCTAAAGTCATAACCAACACTTTGAATTATGCCCAGAAATGGACTGGCAAAGACCTTAGACCGCCACTATGAAGGCTTCTGGTACTGGGGCTGGAATCGCTGGATATAAAACCTCTGCAGAGATAGCCTATTCCTTGGGATTGCTGGTGGTTCCAGGCTTTGGAGCTATTGCTCCTCCTCCAAAAAGACCCCAAGTTCCAGGGTTGGGAAGGGCTAAACCTGAACTCTGTTTGACATCTGGTTCACCCTGAACTCCACAGTTTGAGGTTGATACTGTCTTAAAAAGCATATCACACCACAATTAGATAAGGCAAGTCAGAACGTAGCCGTTGCAAAGCCTTTATCGGAAACTATTAGTGCATTAAGAAATTGAAAATTATGCTGAAAGCAATATGGTTCCTATTCATTGCTCAGAACATAAATGCTGCTACTGCAGCAGAAGCTAATGAAGTGACAGGTGTTAAAGGGACGTCCTTGCAAAAGTGGAAAGGCTAACTTTTTAATCTAAGGCTGCTTTAATGATCAGCTTGGAAAGACTGGCAGCACTAGCAATGGGAAAGACCCTGCTGTTAGTGGTGCAATGGAAGAAGGTGAGTCTTCTTTTAGGGTCAAAGCTTGGGTGAGCTGTTTGGAGACTTGCATGCATGCATTTTGGTCCCTAAAAACATGGTCTTTAGGTTAACCATATTAACCCAATTGCCTAAATATATTAAGATATCTGAGAGTCAGTGTCCTATAATGGTCTGAGCTTCTGCTAAGAGGAAGTGAGACCTGGTTGATATATAGCTTCTGTCTCAGTGCCTCAAATTCAGTGAACAGAAGGAAAACAGACAGTTTGCTGTGGGGTTCATTGGGGATCAGTGGACCATCAAGATCCACAAGAGGCTGACTATGGCCTTATTCCCATTACAGTACCTTCTAAACCAGATCGCAAATCGGTTTGAATCGGTTCAAACGACCCTGGTTCCCACTTAATCTGAATCACTAAAGTGATTCGGAGAGGGGAGCCATGCGCTGGACCCATTTAACCCACATCTTTTTGATGCTGATTTTGTTCCGCTTCTTTTTCGATAAATCGATTCCACGCAAGTGTGAACCAGATGCGGATCAGAATCGATTTAAATTTGCCCTTTGGCTGGCCGGAGCGGGTCCATTTTGAATCGATTCATTTGTCAATGTGAACCACAAGTGGGTTGTTTTATTTTATTCTGCAGCAAGAAAATGCGATGGGGGCACATGTAAGTGTGAACCGCGCTCCGCTGCCAAACCGATGCATTGATTCGGATCGCAAAGCAGTTTATTTGTAAGTGGGAATGCATCCTAGGAGTGTGTCAGCTCAAAGGCTTTTGACTTCCCAATGCTGCTGCTTCAGCATCTCAATGGTTTTGATAGTAAAGTGGGTTAGGAACTGTCAAGGCCACACCAAGAGTGCCCTATCTGAATCCCTGTCTGATGCACTGTGTGCTCTGAGCTTAGCTGCTAAAGCTGGAGGAAAGAGAGGCTGCAGCAAAGCAGCGCAAAGAAGAAATTATTCTGTTTATAGGTCGAGGCTCAAGGCACTATTTATAGAAGGCTCTTGGTCAATCCAGAGGCTAATCTGAAATATACACAGCTCTTCATTATTTGCACTCAGGAAGGGAAAGGGGAGCCGCTGGTTGAGGAGAGTTCCTTAGGAGATGGGGCAGTTTTCACTTTGTTACCCCAAACGCTTGGGTTCCAGGAGGGCACTCATAAATTAATACGTTTAGGGGGATTTTAAAACTCACAAAAACCTATGGATGCTGGCTGTGAAAGCCTTCGAGTTAACAATTCCAAATAGGTTTTGTAGGCCCCATTCCCACTTACAGATAAATCGGTGCGCAATCCGAATCGAAGGATTGATTTGAAAGCGGGTTGTGGTTCCCACTACATTTGCCTCGATTGCATTTTGTCCCGCCAAAATAATCCACTTGTGGTTCCCGTTC
>NC_056528.1:6316246-6418232 GCF_019175285.1 Sceloporus undulatus | reverse complement strand
ACCAATGAATCGATTCAAAACGATTCAGTTCCAGCCAGCCAAAGGGCAAATTTAAATTGATTCCGATCCGCATCTGGTTCACACTTGCACCGAATCGACTTATCGACAAAGACGCGAAAAACATCAGCGTCAAAAAGACGTGGGTTAAATGGGTCTAGCGCCTCTTGGAATCGCTGAAGTGGGAACCAGGGTCGTTTGAACTGGTTCAAATCGATTCACAATCCAGTTTAAAAGGTAATGGGAATGAGGCCGTAAAAAAGACAATAAGCAACACATACACACAAGAACTTTGTTCAGTCATCAAAGCACCTGCAATAATGGCAGGGCTGCATCAGTGTTGAAATGATCACCCATTTCATTCATTTTAAACTGCTGAAACAAACGAATAACCTCTATAATCAGTGTCTGTGCACAAAGCCTGTATCAGTGCTTAAGACAATGGCACAAGTTGCCTCACGCAAGCCTACCTTTCGTATTGATCTTCCTCCCTCTAACCTACTACAAGTCAGGCTCTTCTGCTCCTTTATAAGTTTCACCCGCGCATCAGTCATTGCCAGCCAAGGTAGCTCTTCTGGTATCTGGTATTTTTCAAACAATGGAAGTGATTGAAACAGAAACTCCCCCATTCCTGGGAAGATTAAGAGTGACACATCACCCTGTAATTTCGAGAGTTGTGCAACGGTTGTTCATTTGCATTAGAAGGGTAGGTGTGCATTGTGCCGCATTGTTCCATGGGGCGTGCGTATGAGGAATAAATCTTGATTTTAATTTCTGAAAGCTCTGCTTTGACTCATACCTTACATCTTTCATACAAGTCATGCTGGTATAAGTTCTTTTCTCCAAGCTGAGAAAGATTGTCAGCACATGGGCAAGGCTATGTTGCTTTCTGGATTGGAAATGCAGCTTCAAATGTGGGTATTCCACATACTGTCTCTCCAAATCTTTCACTAGCCAACTGAAAATCAATAAATCTGTAGCTGTTATCCAGGAGCTCATATGTGCTAAATCATCTGCATATGTGTGGGGCTGGGGCTTCAAACACCTTCCAAACTGATGTTGATAAAAATGTACAATGACGCATCTGCAGGACCATGTTATAATTCAGGGACGAACCACTGCAGAAGTTCCGGAGGTCAATTTTCTGCCCCTGAGAAAACTGGACGGTCAAAACTGGAATGTCAGGACTGGCAGAAAAAACACCAGGAGTGTCTGAAGGTCTACTTTTGGTCTTCATAAATAAGTATTTCTGAACGTTGACTCGGGTAGGAGGACCGAAGCCTGTTTTTAAAAGGAATTGTTGCTCCTGGAAGCTTTTAGGAGAGACAATTCACCATCACCTGTGCTTTTATGGCCATGAAATGGAAGGTTTTGAGAGGTCAAAGGTCCCGGTTTGGCAGCCTAAATGACACTAATGAGAAATTCAAAGCTTGTAGTTAACCCCTAGAATCATAGTATCATAGAATCATAGAGTTGGAAGAGATAGCAAGGGCCATCCAGTCCAACCCCATTCTGCCATGCAGGAACTCACAACCAAAGCATACCCGACAGATGGCCATCCAGCCTCTGTTTAAAGACCTCAAAGAAGGAGACTCCACCGCTCTCCAAGGGAGTGTCTTCGACTGTTGAACATCTCTCACTGTCAGGAAGTTCTTCCTAATGTTTGGGTGGAATCTCCTTTATCATAGCTTGCATCCATTGTTCCGAGTCCTATTCTCCGGAGCAACAGAAAACATGCTTGCTCCATCCTCAATGTGACATCCCTTCAAACATTTAAACAGAGCTATCATATCATCTCTTAACCGTCTCTTCTCCAAGTTAAACATACTCAGCTCCCTAAGTCTCTCCTGGTAGTGTATGGTTTCCAGACCCTTCACCATTTTAGTCACCCTCCTTTGGACATGCTCCAGTTTCTCAATGTCCATTTTGAATTGTGGTGCCCAGAACTGGATACAATATTCCAGGTGGGGCCTGACCAAAGCAGAATAGAGTGGCACTATTACTTCCCTTGATCTAGACACTATATGCAACATATGGTACAAAATACAAGGCACCTCTTACTGTTTACTGTTAACATAGATTAAGCCAAGACCCACAACCCAGCACCCCATAGCCCTGCAATGTGTTGGAGGTGCTGTATTGAACCACACAGCTTCAGCTCCATTTGACAGATAAGTAACACAAGACATGTCGCCATAGAACCGAGAATGCGAAAGACCACCATAAATGTAACAGTTTTTAATTCTGAACTTAAATAGTTTGGACTTGTTCATCTAGGGCCAAGACCAAGGATTTAGGGTGGTGCTATGGAAGGTGGAAGTTAAAGGCAGAAAAACAGAACTACAAGGGATTACTGCATTACTGGTAAAATGAATTTGGGATGTGGCTTAGCTGATCGTCCAGATAAGCCCTGAGATGTCCCAGTGGAACGGGGAAGGAAACAGTGTCTTAAATATGTAAGGTCCAATCCATGTAGTCATGACATAAGTTTCTTTTGGCACGACAACGGTGTTTTCCTAGGCTACATGCACCATTTGAAAAGAATGCACGTTTTAGACACACGTCACAGACGAATGGAAAATTGGCATATATAACTCTCTTCCACCTTTCGGGGAGGGGATCCCATCCTTATTTTCATATATGGTTTTAAGTAAATTGGATTCAGCTGTGGCAACTGAGGGTATTTGTTGTTTCTCCATAGCAAAGGCTGCTATGCCTTGGAGAAGCAGAACGTGGAGCCAACAAAAGCCAAAGTCATCTCAACGTTTCGGGCTGCCATTTGAAAATGTGATACTTTCTTCCACCTGCCCTCCCCACATGCACACATGCGAATGCCTGCACACATGCACAAACTTACAGAGCTCATCCATCTGACTCAGGCAGAGAGAGAGGGGACTTGTGTGTCGCATGTAACTTTTGTGATGCGGTATGGAAAATGATGTTTCTGTGACAACTGCTGCCACTGATTGTGAAATGAATCGGTATAGAATTTGGATCTGGGAGAAGAGTGTGGCAGTTTTTGCCAGCAATGGGGGTTGTGGTCATGGATAAAATGTGGTGTAGTGCATAGATTACAGATGAAGAGATGTTGGGCACCTTATGTTCCCATTGAACCATGAAACTCACTGGGCGAATTTTGCTGGGTAGCAATTACTATCCCTCAACCTGACCCACCTTGTGGGGTTATAGGAATAACATGGATTAATCTCTGTTGCCCCGAGCTGCCTGGGAGGAAAGGCAATATGCACTTGCATTAGATGTTTAGATTTGGAAACAGAGAGACAGGAAGCCAGGGGATACTCTGGAGCTTCAACACTGAGTACTGAGGAGGGAGCAAGCTTGTTTTCTTCTGCTCCAGAGAATAGGACCTAGAACAATGGATGCAAGCTATAGGAAGAGAGATTCCATCTAAACATTAGGATGTAAGAGCTGTTCAACAGTGGAAGATTTTCCCTTGGAGTCTCCTTCTTTGGAGGTCTTTAAGCGGAGGCTGGATGACCATCAGGGATGCTTTGATTCAGAGTTCCTGCATGACAAAGGGTTGGACTGGACGACCCTTGGGGTCCCTTCCAACTCTATGATTCTATGACTATGTTCAGGTTTCAGCCAATAACACTGCAAGGCATAGCCTTCAGGACATCACAAGCGATTGTGAGACTGGGTAGGAAGCTGAAAGACGTCGATGCACAGGTTGTCCTTTTTTCCATCCTCCCACTTGAAGGGCACAGTCCAGAAAGCAAGAGAAGAATAGTGGGAGTGAACATTATATCATATTTGCTTTGCTACATTAAGAGCTCAAGTTTGTCGCGTTTATTTCCCATGCTCTGCACATTAGTAGAAACATCTAAAACCATGAGTCCTTTCATCTATCTGCTTTAAGAAGCCTCCCCCCTCCCACCGTTGGGTTCTGTATGAGGGGGTTTGTAGTTTGTCGTGGCCCCACAGCCCTCTGCCAGAGAAAGCTAAATGTCTCACAAAACTACAATTCCCAGAATTCCATAGCACAGAGCCATGGCAGCTAAAGTGGTGTCAAATTGGATTATTTCTGCAGTGTGGATGCAGCCCAAAGTTCATAGAATCATAGAGCTGAAGCTGATATGAATACCAGAAGCTTGGCTTTCCATTGCCTGAATTTTGAGCTCAAATCCTTTGGCATGCGTATCTGACACCTCAAGATGTGGTACAGCTATCCATGGCCCTAGCGTGGTTCTTGATGATGATAGAAGAAATGTTGTCTCTTCCACTTACATTGGTCTCAGACAAAAATGCCACCCCTTTGAGCACCAAAGTCTAAATAAACCAACGCTTGGCGATGCATTGGATTCTTTTTGCAAATGCAAAAATGACCTTGCGCATAATTACTCATTTGATGACTGTTAGCAAACGACACAAGCGGAATCTGACACACATTGTGAGGCATTTAATGAGTGCTTTCCTCTCCGCTCGCTCGCGCCCTTCCCCCATGCACTTCTTCCGCAGGAAAAAAAACCCGTTTTAATTAAGACTTCCTTGATTAGTCATTTAATCAGTCATTAAGCCAATGCAGATGGAGTCAATTAATTTTTTTTTTACAGTTGAATAGATACTTGATGCAAAACGATACATTCGTTTTTTAAAATGTTGGATCTTCAGCCGTTGCAGTTCTGCTCTAGAAAGCATTGAACCATTGTTACAATGGAAGTATGCACTTATTTATACCTGCAAATGACCCAAGTATTGCCTTGTCTCTGCACTCTGTTACTTTCTGAAGTCATGTTATGATATCCTTTTCCTCCTGTCATTAATAATCATTGAGTTGTTCATTGCATTACCATCCTTGCTGCCAGATCTGAATCATATGCAAAAGAAAATGTTTTTTGCACATAAAGCATGCATTGTCTGTTGCATTTTTGCAAGGGTTTTTAAAAAAAACTGATATGTATAAAACTGTACTTACCTCCCCAAAAGTCTCTAATGCCCACTTCTGAGGTCTGTGCCCTAGTTGTTGCTAGTGTTGTGTGCTTTTAAGTCCGACTTATAGCAACCCTAAGGCAAACCTATCATCGAGTTGTCATGAAAAGTTTCTTCAGAGGGGGTTTGCCATTGCAATCCTCCGAAGATGAGAGAGTGTGACTTGCCCAAGTTCACCCTGTGGCTTTACATCCATGGTTCCCAGACTTTGGTACTCCAGATGCTTTGGACTTCATCTCCCAGAATTCCTGACTATTGTCCAAGGTGGCTAGGTCTTCTGAGAGATGAAATACAGCGCGCCTACTTTATACGTGGGTGCGCTTTATGTGGGCTTGAGCGTACACACTCAAGCCGTCGGGAACGCGCAGAGCACAAGGGGCCGCATGTCCCATTCAAATGAATGGGGCGTGCGCCTGTGGCGCCCTGCACGCTTCTGCGCCGCCATGCCACTGCGCACAAGCCCCTCACATGGGCTGAATTCCCATTTACAAATAATTCGCTTTGCGGTCCAAATCGATGGATCGGTTTGGCAGGTTTTACACCATTTTAACTCCCATGGCTCCATCCTACAGACTTTTAGGATTTGTGGTTTTGTGAGGCACCGCCGCTCTTTGTCAGAGAAGGCTAAAGACCTTGTGAAACTACAAATGCCACAACCTCACAGAATTTCCCACATATATGCATAGGATGGACCCACCGCACTTAAAGTGGCGTCAAACTGCATTATTTCTGCAGCCTCAGATAGTCATAAGAAGAGGTCTACTGGACCAAACTGCAAAGAAAGTAGGCTTGAGGGTAAAAAAATCGAAGTAGTAAGTACCCATAGGTTCCCATGGGTTTTCCCACGAGAGATGTGAGAACACCATTAAGATTTCAAGTTGGCAGTCTACAATATTGTAGGAGGAGAGGGTTCAGAGGGGCTACTTCCATTACCTCCACAAGTTAGATTCCCAGAATCTAAAACTGGAAAGGTCCACAAGGGCCTTCCAATCTAAACTCCTGCCATGCAGCAATGCGCAACTGATGCGCATCCAGCTGTACAAGCTGTACATCTTCATCCCTCCCAACAGCGTGGAAAGAAAAATAGATGGGTTTTTCCAAACACACATTAGGACAGAGAAAATGAAGAATTACCATCCTTATTCCAGAGCACTGGATCTTGTTGAACATGAACGCAAGACTGTTTTGCCTTCAGGGGAGGCTGCATTCAAGAAGGAGCATGAAGTCATCTTTTGTGAAGCCACCATGGGGCCGGGAATTGTGGGAAATTTATCTTTGGTTGCCGACAGATGAAAAAGAATGGCACGGAAATGTTTCATTTTTGTCCATATAGCACCTGCAAAGCACCATTT
The DNA here is from genome assembly GCF_019175285.1 of Sceloporus undulatus. NCBI lineage: Eukaryota > Metazoa > Chordata > Lepidosauria > Squamata > Phrynosomatidae > Sceloporus > Sceloporus undulatus. The sequence goes on along the minus strand of NC_056528.1, from coordinate 6,411,933 downwards.
GCAAATGGTGGCAACGCAAGCTTACCATAACAGTTGCTGTGTTGCATTGAGTCCAACCATCCCAGAGAGCTACTAGAAGGAGCTGTCCAGATCTCAAGATTGATGTGGTCCCCTACAAGATCCAAGGCCCCATTGTGGCTGTCATTTTTCAAATCGCATCGTAGGGGTGTCATTTCCAAAAGAAGACTGAAGAAAAAAAACCCTAAAATTGATACACTCTTCTTAATAAAAAAGGTTTTAAGGTATGAAAAACGAGCCCTATCTTGTCCAAGCGAGGAATATTAAATAAAAGCAGGTGTGAAGAATTGGAATAGAAAACAGATGGATGTGACGGATGTGATCTGGCTTCGCTATGGCTTCAGTCTTTAATCCCCGTGGCTTAAGTGTGAATACTTCCTCCCTGATGCAATGTAGGAATAATAAAGGGAGTAGAGCATATGGAAGGGATAAGGATTGGACAAGGGACAGGAATTGGGGGAAGAGGGTGGAGCAGAATAATTTATCCGTTCAGAGCTGGCGGTTCGGTTTCCTTCCCCCCAACTTGCATACTTTTACCTCTAGACATATTCACATGTCCATATAATAGGACATCGTGAACAGGTTTCTCTCCACTCGAACTGCCATTGCCCTGGCTTTGGAAAGAAAGAAGAAGAGGAGGCATGCAGAGGTCCACCATGTCTAAGCTCAAAAGCAGATGAACGGCCCTCCCTCCATTGCAATTGCCACTAGCTTTGGAAGGGAAGAAGAAGAGGCATGTAATAGTGCCACTCTATTCTGCTTTGGTCAGACCCCACCTGGAATACTGTGTCCAGTTCTGGGCACCACTAGAGCGTGTCCAAAGGAGGAGGACTAAAATGGTGAAGGGTCTGGAAACCATGTCTTATGAGGAATGCCTTAGGGAGCTGGGGATGTTTAGCCTGGAGAAGAGAAGGGGTGATATGATAGCCCTGTTTAAATACTGTACTTGAAGGGAAGTCACACTGAGGAGGGAGCAAGATTGTTTTCTGCTGCTCCAGAGAACAAGACCTGGAGCAATGGATGCCATCTCCTGGAAAAGAGATTCCAGCACAACATTAGGAGGAACATCCTGATAATAAGAGCTGTTTGACAGTGGAACACACTTCCTTGGAGTGTGGTGAAGTCTCCTTCTTTGGAGGCCTTTAAGCAGAGGCTGGATGGCCATCTGCCAGGGATGCTTTGATTGAGAGTTTCTGCATGGCAGAATGGGGTTGGACTGGATGGCCCTTGGGGTCTCTTCCAACTCTATGATTCTACGATGCAGAGCTCCACTATGCCTAGGTCCAAAAGCAGATGAAAAAAACCCACTGCAGCTATGAGGGCAGAAACAGGCCCCTGGTTACAACCACATGTCCAGATGCCTTCTTTTGACATTAGAGGTGATGGCGGAAGCCTTTAGGATGGATGCAACTTCTGCAGCAGGGAAGGGGACATGGAGGCCATAGAATCATAGAGTTGGAAGAGACCGCATGGACCATCCAGTCCAACCCCATTCTGCCATGCAGGAACTCACCACCAAAGCATCGCCAACCGATGGCCATCCAGCCTCTGTTTAAAGACCTCCAAGAAAGGAGACTCCGCCACATGTTGTCTTCCAACAGTTAGCTTGGAGTATCAATATATGCACGAACTTCCATTCATAAGCAGTGGGTTGGACATAGCTTCCTGGCCCACTACACCTATTGTAACACTGGGCACTCTTAGCCAGTTATTATTGTTCTATTATTCGATAAACCACAAATAAACCACAAGGTGAGAAGCTGCCTGGAAGTGGAGATGGAGTGGCCATGCCCGCCTTCCAAAAAGGATTACCTTAAGGCTGCCATACTTTGGCCACATCATGAGAAAGCATGACTCACTGGAAAAGACAATGATGCTAGAAAAGGGAGAAGGCAGTAGAAAGAGAGGAAGACCCCATGCTAGATGGATGGACCATAGGTCATAGGTCTGAACCTGCAGGAGCTGAGTAGAGCAATGGAAGAAAGGGAGCTTGGACATGTTCCATACCCAGGGTTGAATCACAGAATCATAGGCCTGTTACAGACTGCCAAAATAAAGCTGCTTTGGGTCTCTTTGGAGGTATGCTGTTTAAATGCTGCATGCATCCTAAGAATCCAGAATCTGCACCAAAGCTGCCCTCCAGTGCTTAGGAATGGAGTGTGGCTTTGGTGCAACCTCCGGACTCTTAGGACCCATGCATCACTTAAATAGCATACCTCCAAAGAGACCCAAAGCAGCTTTATTTTGGCTGTCTGTAACAGGCCATAGAGTTGGAAGAGACCTCAAGGGCCATCCAGTCCAACCCCCTGCCATGCAGGAACTCTCAGTCAAAGCATCCCCAACAGATGTCCATCCAGAGCACAGTAACAATCTTGACACACAGTGACCTGTCTAGAGTAGTTTCATTGATCAGTTTGATTTGCCTATATGTTTACTCACCATTCAACAAGCGATTTAGTCAGTCTACTCTTGTTAGGACTCACGGAAGGAGATCCTTTGACCACTGCAGCAAACAGTATTGCATCCACAGTATAGAAAAGCTTGTCTGAAAATAGATTGGGAACATCCAAAAGGCTGCTGAGTATAAATGCATAGACAATAGAAAGGCACTTTAAACAAAATGTTATTGCCCCCAGTGTCCAAATTCTGTGAAGGGTGGCCGTTTTTGCTGCAAATAACAAAATTGTGTGTGCAATGCTAATGCATTGGGTTGCATCTGCACTCCAGAATTAATGCATTTGTGCCACTTTAACTGCTGTCGCTCAATGCTATGCAATGCTTGGATTCGCAATTCTGTGGGATGTTGAGCCTTCTCTGTCAGAGAGCCCTGGAGTCACAGCAAATTACAAATCCCAGGATTCCATAACATGGAGCCATGACAATGAAAGCGGTGTCAAGCTGCATTAATCCTGCAGAGAAGATGCATCCAAGAAATGCCATCATGGAGGGCCTTGAAAACTGCCTTCATCTGTACTCTCTCCCTAGAAACCAAAGGGAATGTGTGCATTTCTGTTGCCGAGAAAAGGTCCCCAAAACCGTCATCGATGCCAAACGTAACAAAACGGAGCGCCAGATATAAACGACTGGCGAATACAAATTTTAATACAAGAAAGAGAGGAAAATCTGACCCTCCAAGTTAAAATTAGAATGCAGATTTTTGTATGTTTCCATCAGGGAGTTGAAAAATTTACACCGATGAGTTGGATAAACATTGCGGAATCAATTATATATATCAAACAGAGACCCAAATTAAGCTGTTATTGCTAGACGTTGTATTTGTTTGCAGTTGGCAACGAAGGATGCCCATCTTAAAGGTTATGGGGTGCAGCAAAAAACATCTAAATGAAGTTTTGAACCTTACAAAGCGGGCATAAAAATAGCCACTTGGCCTCAGCTGGGTTCTCATCGCGTCTCAAAAAAAGGAGACTTCTTTTGCCCTAAGCAAAGAAAAAGGGTGACAAGTGGGTCAAAACTTTCCGTATCACTAGTTGTTTTCTCCTTTTTCCCATCTAGAAAATACAAAGGAAACGCAGGACAATCCATATTCTTGGCTCTTCATAATGAAAGAGGTACTGCTGTGGACCAAGATTGGATGAAAAGTGCGTCCATGCATCATGTCCACCTCCATAACCACATTCCCAGCAGAACCCATTGTGATGCCACCGTTCGAAGCAAAGGTTTAACCCACACAGAGAGAAAGAGCGCATGTCTCTGGTTTGTAGTCAGATGTTGGGAAATGTTGGGAAATCCATCATGATGTGCTGACATCCAAAACAGACAAACATAAAACCTGACAGTTTAAGTTTATGAGGCATGACTGTAGGTCTATGCGCAGTTACTTGGGAGCAAGTATTGAATTCAGCATTGTATATTTATCATTTTATTTTCCAGTGTTCACATTGCTAAAACATTCATCTCCCAGTCTGAAAATATCTAAATCACTTCCTTTTTCTTGGTTCCCAGTTTTTAGATGGTGATGGATGATGATGATGCCTTGAAGTCTTCTCCTTTGTGTTTGTCTGTGCCTTTATGTCGCTTCTTGACTTATTATGTGACCCTATTAATTTTTCATAGGATATTACTACTACTGCTGCTATTATTATTATTGCTATATTATTCCCTTGATCCATAAGGGAGAGGTGGAATATATATAAACATTATTATTATTATTATTATTATTAATCCGTAAGGGAGAGGGGGATAGATGATGATGATGATCCCACCTCTCTCTTATGGATCGAGGGAGTAATATAGTAATAATAATAATAATATTTATATCTATTCCACCTCTCCCTTATGGATCGAGGGAGTAATGTTGTAGTAATAATAATAATAATAATAATAATAATAATAATAATATTTATATATATTCCACCTCTCCCTTATCGAGGGAGTAATATAGTAATAATAATAGTAGTAGTAGCAGCAGCAGTAGTAGTATTATTATTATTAATAATAACAGTTATTATTAATATTATTAACAATAACAGGATAGTAGTATTAATATTATTAATAATAACAGTTATATTGTTGTTGTTTTTATTATTATTATTATATTTATTAATATGGTGCCATCCATGCACATGGTGCTTTACAAACAGTTACAGAATAAAACATTTATAACTATTCCCATAATATAAAATTTTATGGGGTTTAATCAGGTCTGAGACCAGTTTAACGGCTGTGGCACAATGCTAGAGAATCCTAGGAACTGTAGTTTATTGTGGCCCCTGAGCTCTGTGACAGAGAAGGCTTAGTGTCCCCCAAAACTACAGTTACCAGAATGCCTTAGCACTGAGCCAGGGTGGTTAAAGCGGCCTCAAACTGGATTATTTCTGCAGTGTGTTTTCTTAGCACACTGTATGTACTCATGTACAAGTCATGTAGGTCTAGAAAACAGTTATTCCTGCTGGAACTTTGCAAGGTCTTTGGCATTGCTTTCCTTTGCTGCATCCTTTAGATCCTTCGCTACATGCCTCTAAGTTTTACTCTCGATGTATCCATGGGTCACATCAAAATCCATCATTTCGGCCCCAAAATCTGCCCTCGACTTATACATGAGGTCAACTTAGAGTCGAGTATGTACGATATATCAAAACGGTATCACATTTTTGAAATGATACCACAGCCTATGAGCAGAGCTCTGTTCTGGGCCACCACCAGAATCTTCTGAGTCCAGAAATGCACCATCAATGAGGATAGATCTCCATGGTTTAACTATAAACAGCACACATTGACTCCACACTATGATATGTAAACTATGGTCCCAGACAGACAGGCCAAAATAAAGCTGCTTCGGATCACTTTGGAGGCATGCTCTTTAAATGATGCACGCACATTAAGAGGCCAGAAGCTGTGCTCCAGTCCTTAGCATTGAGCATGGCTTTGGCACGGCTTCCAGGCTCTTAGGACTCATGCAGCATTTAAACAGCATACCTCCAAAGTGACCCGAAGCAGCTTTATTTTGGCCTGTCTGTCCAGGCCCTAAGCTATGTAAAGTTTGGCTAAGGAGGCATGGATTTCTATGTGAAAGAGTTTGGGATCAAAATCCTTTCATTTTGAGTCTTTAGCACTAGGCTCAGTTCTAGTTAAAGGAATGCAGATCCCGCAAGCATCAATAATTGGTTGAGTGACCCAATATACAGATTTAGTAAATGGGATCCATGCATGCAATTGTCTCCATACTTAATAATTCCCTTCAAAATGCGCTTATGTATATTAACTTTTAAACTGTGTTTTTTCTGTTCTGCATTTGTTTTCTCAACCCTCTGAAAGCCGTGTCCAAAAAGGTCAGATTCTCATAAGTTTGTTATTATTATTATTTCTCCGAACGCTGGCAAACTATCAGGCTTCAGTTATTCTTAGAGCTAAATTATTTATCTTCTTTCCCTTCCGAGCTGTTATTTCTGAGTTTCTGACTTGTCCTCTGGGAGATACATAACCAACCCCTTTAAAATCCCCTTCCCTCCCCAGAGTCTATGTCAAAAGAAGAAGAGGGTATTCTTAGTAAGTAGGCTAGCAACGTTTGTAGTCGAATGCTCTCTGCATCAACTTGCATTGAGTTCAATGAGACATATTGCTTGGTGAGTATAGAACTGCAGTGATAGCACCAGTGCAATCCAGAAAGGAGTAGATGTATGTCCCATTGAACTTAATAAGACTCACTTCCAAGTAGTCATATATAGAACTGCATTTTATGACGATCAGGAGCAAAACTACACCAGTCGGTACAGTTATACAATTTGAAGTCAAAGGCTTCCATGGACGGCATCCATAGTTTTTTGTGGGTTTTTTGGGCAATGTGGCCATGTTCTAGAAGAGTTTATTCCTGACGTTTTGCCTCTGAAGATGCCAGTCACGGATGCCAGCGAAACATCAGGAATAAACTCTTCTAGAACATGGCCACATCGCCCAAAAAGCCCACTCCAAATCTATGGATGCTGGCCATGAAAGCCTTCGACTTCATGTTCTTGGTTTCCCAAAGTCTCGCATTGGTGCATGCACAATGATGCCCAGAGTATCGAGGCTTCTTTTGACTTCGTTTTTTAGCCCCGGAGCGCAGCTTCATGTTGATTTTCGCCTGGTTTCGCCTCATTCTGCATGGCTGCAAGTCTGTTTGAAGCCACTTTGTTTTGCCAGTGAGGACAACCCTCAAGTCTACAAAAGCAGGCGCTACAACTTTGTCCGCACAAAGTTAGTCTCAAAGGTGCTATGAGATCTCTTTGCATATTGATTCTCTTATGCTTGTGAAGTCGACGGATGGCATCCATAGTTTTTTTGTGTGCGTTTTTTGGACTATGTGGCCATGTTCTAGAATAGTTTATTCCTGACGTTTCGCCAGCATCTCCAGAGAATGCTGGCATGGAAGAGCATTCCCTGCTCAAGTCCTGTTTTTCTGTGTGATCAGTTTCCTCCTGGACTCCAACATAGAAATCTTTCCGTTCCTTCTTCTTCTGCCTCTATAGTTGGAGCATCAACTAAACAGATCTGCCAAGTTACCGTAGAATATATTTCCCCCATTCATTTTTGCCCCTTTCATTTTCTCTCACCAACAATTTTCCCCAAAACCAGGAGGTGGCGGCGGTGATATTTCCATTTTGCCCAAATTTGTTTAGTCTACAAACATCTCCAACCGTTGTCTCACAAAGTAAATTTTCTTTCATCCATTCCTTCCGCTTTGATTAGCTTTCTATTTCTCTTCCGATTTCAAACCTAGTCCAGAAATAAATCTTGAGTAACCTTGTTTTAACTATTTGATTTTAAGCATATTTAACTCAACTTCTGGCTAACTAGGGCTAAGGAGCTGGAAGCCGCACCATAGCTGCAATGCAGTCCTAAGGTCTAGAGTGCAGCTTTGGCACAGCTTCTGGTCTCTTAAGACACATGTGCCATTGTCCAGGACTGCAGCCAGCACTCACAGACACATGCCAATAAGAATGGCTTAGCCCGACAAGTGGAAGCAAAACACAGACCTTGCAAGGAGTAAGCATGAGAGCAGTCCGAGAAGTCAAGCCGAGGTCAGGATACCAGGTCAAAGCAACCCAAAAGCCAAGCCAAAGTCAGGATACTGGGAGTCAGAGTGATCAAAGCAGTCCGAGGTCAAAGCAGCCAGAAGATAACAAGGATCCAGTCCGAGGTCAAAGCAACAAGGAATCAAGATACAAGAAGCTAGTGCTAGCAGCAATCACACCAAGAGATCATGCAATAAACTCTGACAAACAGTGAAGGTCTCTCAACAGTTTAAGTAAGGGAAACTCTCCCCCATGCCACCTGAGGCTGGTTGGCTGATTGCCTCTCTGCAATCCTCTTGGATCTGTGCCTGCAAGCACTCTCAGCCCTTCTCCCTTTGAACGTAGGCACCTCCAGGCAAGCTTCCTCCCCAGAGTCACCACTAGGCTGTTGCACCATAGGAGGCCCCTCTCTAGCACTAGGACCTGGTTGGGCCTCCTCCTCTGGGGTTGGGAGAGCACAACTGGGACCTGGCAGAGCAGGATTGCCACCTGGTGTAACCTCAATCAGCTCTTGCTCATCCTCCTCCTCCTCCTCCTCCAAGAGCTGATCTTGGCTGACCATGACAGCCATTTAAAAACAGCATACCTCCAAAATGACCTGAAGCAGCTTTATTTTGGCCCGTCTGTCCAGTCCAACCCCATTCTGCCATGTAGGAAGGTGCATAACACATACCTATGCATGTAGACCTGTCCCAAATGTCATTAAAATAAAATAAAAACGTTAAGATGCAGGCTCTAGGTCAGTGGTTCCCAACCTTCCTAATACAGTTCCTCATGTTGTGGTGACCCAAACCCATGAAATTATTTTTGTTGCTACTTCATAACTGTAATTAAGTAGGTGTTTTTCAATGGTCTTAGGCGATTCCCATGAAAGGGCCATTCGACCCCCAAAGGGGTCCCGACCCACAGGTTGGGAACCACTGCTCTAGGTGATCTTAAAGTCTGTTTAAAAATGGCTTGACTTGAGATAACTGGGCACATCATTCTGTCCAACAAGTCATGTCCCTGCTCAAGGTGTCACCCGGTGTGGCAAGGCAGAGCTTCTGGAGGGGGTTTCCAGGGGCAGGGCACTCAACCCACATCACTACCACGGTGCGGAGAATGGCGACATGGCAGTGAGGAGATGGGTGTGCTTGGTCCTCTTAGCAGTACCCCCCCCCTGCTGTTCTTCTGAGTCCCATGTAGCCATGGCTGCATGGGACCTGGAAGGCAGCCACCTTGCCTCCTCCCCAGCCTTCTAAGTCCCACATGGCCATAGCTACATGGGATCCAGAAGTTAGCCACCTGCATTCCCCAGCAGTGATGGCGATCCTTTAAGAGACCGAGTGCCCAAACAGCAACCCCAAACCCACTTATTTATTGCAAAATGCCATGTCCCTCTGGCTTTCTAGTAACAAACTCTGGCAGACTCTGTGCTGGGGCGATGGCACATGTGCCCACGGAGAGGGCTCTGAGTGCCACCTCTGGCATGCGTGCCATAGGTTCGCCATCACTGCCAGGTGACATCTCTGGGGTGTCACCCAATGTGGTCCGCACCACTGCACCCCCCAAGTGATGCTACTACATCCAACTCCCTGCTATACACCTCAGACCTATGGTGATCACTGCTGCTGGTGGTTTTCCCATGGGGAGCAATTGTGGCTGGTATGGCTAATCCTGGTTTCCTCTTCTGTCCAGAGGAAGAGTTTTGGAGGAGTATCCCCCCCTGCCTGTGATTGATATTAACATAAATAGCCCTCATTCATTCATGAATGTCAACCTCAAGTGGGTTATTCTGATGCCAGAAAATGCGACCGGGACAAATGTAGTGTAAACAACGACCCAATGTCGAATCAATCCATCGTTTCGGATCGCACACCGATTTATTTGTAAGTGGAAATGAAGCCATAGTTTAACACTCAAACCACTATACCATGCTGAAGTGATCCCAAAAACCAAGAGTCAGCCCTGAGATTGTTATGGTCAGGGCTGTTCATTGCTTTGGGGTCCATTTTTCTAACATGTTAGTTGCAGCATAGAGCTGTTTTGGTCCTTTATGGGCAGATTATTTGGCAATTTATGGGCAGCTCATAGGAAAATGCTTCAAAAGTCACACTGTCCTGCTTTTTGTGAGCAGTAATTCTGATGGTATAGACTCAGCCCAGGCTCCATATGGATAGCTGCAGCATCATGTTCTTTCTATCCGATTTTTAAATGTCATCCTATTTTCAGAACAGATGAGCGGGGAAGTGAGGAAGAAGAAGAAGGCTCTATCAAGAGTTGCATATGCGTCTGTCCTGCCATAATGTAGTAATGGGATATATAGTAGGTTTTAGGAATGTTGTAGAATTGCGCTTTAGACTTGCGAATGCAATCCAGGTGCTGAGATACATCAGGAAAAAGGGGAGTATTTGAGAGAGAGCATCTGCCTGTAACAACAGATAAAAGAAGTGATATGGGAATAAGCAAGAGAAAGGAGTTTATTAATTTGAATGAATGAGATTTAAGCCCGCCTGTGGTTTAAACCGTGTGAGGTTTAGTTATGCAGTTGTAACATTTGCTGGTTAGACCTGATAGTGAAAGTGAACAGGCTGGATCCATAGTACCTTAATAAAGGCTTCCGAGTTTCAACTACTGGGCCTGAATTTCTCAACTTGGGAATTCTGATGGACTTAGAATCATAGAGTTGGAAGAGACCCCAAGGGCCATCCAGTCCACCCCCATTCTGCCATGCAGGAACTCTCCATCAAAGCATTCCCAACAGATGGCTATCCAGCCTCTGTTTAAAGACCTCCAAGGAAGGAGACTCCATCACTCTCCAAGGGAGAGTCTTCCACTGCCCAACAGCCCTTACTGTCAGGAAGTTCCTCCTAATGTTGAGCTGGAATCTCTTTTCCTGCACTTTGCATCTATTGCTCCATGCCATATTCACTGGAGCAGCAGAAAACAAGCTTGCTCCCTCCTCAATATAACATCCCTTCAAGTATTTAAAGAGGGCTATCATATCACCCCTTAACCATATCTTCTCCAGGCTAAACATCCCCAGCTCCCTAAATCGTTCCTCATAGGACCCTTCACCGACACGCTCCAGTTTCTCCACATCCTTTTTGAATTGTGGTGCCCAGAACTGGACACAATATTCCAGGTGGGGTCTGACCAAAGCAGAATATAGTGGCACTATTACTTCCCTTGATCTAGACACTATACTTTTATTGATGCAGTCTAGAATCATATTGCCTTTTTTAGCTGCTATATCACACTGGTTGACCAGCCGAACCCAAAGGGTGCTCAACAATGGCACCTTTTCATCCTGGAGAGAAGTAACCAGTGGAGTCCCACAGGGCTCTGTCCTGGGCCCAGTACTGTTCAACATCTTTATCAATGACTTGGAGGAAAAAAATTGGGGGAATACTTATCAAATTTGCAGATGACACTAAAGTAGGAGGAATAGCTAATACTCCAGAGGACAGGATCAAAATTCAAAATGACCTGAATAGACTAGAAAGCTGGGCCAGAGCTAACAGAATGAACTTCAACAGGGAGAAATGTAAGGTACTGCACTTAGGGCGAAAAAATGAAATGCACAGATATAGGATGGGAGACACCTGGCTTAAGGAGACAACATGTGAAAGGGATCTAGGAGTCCAAGTAGACCACAAGTTGAACATGAGTCAACAGTGTGATGCGGCAGCTAACAAGGCCAATGCGATTTTAGGCTGCATCAATAGAAGTATCGTATCTAGATCCAGGGAAGTAATAGTGCCACTATATTCTGCTCTGGTCAGGCCCCATCTGGAATATTGTGTCCAGTTCTGGGCGCCACAATTCAAAAAGGACATTGAGAAACTGGAGCGTGTCCAAAGGAGGGCGACTAAAATGGTGAAAGGTCTGGAAACCTTGCCCTATGAGGAACGACTCAGGGAGCTGGGGATGTTTAGCCTGGAGAAGAGAAGGTTAAGAGGTGATATGATAGCCCTATTTAAATACTTGAAGGGATGTCATATTGAGGAGGGAGCAAACTTGTTTTCTGCTGCTCCAGAGACTAGGACCCGGAGCAATGGATGCAAACTACAGGAAAAGAGATTCCACCTCAACATTAGGAGGAATTTCCTGACAGTAAGGGCTGTTCGACAGTGGAACACACTTCCTCGGAGTGTAGTGGAGTCTCCCTCCTTGGAGGTCTTGAAACAGAGGCTGGATGGCCATCTGTCGACGATGCTTTGATCTGGATTTCCTGCATGGCAGGGGGTTGGACTGGATGGCCCTTGCGGTCTCTTCCAACTCTATGATTCTATGATTCTATGATTCTATGACTGTTGACTCATGTTCAACTTGTGGTCTATTAGGACTCCCAGATCCCTTTCACACATAGTCTCCTTAAACCAGGTGTCCCCCATCCTATATCTATGCATTTTGTTTTTCTGCCCTAAGTGCAGTACCTTACATTTCTCTGTGTTGAAATTAATTTGGTTAGCTTTGGCCCAGATTTCTAATCTATTAAGGTCATTCTGAAGTTTGATCCTGTCCTCTGGGGTATTAGCTGTTCCTCCTAATTTGGTGTCATCTGCAAACTTGATATGTATGCCCCCAATTCTATCATCCACGTCATTGATAAAGATGTTGAATAACACTGGGCCCAGGACAGAACCCTGTGGGACCCCACTGGTCACTGACAGACTTGAGAGACTCATGGACACAGACTCCTAACTGCAACCTTTTGAAGATGTAGGGTCAAACAACTGACAAAGAAATGGATAAAAAGAAAGTGAGCCATGTTGACATTGGATGTGGCCTCTTCTTCATGGACCATACAGGAGGAGTTGATCAGAAGAGCAAATGTGGGGCATGGAAGCAACTTGTTGTTGTTGCTATGTGCCTTCATGTTGTCTCCAACTTATGGGGACCCTAAGGCAAACCTGTCTGTACACACTAAGGCGTGGTGGCAATCTGTTTTTTGAGCCAAGAAACAGAAAGAGCTGAATTCTGTGACATAAAAAACTATGCAAAGTGGATTGTTTATATCTACATGCAATTTGCATGGCTTATTTTTCTTCTGCAGTCCTCAGAAGATGGAGTTGCAAGAGACTCAAACCTTCATAGCTGGCAGTCAGGCTCCTCCTGATTTCTGAGGTTTCACCGGGTATAGCTCCTAAGTCTTTGTGGCCCAAAACAGAGGATCTTACAAAACAGAGGAGCCCTGGTGGCGCAGTGGTTAAATGCCTGTACTGCAGCCATTCACTCAAAACCACAAGGTTGCGAGTTCAAGACCAGCAAAAGGGCCCAAGCTTGACTCAGGCTTGCATCCTTCCAAGGAGGGAGCTAAAATGAGTACCCAGACTGTTGGAGGCAAATTAGCTTACTTGCTGTTCACCGCTATGATCTTTGGAATAGCAGTATATAAATTATAAAAAAACCCAGTATATGTAGGATGGGAGTCTAACAGACATTGGTGAACATTAAGACAAAGCAACGCTGAGCAGATCTGGTTCGGTTTGCCTGTTTCCATTCTATACACATGGCTAGACCTTCTAGGGTCCATAACTGGGATTTTAGGAGGAACCAAAAAACACATACATTTCTGACAATTGCTACAATTGCTAAGACGTCTCCTGCATCTTAACTCTAGTCAAAATAAGAAAGGTCTCACTGCATATTTTACTTCCCGACTCAGGAAAGCCCCTGGCCCAGATGTCTTGGCCTCAGTCCATCTCTGGTAATAGCATATCCTCCACTTTAATCTCCATCTAATACAGATTGTATGCAGTGCTCTCTACTGCCAGACTAAGAACCTCCTGTGCTGTTGTGTATCGCACCGGAGGAGACCTCATTTGAGCTGCATTTACCATGCCATCGTATTCCCGATTTCTATGGATGGCCATGAAAGCTGGACAGCAAAGAAACCCACATTTGAAATGTGGCGCTGGAGAAGAGCTTATAGATATCGAGGACTGCTAAAAAGACAGTGAACGGGTCCTAGAGCAAATCGAGTTTGAACTCTCCCTAGAAGCCTACATGACTCTGGTCATATCATGAGAAGGTTTGACTGACTAGAAAAGGCAATAATACTTGGTAAGGACAAGGTCTTTCATTCGTGGAGCCACCATAAGTTGAAGTCAACTTGATGGCAAGTTGTTGGCAAAAATATTGCTTAACTAAAGCTTGTGCTACTGATCGCAAGCCCTACTAAAGCCCTACTCTATCATCTTTTGGAACAAGACAGTCATGGTGAAAGGTGCACACTTTTGGGAAGCCCCAGAGAGCTGATTTGGCAACCCTAGAACAGTGATTCCCAACCTGTGGGTCGGGACCCCTTTGGGGGTCGAACAACCCTTTCACATGTCACCTAAGACCATAGGAAAACACACATTTCCAATGGTGACAATGAAAATAATTGTATGGTTGGGGGTCACCACAACATGAGGAACTGCATTAGGAAGGTTGAGGACCACTGCCCTTGAAGGCCTAAGTCAGTTCCAAGTTCTAGAGGCTGCCGGCGGTTGCATTTGCAAGTAACACACCGGGAACCTTAATATTATTTAATATTTTAACATTAACCGAGCAATTTAGAGGTCTTAGTGGTACAGCTTGTCTCACAGTAAAATAGTTCTTGGACCGTTGCCACTTCAAACTACAAATGGGGGGTTTTGCAACAACTGGGACCTGTCAGGACTGGATCTCGGGGTCCAGCTGCAAGTCTGCAAGAGTGAGAGGCAAGCAGCATAGTCCAGAAAAGGTAGAGGTCCAATTCCCAAATGCCAGAGGAAAGTCAAAAGGGCCGGGAAGCAGGCAAGGCAACCCATAGCAGGCCTAATGGTGCAGCATGGCGCACTGTATTTGTCTGTAACATTTCACATTTAATTATTGCATTCTTTCAAATGGAGGGGATTACAGTGTAATCTCTGAAGATGCCAGCCACAGATGCTGGCAAAATGTCAGGAAGAAACTCTTCTAGAACATGGCCGCATCGCTCGAACAACCCACGTAAAACTTTGCAAGGATAGTTTATGCTTTTGTTGCCTCACTCCGCCATAGCAATAATATTTAATAATAATAATAATAATAATAATAATAATAATAATAATAATAATAATAATAATAATAATATTTATTTGTATTCCACTTTTTCACAAAGGAATCAAAGCGGATCCCAACAGTATAAACAAAACATCCAACCGTGATGCAAACTGTGCGATATCCATAAACCATGGGACATTCCTCCTCTCACATTTAGTGAGGCCACCTCCCTGGAACTAGAGAATTAACTAAACGTCGTAATTACACTGCAAAAGGAGCGGAGTTATCCTTCATTAAACTGAAATTATAGTGTGATGGAGCTATATTATTTTCGTTGCTAGGAAGGGAAAAAATGGATTAAGTCCAAGTAGCGTTTTTTCCCCTCCACATCCTTTCTATGAGCCATTACATCACAACATTTTTGCGCCAACGCACAACGATTTCTGCAGGATCCAATTGTAATAAACCTATTTTAGAAAGCGCACACCTGGAAAGCCAATGCCACCAGGTTCCTCCTGGCCCAGCTCCATGGACTGAGCCTCAGGAGCTCCAGTGATGCTTAAGTTATGGCCTCCATTAGTTGCTACCTAGGGAAGTAATTCCTACTCCATAGGATTTCCACATGCTGCGAAATCCCAGGTTTGTGGGAGCTTTCTTACATATCCTGACACCAAAATATGCAGAAGGTTAATGGGTCGCAAAGGGATGGTAATGGGATCTCCGCTGTTTCTAGGGCAACAAAACATCCCCATCCCCTGCTTTTTAAAATCCTTATGCATTTTTATATTCTAGCAATCCCTGTCACTTTGAAATTCTCCAGCCACTTTTTTGCAGCCCGTAAATGGGACAAATAAATTTCATTTCTGGCCGCTGTTTGCAGACCTAAAGCGAGAAGTCAAGGCTCTGACAGCAGATGATATTTACCTAGCACCTTGGAAATTGCTTTAAAAGTCAGCTCTTGGTTCCCCCCGAACAATTACTCTTATACAGTACGGCGATACAATATGGTTTCATTTCATATGGACTTTTCCTCCCCACCAACAGTGTTTTTTGCAAATGGTTTAAGGAGAACGAACAACATTTTGAGTGAAGTACATTAACATCCAAAATCCACAAAACAGCAATATCATGCCATCTCTCATTCATCTCTTTTCCAGGCTAAACATATCCAGCTCCCTAGGTTTTTCCGTACAGGGCTTGGTTTCCAGACCTTTTACCATCTTGGTCGCCATTCTCTGGACACATTCCAGCTTGCAAGCTTGTTTTCTGCTGCTCCAGAGACTAGGACCCGGAGCAATGGATGCAAGCTCCAGGAAAAGAGATTCCACCTCAACATTAGGAGGAACTTCCTGAGAGTAAGGGCTGTTCAACAGTGGAACACACTCCTTCCTCGGAGTGTAGTGGAGTCTCCTACCTTGGAGGCTGGATGGCCATCTGTCGGGGATGCTTTGATTTGGATTTCCTGCATGGCAGAATGGTATTGGACTGGATGGTCCTTGGGGTCTCTTCCAACTCTATGATTCTATGCCCAGAACTCGACACCTAACTCCAGGTTAACATCTCACCAAAGCAGAATAGAATGACATTGGTGGAAATGTGAGATATAAATGAAACAGATAAACCAAAACTTTCATTTCCACGCTGGCAGGGCTGTTGGCTGTTGAAGGCACACAACAACAACAACAGCAAGAACAAATAGCCTTGCCACCGAGGAAAACAAATCTACTCTATTGGACAATACGCCTGGCCTTAAACTTTCAAACCCATTTTGCTGGGAAATGTCAAGTGGATTGAAACCTGTTCTCAGTGTGCAAAAAGGGAAGCTAAACAGAAGCAAATGTGAGAAATGGCTGGGAAAGTGGTTTAGGGGTCGGAAGTGCTTTATGGCCATTCGTTGCCTGCTGGATGCTATTTTTCCTAGCGGTTGTTGGTCACAGTTCAGCCTATACATTTAGAAGGAGCCGCTTTTTATAAAGACAGAATAAACCTAGAAACATGAAGTGACATTTCTGAAACTATATTGCTTTTAAAGTATCAGAATGTGGGTTACTTGGTTATAGGCCTCATTCCCACTTACAAAAAAAGTGGTTTGCAATCCAAATCGATGGACCGATTCAACATCGGAGCGTGGTTCCCACTACATTTGCCCCAATCGCATTTTCCCCCTGTAAAACAACCCACTTGTGGTGCACATCCATGCATGAACCGATTCAAAATGGACCCGCTCCAGCTGGTCAAAGGGCAAAATTAAATCAATTCCGATCCGCATCTGGTTTACACTTGCGCAGAATCGGTTTATCCAAAAAGACAAGGAAAACATTAGCATCAAAAAGAGGCGGGTTAAATGGATCTAGCGCATGGTGCCCCTCATCGAATCATTTCAGCAATTTGATTTTAGTGGGAACCAGGGTCATTTGAACTGGTTCAAACCGAATTGCGATCTGGTTTAAAAGGTGGTGAGAATGAGGCCATAGACATCTGTTGAAATAATTAAGTCAAAAATGACAGATGACACCAACATGCCATGGTTCCTTAATCCACATCTTAAAAGCATGGTCTCATCTACGGGGATTGTTGGGCAAATGCATTGCCGGGTCTTGCTCTGTAACATCCTTTGTGCAAAAGTGAATCCAGCCCTGAACATTAATTCCTACTTTTCATTTATGACTTTCAAAAGAATATGTAGTTATTCTCCATGAAGGAATATCACCTCCATTATCTGGCCAGTGTCTCCCACCTGCCTTCAGGCTCTTGCAGCTTATGTCAAAGAGACACAAGAGTATATATATATATATATATATATATATATATATATATGGAAACGAAATAAAAGGATGGAGGGCAACCAAATCTGAACTGAACTGAATGCAAGGCTAGGACTTTGGCAAGTCACACGCTCTCAGCCTCAGGCAAAGGCAAACCTCCTCTGAACAAATTTGGCCAAGAAAGCCATAAAGACTCCATACGTCGGAACCGACTTGAAGGCACCCATCGGATACACCGCACCTTGACTTCTGTGGAAATGATTATTAATTAATTAATTAATTAATCAGCATCGCCATGATTTCTACATGACACTCCTAAACTGCCATGGGAGAGTCCAAGTAAAGAAATAAGCCCACAGCGACCATCTGCATGCTTGGTTCCAGTGGGTAGTAGTTTAAATGAAATGCGTCAGTATGAGTCAAGGACTGTTATTTCTTTTTAGCCCGTTGTTTTTCAAATATCAAAATGAAAAGTGTGCAATATATATATATATATATATATATATAGAGAGAGAGAGAGAGAGAGAGAGAGAGAGAATCATTGGTCATAAAACCGGACAGCCCAGATGGTCAGCTAATGGCCAGAAACATACATGGCAAATCACATCGATGACTCTTATGCCGGCTTCTCTGTTTTTGCTCATCAAAAACGAGAACTCTTGTTCATCCAGTACATTGCAAAAATAATAATCGCCCACTGCAAGATGGCAAGCGGAATACTGCCAGCAGTCTTGAAAAATGTCTCCTGTCATCAGCGAAAGGGATCTGAAGCTGGGTTAAATATCCCAAAAAATAAGAATATAAAAAACGAAGCCCAAGCCAAAGACGCCTGAAATGTATCTGAGCAGAAACGGTGGAGGAGGAGTGGTGAGTCGATCTGTTTGGAACATATTTGTGTCTGGCAGCAGCTGGTGTTGGAGACACAACGTCCTCCGTCGTGTTAGATGAGCAGTTCAAGACTCAATAGTGCGTCATGGCAAAGATAGCCAAGTGAGAGCCAAGCTGCAAGTGCGGAGAAAGCGCACGGCGGAGTCCTTTGGGACCCTATCGCTTCGGGAGAGGAATGACTTAACCCAAAATGTCAGTGGAAGAGTTCTGCTCTAGCCTTCAGCTTAATTCAGTCATTGTCATTATAGATTGAATTGTCCCTTAACTTAGGAGACATTCAAACTTATGTCAAGATTATTTGCAATCATAGAATCGTAGGGGTTTATCACACTGAGCTCCGAACATCACGCTTCCGTCGCCCAAATGTCATCAAAATGGGGCGGAAGCGTCACCTGTGTGGTCATGCCTGATGCTTCTAAAGGGAAACGGAAGAGTTATCACCCTGGAATCGTCAGCGAAGAAGCCCTTTTCTTCTTATTAATGGATTAATCTGTTAATAAGCAAAGGGCTGCTTCCCTGACGATTCCATGGCAAGTCCATGGTGAGAATGCTTCTGTTCCACTTTAGCATGATCACACTGGTGGCGCTTCTGCCCCATTTTATGACATTCAGGCAACGGAAGCACCATGTGTGATGAACTCCATAGAATCATGGAATCATAGAAGTGGAAGAGAACCCAAGGGCCATCCAGTCCAACCCCATTCTGCCATGCAGGAACTCTCAGTCAAAGCATCCCCATTGACAGATGGCCATCCAGCCTCTGTTTAAAGACCTCCAAGGAAGGAGACTCCATTACACTCTGAGGAAGAATGTTCCACTGTCGAACAGCCCTTACTGTCAGTAAGTTCCTCCTAATGTTGATCTGGAATCTCTTTTCCTGGAGCTTGCTTCCATTGTTCCGGGTCCTGTTCTCTGGAGCAGCAGGAAACAAGCTTGCTCCCTTCTCAATATAACAGTCATAGAGAAAGATTTTGCTTCTTCTCTGTGGTCTTTGTGCATCACACATATGGTTCCACACCTGCGTAGGAGCCCTGGTGGCGCAGTGGTTAAATACCAGTACTGTAGACACAATGTTGTGAGTTCAATCCAAGGGGCTCCAGGGTTGACTCAGCCTTCCATCCTTTCATAGGTTGGTAAAAAGAGTCCCCAGCTTGTTGGGGGCAATTGGTTTATACATTGTAAACAGCTTAGAATTTGCTCAGTTCACTATGGGGATTATCACATGAGACACTTACCATGCTGGAATCATTGCCCAAATGCTTCAGAAGCGCAGAGGTGGGATTGCCGGTTGCGCTTCTGAAGCGTCACTGAAATGCATCCTGCTCTTCTCCCATCAACAAATCGTTCGCAGAGCAGCCATGTCTGTAATAAGCCTCAATGATGCTTCAGAAGCATGACCAGCTATCCCACCTCCGCAACGATTCCAGTGCGCTAAGTGCCTTGTGTGATAATACCCGATGAGACTGTATAGGAATGTAAATGCTATTGCTAAATGCTATCCCTCAGAACATTCTAGATAGCTGAAACTTTGGGCACTAGCTCCACCTTCCCTCCTAAATGCGCCATCTTAGAGTCTTAATTCATTAAAAGCAAACACAGCAGGCAAATGGAAAGAAGCACATTTATCTTTCTATCTCCTCATGACTTTGAAGCACTTTTGTTCTCCTCCGGTCGTAAAAGCTTGAGAGAGTGTGGTAGAAGCATCCCTTTTGCCAAATGGATTTTTCCAGTTTAGCAAAAGGGACACTTTTATGACACATTTATGGCCCTCTCCCATGCTTTTATGCCTGAAAGAGAATGAGTGCTTCAACGTCATATGGAGACGTAAAGAGAAATGTGGCTTGTTTTTAATGTGATAGGGTTCTTAGTCTCCATTTTCTCAGTCCTACTTTGTTTACTGCCAAATTTGTCTTAGTTTCACCCCTCAGGCTAGGCATAAGAGAGCGGCCCATCTCCACTCTCAGTTCTGGGAACACACGGTACATTAGGTTCAGCTCTCAGCATCAATGTCCATCTGTCCATCTTTTTCGACATAGAATCATAGAGTTGGAAGAGACCACAAGGGCCATCCAGTCCAACCCCATTCTGCCATGCAGGAACTCACAATCAAAGCATCCCCATTGACAGATGGCCATCCAGCCTCTGCTTAAAGACCTCAAAGAAGGAGATTTCACTACACTCAGAGGGAGTTTGTTCCACTGTCGAACAGCCCTTATTGCACCGGGTCCTGTTCTCTGGAGCAGCAGAAAACAAGCTTGCTCCCTCCTCAATATGACATCCCTTCAAGTATTTAAACAGGGCTATCATATCACCTCTTAACCTTCTCTTCTCCAGGCTAAACATCCCCAGCTCCCTAAGAGTTTCCTCATAAGGCATGGTTTCCAGACCCTTCACCATTTTAGTTGCCCTCCTTTGGACACGCTCTGGTTTCTCAACATCCTTTTTGAATCGTGGTGCCCAGAACTGAATACACTATTCCAGGTGGGGCCATGATAGTTAAAGTGTAATCATAGCACTATAATGGTGTAATGTGGAAGGGTTCTTAGAGGTCTTTAAACAGAGGCTGGATGGCCATCTGTCGGGGATGCTTTGATTGAGATTTCCTGCATGGCAGAATGGGGCTGGACTGGATGGCCCTTGGGGTCTCTTCCAACTCTATGATATATTTGGCTCAAACATTTTACCCATATTTGTCCTGAAACTTTCTCTAGGAAGAGCAACCTAGGCATAGGGAAACATTTTTGGAGTGGGCAAAGTATGCACAAAAATGGCCACGTAGAAAGAAAACAGATGTCCATAAAAATGCTTTCATGCAAATGTTATTCTTGCCATGCCCTGTTCCTTCACATTCTTTTCCTTCTCCACTTCTCATTCTCCTTCAACGTTTTTCTTTGAATCTCCATATTCCCCTATCTCAGTACTGTCATAATAATAATAATATTGCAAATCGTGGCTTGGATACGCATTCTCCGCACAACGAGGGGCTCTGTCACAGCCCGCAAAGAGGTCTGGCATCAGCCTGGATGCTATCCAGACTAATCCGTCCCAGATCCCCAGGAACTTTGCTTTTCCAGCACAGCGAGACCCATGGCAATAACAGAACTCTGTTGTGAGAGATAACAGTGTTTTTGGTCTTATTGGGGATGCAGATCTCTTGGCAGCGTTTAGCCAGTGCAACACAGCTGGGATCTGTCTGATATTGTGAAGCGCAGCGGCTTTAATTAAGATGCAATTACTCTTTTGGTAGGTAGAGGTGGCGCTTACGTTCCTCCACATGTTCCAAGAGGATGGAAAAGAAACTCATGCAAGCCAACAGTTCCTTTATTCTTTTGGCATTTCCAGCATAAAGATTTCTGAAATTCTGATGTAAAATGTTATAGACACATGTCTACCGAAACAATATCCTTCCTCACTCAGATGTTTTCAAATCCGGTGTATTTTACGACAAGAGAAATGCTTGAAAGTGGAAATGTGGCACCAAACGCAGCCGACTTTGCTTGCCAAGTGCAAGCAATGCCTCTTTTCCCTCCATGCCTCTTTGAAGATATGAACTAAACA
Organism: Sceloporus undulatus; assembly: GCF_019175285.1. Lineage (NCBI taxonomy): Eukaryota > Metazoa > Chordata > Lepidosauria > Squamata > Phrynosomatidae > Sceloporus > Sceloporus undulatus. Next base: position 6,390,200 of record NC_056528.1, on the reverse strand, counting down.
AACTAACTAAACTAGACAAAGAATCTGTACGTAGAGAGATATTGGATGGGAAATTGGAAGTATAATCCAACGGCAACCCGAATTATTGTGTGATAGACTACCACACGCAATTTCGGGCAATGGGACGTCAGTCCGAACGCAATCATGGGGTTTAACGTTATTACGTGAGAGGTGATCACACGCAATTTCGGGCAATGGCAAGCTATTTTCGGGCAATGGGAGGTCAGTTCAAACGCAATTCAAATTCACGTCAATTCGCTGAACTAGCGAATTCACATGAATGCGTTCTGGCCCCACTTTCTTTTCATTCGAAGTTAAGAGAAATTCCTCCCGTGTGATAAACTCCATTGTTGCACCTTTGAGACTAACTGAAAGAAATTGGCAACATGAGCTTTCCTAGACTTAAGTCTACTTCCTCAGATGCATTTTGATATAATGATGATGATGGTGCAAAGAGATCTTGTAGCACTTTTGAGATTGGCCACGTGAGCTTGATGCATCTGAGGAAGTGGACTGAAGTCTTGGAAAACTCATGCTGCCACTTTCTTTCTTTCAGTTAGTCTCAAAGGTGCTACAAGATCTCTCTGCATACTAAACTAGGCAAACTAAACCAGAACTAAACAAACTATCACAACAAAAGTTTATAATGCCGAGTGCACATAAATAACATGCCATAACTATCAATCGAAAAGGGAGAGGGATGCTTCGAAACTAGGAAACAAATTGTTCCAACAGCAGGAGTTGACATCACGTGGTGTGGGTTGTTCCCCCCCCCCCCCCACTACAAGGCAAAGCTTTTGTCTCTGATGCAGCGCATGGACACTGTGGTTGCCATGGTAAGGTGCGCTTTTTTATTTTAATTGCAAGCACTATAAATAGTCATCTTGTTTGTTGGCCAAAAAATGCAAGTGAGAGATGCTCTAGTCAAACAGGTGCTCCAGTCAAAGCCATGAAAGGTTACATGGTTGTTTACCCAAACAAGTGATATTGGATAACGCACTTGCCAAATGGTATTGTGATGAAGGGAGGTTGTTTCTCACATGTGGCCATTCATAGACGTATAACAATGATGTGCTGTGGATGTAATGTATCTTGACTTCAGGAAGGCCTTTGGCAACATGATGTCCTTGAAAAACAAAATGTGGGTTAGACAATGCAACTGTGGATTTGTCATTGGTTGACCGTCTGAACCCAAAGGGTGCTCACCAATGGCTCCTCTTCATCCTGGAAAGCGGTAGGGTGCCACAGTTTTCTGTCCTTGGACCGGAGCTATTCAATATCTTTATCAATCACTTGGATGATGGAATAGAGGGCATACTTATGAGATTTGTAGAAGACACCAAAGGCAGAAAAGAAAAATGAAAGGCTCAGAGATAGGATAGGTGAGCCTGGCTTGACAGCAATATATGTGAAAGGGATCTAATAGGGGCACCCCTAAAGGATGGGATCAAATTTGAAAGTGATCTTAACGATTAGAGAGACGAACCAAAACTAACAAAATGAATATTATCAGGGAGAAATGTAAGGCACTACACTTAGGCAGAAAAAACATGAAAGGATAAGATATAGGATGGGTGGCACCTGGTTTGACAGCAGTACAGTTGGCCCTTGCCTTACGCAGGGGATCCATTCTGTACCCCCCAGTGTAAGGTGAATTCCACCTATGCTCAAGCCCCATTGGAAACAATGGGGCTCGTGCACGGTGGCACGCCGGTGCAGCAACGCGCGGGGCGCCATGGGCACACTCGCCCATTCAATTGAATGGGACGTGCCGCCCCTTCCTCCCTGTGCACTCCCTGCGGCTTGAGCGCGTAAGCTCGGTCCACATAATGCACGCCTGCGTATGACGCGGGCGCACTGTACCTGCAAAAAGGGATCTGGATGTCTTAGTGGACCACAGGCTGAACATGAGTCAGCAATGTGATGCAGCAGCTAAGATACAGATCAAGTACAGATCGAGGGAAGTAATAGTACCACTCTATTCTGCTTTGGTCAGACCTCACATAGAATCCTGTGTTTAGTTTTGGCCACTGAAATTCAAGAGGGATGTGGACAAGCTGGAGCGTGTTGAGAGAAGGGTGATGGAAATGGTGGAAGGTGTGGAAACCATGCCCTATGAGGAACTGGGTATGTTTAACCTGGAGAAGAGAAGGTTAAGGGGTGACATGTTAGCCATGTTTAAATATTTGAGGGGATACCATACTGAGGATGCCATATTGGTGATGGAGCAAACTTGTTTTCTGCTGCTCCAGAGAATAGGACATGGAGTAATGGACTGGAACCACAGGAAAAGAGGTTCCACTTAAACATTAGGAAGAACTTACTGGTGGCAAGAGCTGTTCGACAGTGGAATATGCTGCCTCAGAGTGTAGTAGAGTCCAGCATTTTGTGTTGTGTTGTTTCTGTCTGCTTCCTTTTGTTTTATTCAATTTTCCTTCCATCTTTGTTCAAGAGCCTCGTTTCATTCTTTGCTCGTTCAGAATCGAGGAGGCACTTTGTGTAAACTTGGGACATAACTGGAGAAGCCTTTAAATAACACCCATCTCAGAAAAGCCCTCACTGGCTTATTTAAAAGGAAGAATTTGTTTAAAAACAATTAAAGTGAAGCAGACAGAAACACTGAAGGAGACACCACAAAGCAAAACAAAAGACAATCCAAACAGCAAATACCCAATTGCTGAGGGGTTTGTTGTTTAAAAGCTGAAAAGGAGAGGAGAGATGAAACGGAGTGATGAATCGTGCCGTCATCCCAACCGGAAGTCCTCAACAGAACATTATTGATGACTGATGAATTTCTACAACTTCACATCATCCAATATAAGAGTAATATAGAAGCTTTGGATTTAGCATTGCTACTCTCCTGCTTGTTTAAGATGCCAAAGCCACAGATGCTGCTGGCGAAACGTCAGTAAGAAACTCTTCCAGAACGTGGCCACAGAGCCCCCTGAAAAACCCACAAAACAACTATGAATTTTGTATTGTTTTATACTTGTCCGCCGCCTTGAGTTTCTATATTGGGAGAAAGGTGGGATATAAGATGATAATAATAATAATAATAATAATTTCTGTTTGATATCTGCTGGGGCTTGGTTCCAGGACTCCCTGCGGATAACAAAATCCATGGATGCTCAAGTGCATACAACTGCATAGTAAAATGGTGCCCCTTATATAAAATGGCACAATCAAGGTTTCCTTTTTGGAATTCGTGTGTGTGTGTGTGTGTGTGTGTGTGTGTAATGTTTTCAAGCCATGGATTGCTGAATACGTGGATAAAAAAACTGTGGATCTGAAAGGCCGACAGTAAGCTCATAATAGACCTTCAGCATTAAAGCTGCATCTTTGGGACACTATATTGGGCCTGTACAGACAGGCCAAAATAAAGCTGCTTCGGGTCACTTTGGAGGTATGTTGTTTAAATGATGCATGCATCCTAAGAGGCCAGAAGCCAAAAGGACTGGACCACACCTCTGGCACAGCTTTTGGCCTCTTAGGACGCATGCATCATTTAAACAGCATACCTCCAAAGTGACCCAAAGTAGCTTTATTTTGGCCTGTCTGGCCAAAATTGTGAATTTTTCATTGATTTTTAATTTAAAACAAACATAAGCACATATTGAGGAACCCCTGCATGCTGAGACATAAGCGAAGGACATTCAACTCCAATTGGCTTTAAATTCAATGTTCCTATTGTCATATACACAAGAAGGAACCTCTGCTAAGGGATATTTCAAGTCCACTTGCTTCCAGAAATGTAAGAGCCCAGTTTTGGGATCAAGGCAGAATATTAAATAAATAAATAAATAAATAAATAAATAAATAAATAAATAAGGGAAGATTTAGAATAAATAAATTATAAGGAGACTATAAGGAAAAGGATAAGATTTACATGCTATAATGTAAAGATTTGCATTATGTAGTTGGATAAGAGTTGAATTTTTAAAGTCTGGTTAATGTTAGTTCTGTGATCTATGGTAAAATTGTCTGGATGGTTTTAAAAATAGTAAAAATGAAGTGGGATAAAGCGGACCAGTGTGGAAATAATTGGGAATAAGAAGAATATAAAGACAAAATGTTAAAAGTCAATCAATCAATCAATCAATTATAAGAGAAGTACAGTACTGTATATATTCATATACAAGTCTAGAAATTTAGGTTAAAAAACTGACCCAAAAAACTTGAGTCGACTTATCTATGGGTCAATGTATGTACTGTACTTTAAAGCATATATAAATATATATATATATATCACCATCCCCTGGTGAAAGACAAGAGTTTAATCTGCCCTAGAAGTACTGACCCCCTTCTACTCTCTCATCCATCCATCCATCCTTTAGTATGAACACAAATAGTTATGTCCGCTGGAACATTGTAAGTTTGTTGGCATTGTTTCCCTTTGCTTTGTCCTTTGCATCCTTCATTACATGCCCCTATGTTTTTACCTCCGATGTATCCATGGGTCATATCAAAATCCATAATTTTGGCCCTAAAATCTGCCCTCAACTTATAGTCGAGTATATATTAAAAAGCACCTCCCAGCATGTTACTTGGAGAATGAGGTTTGCCATTCACCAAAACCAAATGATATATCCCTATTGCACATCCGTATGATCTATATCCCGCAGCAGAGTTTTGCACGGCGAAACAGAGATCCTGTTACTGCATTCCAAATGCATGCTGTTGGTTCTCTCCTCTTTGGGAAGGTTCTTCGCGTTCCTCTGGAGCCTAAAAGCCTCCCCTCCGTTCCTTTTTTTGAGTTGCCATGGATATTAATGGCTTTCTTATGTGTGGGTACAGCTTTTGAAATGAAACTCGGTAGGGAAAAAAGAACAACCCCAAAAGAAAACTGGCAAGGAAAAACAACAGCCGTAACTTTGCTCGCCGCCTTTCTTTCTCGTCATACAGCCTGGTCTTGGCCAGCAATTTCCCCCTCTCCCTTTTGCCATTTTGGCAGCAAAATGGGTTTTTTTCTGCATGTGTGCAATGCATTAAAGTGCTGGGGCGGGTTGAGAAAAACCTCCTTCCCTTCCAGCCAGGCTTTTTTTCCCCTTCCTCCAGTTCAACCTTATGTTATATAAGCTCAGACATGGAAAAACAGTGCGCCTGCCATTGCTAGCTAACGGAGATCTTTTAACCTTTGATTCTTCGGTGGCGACGAGGGGAAGATGGGAGACACATTTCATCATGTTTCAGATATTCTCAGGTTGTTCCCATGCACTGACGAAGATTGTTTTTCATTAGCAACCGATTTGCTGACGGATGATTGTTTCAGAGGACATTTTAGACATGTATTTTTTTAAGGCTGCTCCTCTACCGTTGTAATTTTTGAGGTACAACTGGCAGTATCTGTTGGACTTGGTCTTCTTCTCCACTGCCATTCCCTTCTCCTTTTGCGTTATGACATAATATTAGCTAGGCATATGTAAAGCCTAACCCAGTGATGGCGAACCTATGACACGCGTGCCAGAGGTGGCACTCAGAACCCTCTCTGTGGGCACATGTGCCATCGCCCCAGCACAGAGTTTGCCAGAGTTTGTTACTAGAAAGCCAGAGGGACATGGCACTTTGCAATAAATAAGTGGGCTTTGGGTTGCAGTTTGGGCACTCGGCCTCTGAAAGGTTCACCATCACTGGCCTAACCAGACATCACCAAGAAAGTAGCCTTTAGGCTATGAAAGCCCATGCTGCCATCTTCTTTCTTTCAGTTCGTCTCAAAGGGGCTACAAGATATCTCTGCAAATAACACTGGAAACCAGCAACACCGAGCAGCCCAACTAAGCCAGTCTCAAGACAGCAAAAGGTCCCTTGACCATGGAGTGGCACCCCTCCGACTCTCCCATTCACCCTCAAACCCAAACCACTTGCACACAACACAGCTCTGTATCACCCCTGCTGCCTTCGGGTGACTTCTTAGCGGCACATCATGTCCCCAAAATAAGTGTGGCAATCCTTCCTCCGCTCAGGTGGCATGCGAACAAGGATGAGCAGCAAGGACCATGAGGCGACAGAGAGACCAACCAATGAGAAGACCACAGAACCAGATGAAAGATGACATCCCACCTGAGCCCATGCCTCCCTGTCACCAAAAGAGCATCCATCTAAAACTGCTAAAGAGAATCTTTCGAGGATGCTTGGATTGCGAGTTCCTGCATAGCAGGGTTGGATTGGATGGCGCTTGGTGCCTCTTCCAACTCTAGATACTACGATTCTATGATTCTATGAAACAACACCAGAAGGAAAAAATGTAGCTGCCAAGATCCAAAAGGGTGCCATAGGCCTGGTACAGACTGCTGGTTTGTGGCGGCCTGGGGCCAAAATTAGGGTTCGGGAGTGCAGAGTATCTGTACGTTCCCGAGCCCTAGTGTGCGGTGGCGGTGCCATCATGGCGTTTGCCTGTCCACACAGGGACCGCCATGATGACGCAAGTGCGGTGCAGCATCCACACATCACCAGGCCACGCTTGTGTCATGGACGCGTCACAGTGCACCGATGGTGCACTCATGGTGGTGGCTGCGTGCACAAAGAAAAACGTGCTTGTAGCAGATTCTTTTTGGTGCGGATGAAGCCCACACAGTTTGGTTGCTGCAAGCTCCTTCAGGAGCAGAAACGGGTGGCTCCAGCCTGTCCTTTCGGGGCAGTCTGTTGAGCCCCATAGATGATTTTAATTATTTTGAATTTGATTGAGATTTTTTAATGTTTTATCTGCCTTGGGTTCCTCCTGGGAGAATGGCGGCATACAAATTAAATGAATAAATAAAACCTTGGCAGTAGCATAGCATCGGAAAGAGGTGTTCCTGCTGAGGTCAGAAAGCCTCGCTGTGCCCAGATTTGACCTCTTACATGACAGGCATTACAGGAATATTTTGAATCAGACCAGACTGTTGCCACGAAGGCCCCGAAGCCAAGGTCTAGTAAGAGCAATCATTTCAGCTGCTTGCGGAGACTGAAGAGTAGGCAATGAGTACCCTTCAAAGACAGCATAGTTGGAAACCACAGCCGAACCAGCCATTAGAGCGCCCTGCGAGGAATGAGAACGAGAACCATCAATGTGAAAAACAAAGTCAGAGTTATCGAAAGCGACATCCCTGAAAGCTGAGCATGGTTTAGGATGCTGGTCAATCAAAGCAAGATCATCATGGGGAATGACATCCGGAAGGCTGTCATCTGGAAGAGGAGAAAGCGTAGCAGGGTTAAGTACACTGTAACCAGTGATGTTCCTATTAGAATTAGTTAACAAAGCCTGTTCATACTTGTTCTGTCAAATGATGGACAAGAGATGCAAAAGAGTGCAAAGTAAAACTCTGAGCCTTTTCTAATAGCTCTGCTGCAGCCGCCACAACCTCGAGCCGCCGAATAATCTGCTGCACCCAGAAATGTACATGTGTCATTTTTGGTTAAAGGTCAGGGAATGGACAACACATCTGCAATCCAGCGACCCAGAAAAGTAACTCGAGGCAAAACAAACTGCAGCTTTTTTTTAGTGACACCTTGTGGTCTTTTTCTGCCAAGGCTCAGAGACTCACTGCTCTGCTTAGATCTTATAGATTCAGGCCTATTGAGTTTATCCATCTGGCCTGCAGTCTTCCTCTCTTTCTGCTACCTTCTGCCTTTCCTAGCATTATTGTCTTTCCTGATGGGTCCTGCCTTCTCATGATGTGGTCAAAGTACAACAGCCTTAATTTTATCATCTTGAATTGGTTCTGATCCGCTTGTGGTTCACACTTGCGCGGAATCGATTTATTGAAAAAGATGTGGGGAAAAATCAGCATCAAAAAGATGTGGGTTAAATGGGTCTAGCGCATGGCCCCCCTCTTGGAATTACTTCAGCAATTCAGATTAAGTGGGAACCAGGGTCATTTGAACCAGTTCAAATCGATTCACAATCTGGTTTAAAAAGCAGTGAGTTTAGAGGAGTAGTTGAGGGCAACAAAAAACAATGTTCAGCCAAGAGTGACCCAAAGGTAACATCCCCAAGAAGTGTCAAGAAAGACGGGCTAATGGTTCCTACTACCCCTGTTATAGCATTTGCAATAACAGCTGTAGTAGGTAAAGAAAAACCAGAAGCCAAAAATGTTGAAAGAGTTGCAACAGTGTCCACAAAGAAAGGACAATTGGCCCCAGGATCCTCTAGTTCCTATATAGGTTCAGGAATGATCTTAGTAGTAGAAGCAGTCATATGTAACAGAGAGATCTTGTGGCATCATCAGTTCAAATCAGAACCAGAAAGACTTGTAGCCATAGGCATTTGGCGCGGAGCAGGATGGAAAGTCTTGACCTTTGGATTGAGAGGATTCCTACTTTGGGGCTGGTGATTTACTCGGTTGCTGGAGTGGCCAGGAATAGAATTAGCAAATTCACATTGTCTCTTGTGGCACTCATTTTCCCCCCCAGTGTCCTTGTTTCTTGCAATGATGGCATTGTCCTTGCTGGGAACGGCCCTTGTTAAATATTTTAATGGGTCTCCCCCTTTTGGAGATCAGGCCTTGTTTGCATTGGCGCTCCTTGACTTGAAGTGCTAGCAATGTGGTTTTTAATTGTTTTTCTTTTCTAGTTTCCTTCTGAGAATTATCCCAAAATTGTGCGGCAGCCTCTAGGGTTGTTTGTGGTCACTGTCCTTTCCAACCCACAACAACATTTTAAATCTTATTAGGAAGTACTGGAAGAAGATTTTCCACAGAAGGGGCAACATTTAGTCTCTGAAGCATTTAGGTCCATCATAGAGTACTGTTGGAAAACATTCTCTTCTGCAGTCTCCAATGATGCTGTCAGGCATCACCGCCAGGATTTCAAACGCCCCAATGCCCCTTCCACCACGTTCTTAGTGTGACTCAGGTGGTTGTTGGAGAGCGTCTGTTTCTCTGTAAAGGCGTCCTAAAATTGCTTCATTAACCACTTTCTTATTGGATACTCACCATCCAAGACTAGTAGGGTCCCAGTCATCTCCTCCTCCCAGTAATGGTTGGATTTCTAGGCCTAAACCTGCATATTGCCACGTTCCTTATTATGTACGAATTGTGATTCTTCCCACTCCAAGATCTCTGCCTTAGTAAAGCTTCCATATGATCAGCTGTTCCTTGTTGCACCATAAAGTACATGTGTTTTCAGTCTGTGAATTCTCCTCCTTGTCTTACCAGTGGGAAAAAAAAAATCTGGGGGCTTATTCCCACTTACATTTAAACCGGTTTGGGATTCGCCTTCGCTCCGTGTTGGTAAATCGATTCCAAAAGGTCCGTCGTTCCCATTATGAAAGTGGATCTTTTCATTATGTTCTTGTAATTGCTTCTTTTTTTTTGGCACGATTGTCATCCCCACTATTTGCGCCGCTTCAAAATGCACGTCAATCATCTCTGCGTCATCAGTGACATAAGCGTCAAACCAGGCTCTGGGTGGGGAGAGGGCGCTGGCAGGCACTGGGAAATTTATTGCAACCGTTTTTGTCTCCATTACGGGTACAGAAAGTGGATGTTCATGTGCACGCATGCCCAGCCAAAATGGATTTTATCACACGCCAAAGCATCCTCCAAAAGGCCCCGTTCCATCCCCCGGCACCAAGCCATCCCAATTCAGTGCTGACAAGCGCCATTTTTCTCAGTCGGAAGACTTCCGACCAGAACATTTCATGCACCTCAGCATTGAACTGGGATGGCTTGGTGCCGGGGGACGAAATAGGGCCTTTTAGAGGAAGCTTTGGCATGCGGTAAAATCCATTTTTGACAGGTCACACATGCGCGCACATGAACATCCACTTTCCATACCCATAACGGAGACAAAAACGGGTGCGATAAAGTAGTGGGTCTCTTGGCTGGGCATCACTCAGGAGGTGCTTCCCCCAAAGAGGTGCCCAGGAACACAGAGCTAAAACCTTCAAAGGGCTCCATGGCATTTAGAGACCTCTGTATACTGATCTTCTTTTAAACGCTGCATTGGAGATTTTAGCATGTATATAGATATACACGTGTTTCAGTAACTTGTTTCAGCGGTGTGCTTTTATCTGAAACTCCCTTTTATTGCATATAATTGTACAGAGTATTGTCTGCAAAACTAGGCTTGTCTTTGACCATAATAATATTTAATATCATTGCACAGCCCTTGATCCCAAAATGGAGCCTTCCCTGGTGTTCCATTTTTCCTCGCCAGTGTTCCCTCCAGTCAATCATTGCTGAAACGCTTTGGTTGCTAGCGCTGTTATAATACATCTGCAATAACAGTCTTGGGATTTGCTCAGTTAAACTGAACTGGAGGCTTTGAATTCTCTGGCCAATGGAATGTGATTCGAGTCAAGTGTTCCTGGGCTGCACTTATACCTTCAGGATTTAGACTTTTCCTTTACAGCACTTGAACAGAAAATTGCACACTCCGATCGTTCTTGAATAAATAGGTTGCCTTTTTATTTTTTGAAAGGGGAGCTATTTTCATAACTTAATGGTTTCCCCAGATATTTTGACAGGCTTTTGTTTGTGTTCTTTCCTTTATTTCAGACATCATAGTCCTGGGGTGCCCTTTATCTGGGGGTATTTTGACCTGGCAACCGTATCCTGCTAAGTGCCACTCTTGTTATTGTTAGCAATGGTGCATCCCACACTCTATAACATCTCATAGAAGAGAAAAATGCTCATTGGCAGAAGACTGTGGTCATTGGCAAAGGCTATGAAGGCTGCTTTCCATCTGCTGCGTGACTCATGTTTTGGGGCACTCTCCCATACAGCATCGGGTAGGTGTTTGACTGGATCTGATTTCAAGACTTGTTTCTATTTCATTTGATTTCATATATTGATGTCTTTCTTTGTGCCAAGGGAGCATTCACAGAGCTCGTCAAAGTTATTTTCTTGGACTACAGCTCCCAGAATCCTCCATTTTATCAAGATGACCAGCATTCTGATTTTCTGCATAGAGGCAGATTTTGTTGCTGCTGTGTGCCTTCAGGTCTTTTGGAGAGACACAATTGATATTCTCCCCTTTCCATAGTGGATCTAGAAGACTGTCAATAGTAGTTGATATGACGATGGTCAGAATCATAGAGTTGGAAGAGAGCACAAAGGCTATCCAGTCCAACCCCATTCTGCCATGCAGGAATACACAGTCAAAACACCCCCGAGAGATAGCCACCCAGCCTCTATTTAAAACCTCCAAAGAAGGAGACTCCATCACTCTCCAAGGAAGTATGTTCCACTGTCTAATAGCTTTTACTGTCAGGAAGTTCCTCCTAATGTTAAAGTGGAATCTCTTTTCCTGGAGCTTGCATCTATTCTTCCAGGTCCTGATCTCTGGAGCAGCAGAAAACAAGCTTTCTCCCTCCTCAATATGACATGCCTTCAAGTATTTAAACAGGGCTATCATATCACCTCTTAGCCTTCTCTTCTCCAGGCTAAACATCCCCAGCTCCCTAAGTCTTTCCTCATAGGGCACAGTTTCCAGACCCTTCACCATTTTGGTCGCCCTCCTTTGGACACATGGCTCCAGTTTCTCAACATCCTTTTTGAATTGTTTTGCCCAGAACTGGACACAATATTCCAGCTGGGGCCTGACCAAAGCAGAATATAGTGGCACTATTACTTCCCTTGATCTAGACACTATACTTCTATTGATGCAGCCTAGAATCGCACTGGCTTTTTTTAGCTGCGGCTATATATCCTATAGGACCTGAATGTGCTCCACCCACGATGCCCTAATAATGCTGCTAGTAGAAATGGAAAAATGCCTGAATTTCCTTCCTTGCTTCCTTCCCTCCTATTAGAAATGGTTGCACCAGAGAGGCTTACACTCCTCCCCACTTCAACCAACATCTGGGTGGCAGAAGCACTGTCAGCAGACAGCACCAATTATGCTCACGCTGAACAACTTAATTACCGATGAGGCATCTCCTCTGACAAAAGGGAGTCACTCTCAGCTGTATAAATTCTTTGACTGAACTCATCCTTTGAGGAAAGGAATCTGAAATGAAGCTGCAACCAGTGCTCTTCCTTCAGACCATAGGAAACGGAGCCAAAACAAAGACAAAGCCCTGCAGGATCCCATGCTGGCCTGCCTGCTTGCCTGCCTTTCTTTGGCTTTGGGGTGGATGGGAAAGTGATGAGACAAGAAAGGGTTTTAGAAACACACTTGGCAACATTGGGTCAGTTCACGATCACTTGGCCTGGGTTACTTTCCAGGGTTATCAGGAGGAAATAAAATAGGAAAGCAATACCTTGCATTCTTAGTAAAATATCAGATGCAAATATTAGCTGGCATTCTGTTATGATTCAAAGGCATAGCTTTGTTAGTCTTAGAACCTTATTGCACTCACTTTGGTCCCCGATCTAAGCATGCAGCCAAGGGAGAATGCATTTTATCGCATGCCGCACTGTCCTCAAGTCAGCCCCATGCCATCGCCTGTCGCCAAGCCATTCCCATTTAGGGCTGAGCCGCGTGATTTTGATTGGATAGAAGCCATCCGTCAGACCAAAATCACACACCTACTTCCTCACCAAATGCATCTGAGGAGGGAGTACATATTTAATCAATAGAAACATAACACATAGAAACTATTTGTCACTAGTAATACACTGGATGTGGGCAAACAAATTCAAACCTAATCCACAAGAGATGGAGGTGCACCTGGTCAGTCAAAAGGCAGATCAGGGAATAGGGTTTCAGTCTGCATTAGATGGGTTACACTCTATTGCTATTCAACAGTGGAAGATGCTGCCTCGGAGGTTGGTGGAGTCTCCTGCTTTGTAGGTTTTTAAACAGAGTCTGGATGGACATCTGTCTGGCATGCTTTGATTGTGTATTTGCACATGGCAAAATGGAGTTGGATTGAATGGCCCTTGCAACTCTATCATTCAATATAGGTTTGTAGTTTGGGGCTATTCCTGGACTCACCTGAAGACCCAGGTTTCTGCAGTGGCTAGGAGTGCTTTTGCACATTTGAAGCTTGTGCACAAACTGTACTCATTCACTGAGATGCCAGATCCAGCCACAGTGGCACATACCTTAGTTACATTCCATTTGGATGACTGCAAGGACTGTAATGTGCTCTACATGGGGCTGTCTTTGAAGAGTGTTAGGAAAATTCAGATACGCCAAAGAGCTATAGCCAGAGTGCTAACCAGGATAGGTTACAGGGACCATACAATGCCACTTTTGAAACACCTCCATTGGCTGCCAGTTTGTTTCCAGGCACCATTTCAAATGCTTGCTATGAAGTACAGTGGGCCCTCCCCTTATGCAGGGGATCCATTCCAAATACCGCTGCGTAAGGGGATATCCATATATGCTCACGCCCCATAGGAAACAATGGGGCATGTGCTCATGGCTCCGGGCGTTGCATGGGCCACGGGCGCACATGCCTTTGCTTTTATCGTCTTGTGGCTTCCACGTAAACTGAAGCTGCATATAATGCACCCACATATGATGCAGGCACATTGTATAAAACACTATATGACTCGGGGCCAAGCTATCTGGCAGAATGTGTCCCAGTTGCCAGCTCATGATTTAGATTTAGACTGTGCATTTCTTGCCAATTTTATCTGATACCTACAAAATTGAGGTTCGTAGGCTCTCATGTACTTTCCGAACAATGCCCAGTAATGTTGTGGTGGTGATGGTGAGGATGGCAGCAGCTACGACAGTAGTCCCCCAGCTGTTCCACATCTGTCCACACTGTGTATGTGTGCGTCTTTGCGCACATGCATGCATGCTTGCACAAAACCAAGCAAGGTCGGCTCCTGCCAAGCTGTGGTTTGCCTATTTTGGAGGAGGACTCGCAGCCCGGTGGCTCGCGCTCTCCTAGAATCAAGACCTATTCTTCCTTGCAAAGATGCTAATTGTCCAGGAACGCAACTGCTGCTACCAAGGCCGCACAGGCCAATTATCTCATAAGTAGCATCAATAAAGACAAGTCAAGCAGATGGCAAGCAGCCTGATTTCCGGATTCCGGCATCTGAGCCATTAACGTTATAGAGAGAGACGAGAGAGAGAGAGAGAGAGAGAGAGAGAGCTGCGGATGGGGGATAGTGCTACTATTCTGAGAAGCTCATCCAGCAGCATTGGAGAGCAGATGGGAAGCATCAGGGTTGGGGAGGAGGCACAGAGAGAGTATGAGTCCCAGGTCACTGTCTGGTTGGTTTGATTTGGTCTGATTTGGTTTCCCAAGCAAAGAGTCCACTTATCCAAACAAGCAAAGGGTCTTTTGATGCATCTAGGCATCAAGAAGGAGGAGGAGGAAAAGGAAGGGCTTCACTGAAACAGTGGAAGAACGTTTGGATCCTACTCAACCGTAGCATTGCAATCAGCCATATGCTGACTTCCATAACTGTTAAGTTTATCACACTGGGACTGATTTTGACATTAAAGAGAGATTAAAGCGCATTTAAAGCATCCCGCAAATGAAGCAGAAACGGCAAGCAATTGCGTAAATGCTTATCACACAACAAAGTGATACCGGAAATGTGTTGTAAATTATAAACAGGTTTCTTAAAAAATACAATCGGTACTATTCTGCAAATCCTCAACTAAATATCTCTCCCTATTTCTCCTTTCAATAATCAATCACTAAACTCTGTAAAGTACTCTATAGTTCCCTCTCTTACAAGGTTAGTTGCTTTTTCCATTTCTGCAAATTCATTGAGCTTTGCAAGCCATTCTTTTGGGGAAGGAATGACTGAGTCCTTCCAATGTTGTTCATTCAACAACCTGGCTGCAGATATGTATTATATAACCTTCCCACTCTTCTTTTCCGTTTCTTCTTCCAAAATCCCAAGCAAAAAAATATCCAGGTCTCAGTTGAATTTTTAAATCTCTTCCATCACTTTATGGATCCGTGCACATTTTTTTGGTGTAAAAAAATTTCACAAGTCCAAGAAAAGGTGATAAAAGGTACCTTCTTTTCCTGACATTTCCAACATCTTTGCGGGAATTAAATTCATCATCTTGCATAAAAATTCATTCAAATCTTAACTTAAAATTCAATACTTCATTCCACATATTTTCCCACTGATCCATTTATACATCATGGCCAATATTTTGTGGCCATTTCTCCATGCGCTCCTTTACCAGCTCATCTTTCGTCTCAATTTTAAATGAAACCTCAATATATCAAAATAGAAGTGGAATCACAATGCACCTGTTCAAACTAGATATAGAAGAATGACTATGAATGGATTTGGTCAAGACCCTGCTGGTTCTTGGGGCTGGCTTTCTTTTCTTTTTCCTTTTGAACAATACAAACCACACTGGCTTTGTGCATAATTCACATGTTTGCGTTCCAAGTGTCATGGAGGTAAGAGGCCGCAAAGCAAATCCAAAGCAGATGCCATTGCAAAACAAACCAAACACGGCATCGAAATTATTAACATCTGTAACGCCATCGTAATGCTAAATGGCAGGAGTGATGGAAGGGGAGACCAACGAAAATTATTCTCCATTCCCACCCGCTACACAAATGGGGAAAAGACCCACTCTTCTTCAGTATGTATTTATATTCCCATACAGCCCACAAGAAAAAGAGTCATTTTCTTTGGGATACCCAGTTCCTTTCCCTTCCATGCTTTCTCTTTTTCCACAGTAAAAGCTGGGAGAACAGGATATAAAATGGCATGTTAGGATCAGACTGCATCTCTATTAACAGAATTTACAAGTGTGGTCTGCTGCAACATCATTATGGTGGTATCCAGACCGGCGCAAAGCGCCAGCCTGGATACGTACTAGGGTTGCCTTGGGGTGTCCTTTACAGACGCCCTGCAACCTTAGGACGTACTCTGTACATCTAAATGGCGGCGCCTTGTCTACATGGGCACCACCATTTTGAAGCCACGGACGCGCGCGTCCAAACGGTGCAGTGTGGGCGTCATGTCATGGCGCCGCTGTAGGGTGCTTGTGGCACCCTTTCAACGGCGCCGAAAGGAGCTCTGTTTCGGAGCTCCTTCCACTGCATGTATTGTTGACGCAGCCTTTAAACGGCCGCGCCAGTAATACAGAAGGAAAGGGCCCGAGTGGCCCCTTTCTCTCTTTCCCCGCCGCTGTCAGGGTATCCTTGGTGTCCCATTTTGCTGCTTCCCCAAGGCCTGGAAAAGCGGCGGATCGGGGCTTCTGGGGCTGCCACTGTGGCAGCTCAGGCGCCGATCTGTCGGGGAAAGGGGCGGTCTGTATCCCGCCACTGTTGGCAGAACTGTGTCTGTTCAGCATCCTCTTCTCCATATCTCTGCAAAACATGGGGGTCATTCCGACTCAATTTGCTCCGAAGCGTGATTCGGGGCATATGACCCCGTTCCCATTTGAAACCGCTTCTGATCCTCATTTGAGTGATTCCAGGTGGAAAGAAGTGGGGCAAATGCATTAAAAAAAAACAAAACCTGGGGTTTCCTGACACTAGTTTGAAAGTGGGTTTTCCCCCCGAAGAATCGATTCTGAAGTGTGCCAAATAAGTGGGAACGCCAGATCAGAATTGATTCTTTCAGAGGGGAAAGAATCGATAGTCTGAATCTGATTTCTCCCTTCTCTTTTGTTCATTGTTGTTGTGTACCTTCGAGTAATGAAGTTACATGTCAAAATTCCAGACCAAAAAGGGTGTGGATAGGAGATCGCACGCGATGAAATTATATTGAATTATTTATGGCTATACAATATTTCAATATTTATTTATTGTCCAGAGTTACTGGTAACCTGGGACTATTCCCGAACAGTCGGTCCCAAGCCACTGACTCTGCTCCCTTTTCTCTTTGCCCCATGCAAGTCTGTTATGCTGTTCAAGGGAAGAGAGTGGAAGATAGGGAGAAATGCATGGGCAGAGCCCTGAAATCCTTTAAATCTGAGCCTTGTGGGACATGGAGGCGTAGTGGGCTGGGTGGGGGCTTTTCCGGTATCCGACAGCTGCTGGGATATCACAGTCAAGGGTCTGGTTTATCCCCCCATGAAAAGCTCCATTGTGTCCAGCACTGCGCATGAAATATTTGGTTGCTGAGTGACAATGAAGGGAAGGGCAGCTGGGTGGACGAAGGCGCAGGTTTCGCACTGGATGGAACGGTGCATGTGAGTCTAAGGAAAGCCCTCTGATTCCAGGAAGGCCTTCATGGCCGGCATCCATAGTTTTCAGTGGGTTTTTCAGGCTATGTGGCCATGTTCTAGAAGAGTTTATTCCTGACGTTTCACCAGCAGCTGTGGCTGACATCTTGAAGATTAATTAAGGTTAATCATAGAATCATAAAAGTTGGAAGAGACCCCAAGGGCCATCCAATCCAACCCCATTCTGCCATGCAGGAACTCTCAATCAAAGCATCCCTGACAGATGGCCATCCATCCTTTGTTTAAAGACCTCCAAGGAAGGAGACTCCACCACTTTCCAAGGGAGTTTTTTCCACTGTTTAACAGCTCTTACTATCAGGACGTTCCTCCTAATGTTGAGCTGAATCTCTTTTCCTGCACTTTGCATCCATTGTTTTGGGTCCTATTCTCTGGAGCAGCAGAAAGCAAGCTTGCTCCCGCCTCAATATGACATCCATTCAAATATTTAAACAGGGCTATCAAATCACCTCTTAATCAGACCCTGGTCCCCTGGCTCATAGTCCAGCGCTCAAACCACTATGCCACACTGGCTCTCGACTCCACGTTGCGGGTAACGTTCCTCGCTTCTGCAAAAGAATAATGAAACAAATGGGGCCTTTAATCATGAGAATAACTTAGGTGTCAAAACAAACAAGCACACCCAACCTGCTTGCTCAACCTTCCTAATAAAAACCAGCGTTTTGCTGTTGGCACTCACTCCAGTGTCCTTTCTTTTTCCCTTCCTGAAACACAACAGTAGAGAACAAGCTATGACTCATATGTTCAGCAGGTAAGCAAAACAAGGCAGAAGGTGGGTAGGGAATAAAACTGCTGAGTGAGCAGTTTCCATCCTTCTCTCTCTCTCTCTCTCTCTCTCTCTCTCTCTCTCTTTCTCTCTCCCCGCTTTTCTATTTCGGAACACTTCAAAGGTTTCCTTCCAATCGTCCTGGGTTATGATGAGCTCAGGGCGAAACGTAATTAGCATAATGAGTGGCAATGAAGCTGCTTAATTGATTGGCACGCCGGTGCCCCTGCATTGCTTCATGGAAGTCGGCACAGTGCAGCAGCTATAGAAAAGGAGGCACTGTGCCACAGTATCTAACCCAAGCAGGAGCC
This sequence comes from Sceloporus undulatus, assembly GCF_019175285.1. Taxonomy (NCBI): domain Eukaryota; kingdom Metazoa; phylum Chordata; class Lepidosauria; order Squamata; family Phrynosomatidae; genus Sceloporus; species Sceloporus undulatus. Next base: position 6,372,068 of record NC_056528.1, on the reverse strand, counting down.
CGACAACCAAAGCCGCTCATTACCCAACACACCCTGCTCTGGTTTGCGCATGTGTGCTTATGCGCACTCACAAGGCTCCCTACCCACCAAAAAAGATCTTTTGAAATAACTCTTCTTTTTATGAGATTACAATGATTCTTTGGCATTAAGGATGCAGGCTGGGTGAGCTGGGGGCTAGTAGTCTTTCCTTCCTAATGTTCTTCCTTTTCCTTCCTTCTTGCTTACCTCTAGTGAGAGCAGCACAGCAGGGGAGTATCCAAAGGCATAATCCAGAGTCCACTCCAAAGGTCACACAATACCAGTCGGTCAGTCACAGCAAAGGGCAGAGGCAAGCGCATAGTCACAAGGCAAGTCCAGAGGTCAGATAACCGGAGTCATGAATCAAAGAGCAAGGAACAACAAGGCTGCAAGACTGGTTCTCAGCTGCAAAGAACCTCTGCAGCTGGAGGTCTTTGAAAAGACCTCTGATTCTCTCAGCTGAAACCTATGAGTTCTCCTCTTGGCTCCTAGTCTGGAAGAACGCCTCAAAGACTCCTTGACCTGTCTTTGCTCCATAGGTCCTAGCGCTTTCAGCCTAGAGTCCATAGAGTCTGTTTCTCCCTCTGCGGCTTCTTGAGCCTCCTCTGGGACTGCGGATCCAGGCATCCCCAAATCTGCCTCTGTCTCAGCCTCCTCCTGAGTCTGAGTCCTCTGACTGTGCCTCTAAGTCAGGCCCAGGGCATTATATCAGGTTTGTTGTTATATCAGGATAAGTCAACGAAGACTTTTGGGGGTCAATTTTTTGTACTAACATTTCTAGGCTTATACATGAGTATATAAAGTGGGCCCTTCCCTTATGCAGGGGATCCATTCCGGACCCTCCCTGCATAAGGGAAATATCGCATACGCTGGAGCCCCATTAGAAGTAATGGGACTTGTGTCCGTGGTGCGCGCAAGGGCTTTTTCCGGCATGGATTCCAGTGTATTCTGGAAGCCGCGTAAGGCGCACCCGCGTAGGATGCTGGTGCATTGTACAGTATGTGAATTTATACGTTAATAAAATATATTTTTTCTAAAAGGAAAAAGAGAGAGAGAGGGAGAGAAAGAAGGTCCTTTTTAGAAGTCCCCTGATAAGCTGTGGACCTTTGGTGGGTTTCTAACCATTCCTTGACGCTACCCCCTTTCCCCAAGTTGAGCAATAGAGTTCCCTCCTTTGGCATGCAACCCTAAGGATTACAATATTGCACACATCGGAGGAAGTAGAGAAACGCCAATGTTCTCCATGAGATGTCTGGTCTCTCTGACTCTTCATGCAGCTAATTGCTTTGTTAAGACTCTTTTCCAAAGAGAAGGAAGAGGACGAAAGGAGCGGGATTAGCTTTTCTTCCAACTTCCCATAGGTAATTCTCTCGGGTTGTATGCAAACACAGAGTGAGCAACTGCCTCACGTTCTGCATTTGTTTGAAGCCATAATCCATTAATCTCCATCATGCTTCAGTTATTCAACCTCCCACATCGCGCCCTCCCTTCCAGGTGGGCTCCCAGAGCATGGGGGCTTGCCAACAGCAAGCATGGCAGACCGCAAATGATACAGCCATTTCTTTCCCTACCTTTTCGCTGCCTTATCTGCCCCACACAGTGCTGGATTGTGCTCTGCTACACTGCATCTGCTGCTCCAGAGAATAGGACCCAGAACAATGGATGCAAGCTACAGGAAAAGAGATTCCACCTCAACATTAGGAGGAACGTCCTGAGAGTAAGGGCTGTTTGACAGTGGAACAAACTCCCTCGGAGTGTATTGGAGTCTCCTTCCTTAGAGGTCTTTAAGCAGAGGCTGGATGGCCATCTGTTGGGATGCTTTGATTGAGAGTTCCTGCATGGCAGAATGGGGTTGGACTGGATGGCCTTTGGGGTCTCTTCCAACTCTTATGATTCTATGATTCAAAAATAGCAAGCTTAATAAACAGGAACATATGGAGCTACCTGACATCAGGTCAGACCATTACTCAATCTAGCTCAGTATTGTCTTTCTGTAGTAACAAGAAGCAGCTCTCTGGGGTTTTGAGCAAGCATCTTTCCCAGATCTGCCAGGGACTGGACTTCATATGTTCTACCATTAAACCATGGCTCGCTTCCAAGAAACACATAGATCTCTGACAGGCTCTGAACGCAGGCCTGCAGCAAGATTCCTCCCAGCCCAATAGAAGAGAGGACAAAGCCTGGAGTGGATGCTAGGGCTGCATTTAAGAAGACGGCACAAAATGTCTTCTCTGGGTAGGAACAAAACCGTGCAACGGCTTTAAGACCTGTGGATATTCATGTTAGGAAATGAGTTGCGAGTCATGTGAAGTCGAAGGCTTTCATGGCCGGCATCCATAGTTTTTTGTGGGTGTTTCGGGCTATGCGGCCATGTTCTAGAAGAGTTTATTCCTGATGTTTCGCCTGCATCTGTGGTTGGCATCTTCAGCAAATGCATTCATAGAGGGTGGGGAAGAAGAGTTATGGCCTTTTTTCCTGCTTTCGGGATCATGTGGCAGTACCCCCCCCGATTACGTTACAGAGATTATATGTGCCTTGCGCACATTCTACCACCCCAAATAACATCACATCATTTTATACTGCTGTCATCTCTTGGGTGTGACCCCCCCCATTCCCTTTCGCACATGCACACACACACATGCACACTCTTGCACACACTGAAAGCTGTTGTTAGCTTGGCTCCATCGGCGAGTCTGTTCCCACGGAAAGCTGGGATAAGGTGGCCTTACAGAAAGGGGGTCTTTTCTTCCTGCTTTGGTCGGGTGGTGAGAAAAAGAGCATAGCCCCGTTCTAATGGGACCCAGCAGCTCCTCTTAAAGTGCCCTATAAAATAACAGCACACTTGAGTCTTTTCTTGGCAAGACGTTTGGCCCAGGTTGGGGGAATGGAGGAAACCATTATTTTTTAAAAATGGGAACTGCTCGGGGCAATATAGCCCTCGCCAGCAGTCCGCAAGCAGAAACAATACAAGGAATTTGGGTAATGAAAAGCACATGGCTTCCCTCTCCCCTGCTTGAACATTTCAGGATTTGCAAAAAGGAAAAAGTGGGGGATTGGAGTTGGGGATAGCTGCGTTTGACTACTTACAACATTTGGGGTCAGAAGTAGAGTTCTCAGATGTCCCTGGGAACAGATGGAGAGTTAGTTACTAACACTTTCTGCTCTTGCTTGAGTGCTTCCTCTTTTGCTGAGATCCTGGGTTGCCATATATAAATCGCATTTTCATTATCATGATTCATTCATTTAATCATAGAATCATAAAGTTGGAAGAGACCCCAAAAGCCATGCAGTTCAACCCCCTTCTGCCATGCAGGAACTCTCAATCAAAGCATCCCCAAGAGATGGCCATGCAGCCTTTGCTTAAAGACCTCCGAAGAAGGAGACTCCACCACTCTCCAATGAAGCATCTTCCATTGTTGAACAGCCCTCCTAATGTTGAGGTGGAATCTCTTTACCTGGGTTCGCCATAAATTAGAAACGTCTTGAAGGCACACAGCAACAAACCTGAGGAACGAGGGATGTTGGGCCCTACATCCTCATGAACCTAGGCAAGAAGATTGGATTTAATGGCAGCATTAATATTCCCATTGCACTGAGAAGGGGTGGGCAGATCTGGGCAAAACCCTGCCATGCACTCTTCACCACCCACCTTTAAGACAGGATTCAAAGATATAGCTGTGTTAGTCTGTAGACTCAGTACGTAGAGAGATCTTCTAGCACCTTTGGGACTCGCTGAACAAAAGAAATTGGCAGCAGGAGTATTCATAGACTTATGTCTACTTCCTCAGGGTTTGTATTTGTTGAGAAAGCACCAAACTTAGCTAAATGGAGTGGAAATCCATCAACCTCTTCAAGAAATGCCCAAGTACGTACAGACAAGACATCTTCTTTCTCAACAAATGCAAGCAGTGAGGAAGTATGAAGAATGACTTAGGGAACTGGGGGTGTTTAGTCTGGAGAAGAGAAGGTTCAGAGGTGATATGACAGCCCTGTTTAAATATTTGAAAGGATGTCATATTGAGGAGGGAGCAAGCTTGTTTTCTGCTGCTCCAGAGAACAGGACCCAATGGAGCAATGGATGCAAGCTCCAGGAAAAGAGATTCCAGCTCAACATTAGGAGGAACCTCCTGAGAGTAAGGGCTGTTTGACAGTGGAACACACTCCTTCCTTGGAGTCTAGTGGTGTCTCCTTCCTTGGAGGTCTTTAAACAGAGGCTGAATGGCCATCTGTCAATGGGGATGCTTTGACTGAGAGTCCCTGCATGGCAGAATGGAGTTGGACTGGATGGCCTTTCTTGGGGTCTCTTCCAACTCAACAATTCTATGATTCTATGGCAACCCTAAGGCAAGCTTTGTTCGGACGTATTTGCCCCTTGCCTTCCTCATGTGAGTTGCCTATCGGTTTCCACGGCTGAGCAGGGATTTGAACCCTGGTCTCCACAGTAGTAGTCCAATGCTCAGACTAACAGAGTTAAATTTGCAGGAGCTGAGCAAGGCTATGGATGACCAGATGTCGTAGAGCTCTCATATATATATGTGTGTGTGTGTGTGTGTGTGTGTGTTAGAAGGATGCGGTTTCACTCATTGGTTCAGAAAAGTTTTGGACTGGAGTTCAAGGTAATATATAGTCATCTAGGAAAAAAAGTTACTTTTTCTATCACAAGGGCATAGCAAGGTTACACATCTCAAAAGTAATGGGCCATATTTTCCCGACACTTTTTCAAAGGCAGAAAAGTAAGAGCATTGCATTAAAATCTATCGGCATTTTTAGAAGCATTTTGACAAGATATTTCCAAGTTTTATATCGTTCTCTTACCCAGCCTATGGGCTTTTTTTTTTCATGTAATAGAAAGGTAATGAGCAACCGTATGAGCCATCACACAGTTTACTCAACAAATTACATATATATATATATATATATATCACAACAAGCAGCATTTTTTTAAAGTACTGCATTGCATAATGAGAGCATCCTACCTTTTAAAAGTCATTTCCCAAACTCTGTGATGGAGGAGGAGATTGCATGGTCCAAATCCTGATGCATACTACATTATTCAAATTTTAAAAGAAGCCAAAAGTTACTGCTAAGATATAGACTCATAGAACCATAGAGTTGGAAGAGACCCCAAAAGCCATCCAGTCCAGCCCCATTCTTCCATGCAGGAACTCTCCATCAAAGCATCCCCATTGACAGATGGCCATCCAGCCTCTGCTTAAAGACCTCCAAGGAGGGAGACTCTTTTCCTAATGTGAAGTCAGAACAACCTTCCTGATTTAGCACCATTTGCAAATTGGATGGCGCATGCCTTCTGTGCCTTCATCCAAGGAGTAGTCTCAACAACACATAGTACCTAAGTGTACCATGCAAATTGCTGTGGATTTTTGCACATTCACAGTGATGCTTCATTGTCGTCACGTCCCTATGCAAATTTGCATCCATTTGCCCTCGCTGTGCCAAAAATGCACAGCTATGTGAAGCAGATGGACAGACACATGTTTGGTAATGCACTTCCTCGCTGATACTTGTGGATGCAAACCACAAAGCGTTTCTGCATTGTGGCCCTCGCCTTGAACACCTTACCGAGTGCCAGATTCTCTTTACACTTTAGCACACATGTCTCCATGCACAGGCGCACACATGACCTGCTCTTCTGGCAGGCCAAGGGCTGGAAGAAAGGTTTTCAAACCATTGCGGTTGAGCTGACATCATGGAACGCTCTGCAGGAGGCATTCGGGATTCCAGAGACAATGGAAATCTACGTCAGAACATTCTTGAGTGGCTTGTTTTTTACACGGAGCCATTCAAATCCAAGCCACTTGATAGAATAACCAAAGCAACAGCCTGAGTTCCAGGAGGGACCACAAAAAATCTGGAACGAATAACAAATGTGAACCTAAACCTAGGAACAGGCTGATGGTTAGCTATGGGACTGAACAGACAGGCCAAAACAAAGCTGCTTTGGGTCACTTTGGAGGTATGCTGTTTAAATGCTGCATGCGTCGAAGAAGAGTCCAAAAGCCGCACTTACCAGATATTGGGAGACAAACTGGGATACTAATAAGATTACGTATCATATCTACTCGACTATAAATCGACCTCATGTATAAGTCGAGGGGAGGTTTGGGGGCCAAAATGATGGATTTTGATATGACCCATGGATAAGTCGAGACTAAAAGTTAGGGGTATGTAATAAAGGATGTAAAGGGTGATGCAAAGAAAAATGATGCCAAAGAACTTAGAAAATTCTGTTGGTGCTCATCCTAAAGGCTGGATGGATGAGAGAGTAGAGGGGATCCATGCTTCTTTTTGGTGTTCCCATGATGGACAAAGCTCTCTCCTTTTACCACTCTATTCAGAGAAAGGGGATATATATATATATATATATATATATACATATATATATACACACACACACACACACACACGCACGCACGCGCATATACATACAGTGGTCCCGTCTCTTACACGGGGGATCTGTTCTGGACCTCCCTCCCCGCGTAAGAGAAATTCCATGTATGCACCACAGACATGTGCACCAATGTTTTTTCCCAGGACACACAGCACCGCTTCTTCTGGCGCATGCCACATAAGGCATGCCCACGTATGACACACATGCACTGTATATGAGTTAAAGGACAGTACTTACATTGACTCATGGATAAGATGACCCAGATTTTGGGGGCCAAATTTTTGACTAAAATTTCTCGACTTATACATGAGAATGTACAGTAATTTAAGAATTTATAAGCAGATCAAATAACAGTAAGCCATAGAAATGAAAATAGTTCTAAGCTGAAAACATAGCCATCTTGGTCGCAAGGGGAGCTTTGAAAAGAATTAGTTATTATCATGGTTATTCTTTACTTTATACTCCATCTTTCCTCCCAGGGACAGCTAAAGGTTCAGATGAAATGGACACTTGCAACAAAAAGTTATAAATATCTCCACTAATGCCTTACAAATAATCTGACCAATAATACAAATATGCCGAGAAGTAGAACATGTGCTTATTTTCTTGACGCTTGCACAAATAAATGTGCTTTTAAATGGCGCCTGAGAGATAAAAATGGTGAGGAAGGCGGACGTCGGAGGGACAAATGAAGACAGTCGTCCAAAGCATGGCCACACGAATTTGGAGGTTATGGCCAGGCCTTTGCACAGTTGTGCAACGCACTACAATAAGAATGCTTCTGAGCAGCTGCAAGAAAAGTGCACATTGAACAACGAGAAATAAAGACTACTTTGGCCCCATACAGACAGGCCAAAATAAAGCTGTTTTGGGTAACTTTGGAGGCATGCTGTTTAAATGATACACGCATCAAGAGGCCAGCTGTGCCAAAGCTGTGCTCCATCTTAGGACGCATGCAGCATTTAAACAGCATACCCCCAAAGTGACCCAAAGCAGCTTTATTTTGGCCAGTCTGTAAGGGGACCGAGTTAAACTTCAAGGTGCCAGAAGACTACTGTGTGCTTTGTCTGCTGCAACAACTACTGGAAACTTATAACTCTGGCTGCTGCCACAAAGCAGAAATAATGCAGTTTGGCACCACTTTAAATGTCATGGCCCCTTCCTATCAAATCCTGGGGTTTGGAGTTTGTTGTGGCACCAGAGCACTCCAACAGAGAAGGCTGAATGACCCACAAAAGGACAAATCCCAGAAGAGCTGGAAGACACCACAAGGGCCATCCATTCCAACCTTCTGCCATGCAGGAACTCACAATCAAAGCACTCCCAAAAGTCCAGCCTCCCTTTAAAGACCTCCAAGCAAGGAGATTCCATCACTTTCTGAGGGAGTGTCTTCCACTCTCAAACAGCCCTTACTATCAGGAAGTTCCTCCTAATGTTGAGCTGGAATCTCTTTCCTGCAGCTTGCATCCATTGCTCCATGTCCTATTCTCTGGAGCAGCAGAAAACAAGCTTGCTCCCTCCTCAATATGGCATCCCTTCAGATATTTAAACAGGGCTATCATATCACCTCTTAACCGTCTCTTCTCCAGGCTAAACATATCCAGCTCCCTAAGTCGCCCCTCATAGCGCATGGTTTCCAGACCCATGGTTTTGTCGGCTGTGTTTTCAAATGAGCCTCTTCTGCCCAAAATACTAAGCCAGGTGGTGGAACATGGAAGCTCTCATATTCCCGGATGGACTGTTTCTCCGTCTCTCCCAGGACTGGATGCCCTGACTGGCAGCTGCTCTCTCGGCTTTCCAACAGAAGGGCTTTCCCAACACCTGTTACCTGATCCTTTTAGACTGAACCTTGGACCCAGGACAAATGTGTTCTGTCCAGGGAGCTGCTGTCCTTTCCGCAACCTTCAGCAGCCATAGCTGCATGGATCGAGGGTGCAAATTGCATTGGTTAAATGGGTCCTTGGTTGTGCTTGAACAATTGTGTTCTTGAGTAAATAGCCAAAGGGATGCATAGGTAGGGTTGCCATAAGCCAGGAGCTCCAAACCGGGACAAATGTAGGAACAATGTAGGACAACATTTTCAAATGTAGAACACATTTTTATCAAAATGGAGGCCATGCGCAAAAAATTGATGATTTTTTAAAAATGTTAATCTAAATGCATGTTTCTAAGGCATGATCAAAACGGAGAACATGTTGGCATTATTCCTAGACAAATAAATAAAAATCAAGACAGGGGTGTATATATTTAATAATAAAAATCATGAAAAAAAGCAATAATAAAAATTAATAAAATAAAAAACAAGAAATAATAAAAATTAATAAAATAAAATAAAATAAATATTTGATATTTTTAAAAAAATAATTAAAACCTTCAAAAAACCCAAGGCAGGCCTAATGGCCACTGACTCACCTTTCCTCCTCCTCCTCCCGTCCTCTTCCTCCTTCCCCCTCCTCCCCCGTCCTCTTCCTCCTCTTCCTCTTCCTCCTCCTCCTCCTCCAAAACAGGAGCTCGTCCCTTGCTTTGGCCAGCCTGCCATTGGCCAGCTGGCCAAAGAGGACGGGCTCTTCAGCACGCGCCGCCCAGGCCTCAGCAGGGGCCAGCGGCAACACACGCGCCTGTCTTGTATTCCTGCTGCGCGCGCGCTGCCGCTGGCCCCTACTGAGGCCTGGGCGGTGTGCGATGAGGAGCCCGTCCCCTTTGGCCAGCTGGCCAATGGCTGGCTGGCCAAAGCAAGGGACGAGCTCCTGTTTTGGAGCCCCGCGCACGCGCGCGGGCAAGCCCTGACACTGGAGGTGCGGTGGCGGCGGCACTGCTGCTGCCAAGGAAGAGGAGGAAGGCAGAGCCGGAGGAGGAGGTGGGTTGGCGCTGCCCACCACGAAGAGGAGGAGGAGGTGGGTTGCTGCCGCAGCCAGCCACATTAGCGGCAGCGGCAATGGCCGCAGGAGCAGGCCCCGAACCGGGAACAAGGCATGGGTGGGGGCCAAACCAGACCGGGACCGGGAGGGGCCCCCCAAAAGCGGAATTGTCCCGGGGGCCACCGGGATATGGCATCCCTATGCATAGGTATATTTAGCCTGGAGAGGAGAAGGTTAAGAGGTGATATGACAGCCATGTTTAAATATTTGAAGGGATATCATAGGGGTTATTCTCACGTTTTGTTTTGCAATGCGAATAATCTCACCCAGGTATTCCTGATTTGTTGTTCACACAATTTTGTTTTTGAAACCGCATCTGTGCCCTTTCTGTTACTCACACATCTCAGCACTGCAAATAAGTTTATTGATACAGATGTATTTGAAACACGTTCAAGACATGCAGAGTTTTATCCCGGTTTATCCCAGGTCGGTCCGCATTGGTTATTCACAGAATCATAGAAGAGTCGGAAGAGACCACAAGGACCATCCAGTCCAACCCCATTCTGCCATGCAGGAACTCTCAATCACAGCAGCCTAAAATTGCATTGGCCTTTTTAGCTGCCGCATCCCACTGTTGACTCATATTCAACTTGTGGTCTACTTGGATTCCTAGATCCCTTTCGCATGTAGTCTCCTTAAGCCAGGTATCCCCAATCCTATATCTGTGCATTTCATTTTCCCACTCTAAGTGCAGTACCTTACATTTCTCCGTATTGAATTCCATCTTGTTAGCTTTGGCCCATATTCACACAGCCAACAATGCGAATCTTTCAAGAAAACTCTCATGTTGTGTGTGGGTTTTGGCATTCCCCCAAATCAGATGCATTTGAAATTCATGTGAACAACACAGATTCAACCCATATTCTACCAGGATTATTTTCACCATGTGAATAACCCCATATTGAATGTGGAGCAAATTTGTTTTCTGCTGCTCCGGAGACTAGGACACAGAGCAATAGATTCAAATTACAGTCAGCCCTCATATCCACTGATCTTTGATCCACGGATTCAAGCATCCACGGCTTGAAAATATTCCAAAAAGATATAAATTCCAAAAAGCAAACCTTGACTTTGCCATTCTGTCTCAGGGGCACCATTTTATTTCCCCACTGTATATACTAGGACTTGAGCATCCATGGATTCTGGTATCCACAGAGGATCCTAGAACCAAACCCCAGCAGATACCAAAGATTCATTTTACAAAAAGAGAGACTCCACCTAAACATTAGGAAGAACCTTTAAAATAGTGTTATAAAGTAGAATAGATTGCATTGGCGAGTGGCCTTTCTTTTGAGGTCCTGCAACAGAGGCTGGATGGCCATCTTTCAGAAGAGAAGGGCCTTGTGACCCCTTCCAAGTCTTCCTATGATTGCATGATCTTTGGAGGACCATTGGTCAATGGAGGTCATGCCGCTTGTCTTACGTCAAGGATTACGTCTTGAGCCGAGACAACTGTGCCGCCTTTCTCTTGAGGCTTCCCTCCCCCAAACCCTTGATTTTTGGAGTTTACAACTCCGAAAAGTCGTCGCCGATGCTCTCCTCCGAGAGCTTTCGCCTTTCTCTCTCTCTCTCTGTCTCTCTCTGAGAGCTTCACACTTAGTTCTCTTGGCAGCCGTGGTGTTTAGGAAATTATACCAAGCTGGAGACATAACATAGACATTGCAAATAGTGCTGTTTACATTCCTGCAGAGAGAGCTGCAGCAAAAACTGCCAGAACCGTACGCTCCAATTAGCAAGATGCTTGAGGTTGGTGAGGTTTAAAATACACTGCACTTTGGGGGGTTGGCTCCCCTCACCTCTCCCTCTTTTTGCTGGAGTTTACTGCTCAAATGCTGTCAGTTTCCATCCTATAAAGCTCATTGCAATACATCTCCAAAAATATAACTTGCCCCACTCCAAACTGGAGTCAGAGGACACTAGCCACTGTTTTCGTTAAGTGTTTTATCGGGAATGAATGGATTAGTCTTCTATGAACACTCTTCGGAAGTTCAGGAGAACATTCAGCTAGAAGTTTCTTGTGGCCTCATTCCCACTGCTTTTTAAACCAGATCGTGATTCAGTTCTAAATGGTTTAAATGACCCTGGTTCCCACTTAAACCGAATTGCGGAAGCGAATCGGAGAGGGGGGCCGTGCGCTAGACCCATTTAACCTGCACCTTTTTGATGCTGATTTTTCCATGCCTCTTTGGATAAATCGATTGCGCGCAAGTGGGTACCAGATGCGGATCGGAATCGATTTAAATTTGCCCTTCGGCCGGCTGGAGCGGGTCCATTTTGAATCGATTCATTTGTGAATGTGAACCACAAGTGGGTTATTTTGCAAGGAGATGTGTTTTGTGCGCCGTACTGTTTGGACGCATCACACAAGACACGCCATTGGTACACAGGCTGTCTAAATGCACACGCACCAAAATGGTGCTTCCCATATATACTAGGGTTCATGAACGTGCCATTGCTGCGCATTCCCAAACCTTAGTATTGGCGCCACCACGCCACTTTTGATCCTTCTGAAAGAAGCTAAAGTTTAAGCAAGAACTGAAGTGGATTATGGCAAATACCTGTTCGATGTAAGGAAATATGATTAAGTAAAGTGGGAATATCTTCTTATTTCTCCCATCAATACTATAGTGGACAGTCATCAAGTCAATAAAATGGAAATTACAAATCTAAATAAAACAAAATAACATGTCCCAGTTTCTTTCTCCTCCTCCTCCTTTCCCATTTTGTCCTTATCTCACACCATTTGCTGCAAATCGAGTTCGAAGTGCAAAAGCAATTTGCAATGAGTTAACTCAGCAAGAGGGAGAAGGGAGGAAGAAAGGAAGAACCTTGCTCTTCCTAAGTAAACTAGTTTGCCTTTTCTTCCTCGGTAATAACATTTCCCATCTTGACTGCCCTCTGATGTTGCTTGGCCTGGTTTTCATCTGTGAAATGTCGGAGGCGATGAACCAGCGGCCTCCTTCCAGTTCAGATTTTTCTGGTTACAGATGTCAGCAAGGAGGGAGGCATTTTTTCCCGCTACCCAACGTGGCGCAGACCCCACATGGAGAGCGCATTCGCTGCTTGACAACACTCTGGGAAAACGCTGCTGCCTGGATCTCCCATTTCCTTTTGGGCACAGCCTGCCACGGCTTAAAAACCGAGCATTGAAGCCCGTCGCTTCAGGGTTTGTTTTGACTGCCAAGAGATGAACCCAATTGTCTTTGCCTTCTGTTCCGGATAACTTTGTAGGCACAAGGGGCTATGTTTAGAATCGCTTCATTGTGAAAAGTTAAGGAGGAGGGAAAAATGAGGTCGAGAAAGACTTGCCCAATTTCATCTCGCTTTAGTAAGAGTATATATATATCCCCTTTGGAAATGTTCCTTGGAGGGAAAGGGGGAATGACCCACGATGTTTATGTGCTTTAATATCCTACGTCCAAAAGCAGTTCCCAAACAAGGAAAGCAAAAGCGTGGGTGGTGCAAGAGTGAGATTGATCCAAACATGTACATAAAATATTCTTCAGACACTGGGTCAAAAGACATGTTCCTCTCGCTTTATGAATGCCTCCTTCGTTTGCAAATAATTTTTGTATGCATTGCTAAGAGGCAAACCTGTATTCCACGACTGGCCCAACTTGACTGGCAAAATAAAAAAAGGATGTGTATGTCTTTGGCTGCATCTGTATTGCAGAAATAATCCAGTTTGACACCACTTTGACTGCCATGGCTCAATGCTGTGGCATCTTCCAAATTGTAGTTTTGTGAGACATTTAGGCCTGTTACAGACTGCCAAAATAAAGCTGCTTGGGGTCTCTTTGGAGGCATGCTGTTTAAATGATGCATGCATCCTAAGAATCCGGAAGCTGCACCAAAGCTGCACTCCAGTGCTTAGGAATGGAGTGTGGCTTTGGCTTGACCTCCGGACTCTTAGGACCCATGCGTCATTTAAATAGCATACCTCCAAAGAGACCCGAAGCAGCTTTATTTTGGCAGTCTGTAACAGGCCTTAGCCTTCTCTGTCAGACAGCTCTGCTGCCACAACAAACTACATATACCAGGATGCCATAGCATTCAAGCATGGCAGTTAAAGTGGCGTTAAAGTGGATTACTTCTGCAGCGCGGATACAGCCTTCTATAATAAAATCTCTTTTCTAAGAAAAGGAGGCAACTACTACTATTCAGAAATGGCACATGCACACAATGATCAATTGCAATGTAATAATGATTTATTAATGGATGTTTGCGGAATGCAATCACGATATGATTCGGTTTTTATGTCGCCATTGTCACGCAATGGCACAACTGCGCGAAAATATAAATTGCCATAGAGCTAATGTTGCATTCTCTTCCAATACCACAATTGTTGCTGAATTGTTCCTGGTGTGATAATCTCCTGAGATTACTGGGAAGGGCAGGAGTGTGCCCGTTTCTCTCCTCTCCGTTTCTGAATTGAGCGCAAACTACTTTGGCACTTTGAGCTCCCTTCAAAGGCAGCCGAGAGACTGCAGCTCACCTTGCCAACACACCCTCTTCTGCAAAACCCTTGGCCAGGCGCCATCTGCCAAAAACTGGGTGGCGATACAGACACCTTGAATTTTGTTTGATTGGAACATTATTATTTGTCTCTCGGCAGCCTTGTCGTGTTTTGCGAACCACTTTAAGGAAGCGGTTGCCAACTGTTCTATTGATGCCATCAAAACCTCCATCCCCCTTCAATAGCTCCCTGTTCATGCCCCAGCTGGTATTCCTTGGATATCTGCCTTGGGATTCTGCCATGCATTCTTTGTGGCACAATTATTCACGATTCCTTCCACAAACTGCTTCCATTAGCTCCTATTGTTACTCCCTGCCATTGTTAATTCCAGCTTGTTGGCATCTTTTATTTCCAACATTTCCCCCCTCCCTTGAGCTATCTTCTGCTAAGGTTCATTTCCTCCAAACGCAGCTCGAATATCACTTTCTCGTGAGGTTTCTTCCTACTGTTAGACGGCACCCTTTCCTTTCACGTTAACTAAATGAGTCTGCATTCAGGGCTAGGCATTTTTCAGGTGACAGAGAGACTGACTGCTTAAAATGTTGGGACCATTGCTGCTATTATTGTGTGCACCATCAAGTCGTTTCTTTACTTATGGTGACCCTAAGGGGTTTTCTTGGTAAGATTTGTTCAGAGGAGTTTTGCCTTTGCCTTCCTCCGAGGCTATGAAGCATAGAATCCAAGAGTTGGAAGAGACCGCAAGGGCCATCCAGTCCAACCCCATTCTGCCATGCAGGAACTCTCAGTCAAAGCATCCCTGACAGATGGCCATCCAGTCTCTGTTTAAAGACCTCCAAGGAAGGAGACCCCACCATGCTCCGAGGGAGCATCTTCCACTGTCAAACAGCTCTTACTGTCAAGATGTTCCTCCTAATGTTGAGGTGGACACTTTTGGCTTCACACTGCAAAAATAGCCTTGGAGAGGCTGCATTTTGTCTATACATATGATCTAAATCATGTATCTCAGCAGAGGCCCTAATCGTTTTTGCACTTCCAACAAGAGATGAGATTTATGTATGTGTTGGTTGGACAGCCAGCATGTTGTAGTGGTTTGAGCATTGCACTACAACCCTGGAAACCAGGGTTCGAATCCCGGCTCGGCCATGGAAACCTATTGGGTGACCTTGAGCAAGTCACGCTCTCTCAGCCTGAAGAGCATGGCAATGGCAAACCCCCTTTAAAGCCATGGATCGCCACAATTTGGAAACAACCTGAAGGCACACAGCAGCAGCAACATGTGTTAGTTAAGTGAAAACAGCCAATCTGGAAAAGGATCCGGTTAATTCCAAGCAGCAGAAGAAAGGAGGGAAGAGGAAAAGAACGGAGAGAGGGTGGTCTCAAGTCGGGAGAGAAAAAGCGATTGCTCATAAAGTGAGTCATAAATAATGAGGTGCAAATTATATTAAGGAATGAAAGCTGCCGCCGGGCTTTAAGAAGACATGTGTCGGTCTTCTAATAGTGGCAGCTCTTGAATGCTTTTGTGCATCCATATTTTTTTCGTATCCCCCAAAACAGCTTCTAAAAATTCACCAGCTGCTCTATTTACTTTCAGATTTCCAAAAAGGATCTTTGTTGGATCGGGTCTTTCTTTCACATTGTAAATGAGGGGAGTTAGTTCAGTTGCCATAGAAGTAGCAATGAATAGGAAGTACCAAGCGGGTTCAAAAAAAACGCAGATTGGATTTTGTTGCCGCCTCAGAGGAGGAGGTTTCAACCGCTTCCTTCCCCTCTCTTTACTCTCTCCATTTTATCATGATTCTTCTAAGGTCTGGCTGTTGAAAAACACGATCCAAAAATCTGGAGACCAAGCCTTATGCGAACAGTTTAGGAAGTTGGGTATGTTTAGCTTGGAGAAGAGAAGACCGAGGGGCGACATGATAAAGCCGTCTTTAAATATCTGAAGGCATGTCATGGAAAAGATGGAGAGATTGTGTTTTCTGCTGCTCCATAAACTAGAACATGAATCAGTGGAATCTCAAGGGGGAAAAACCTACCTATAAATTAGCAAACGTTTCTTAACTGAGAGATGTTTGGCTGCACCTGCATTGCAGAAATAACCCAGTTTGATACCACTTTAACCGGCGCAATGCAAGGGCCACCTAGTCCAACTCCATGCCATGCAGAAATAGATAACTGGGACCTGCTTCCCACTACCTTTTAAACCAGATCGCAAATTGGTTTGGACTGGTTCAGATGACCCTGGTTCCCACTTGAAGCGATTCAGAGAGGAGGGCCATGCACTAGATCCGTTTAACCCATATCTTTTTGGCGCTGATGTTTTTCGTGTCTTTTTGGATAAATCAATACTGCACAAGTGTGAACCAGATGTGGATCAGAATCAATTTAAATTTGCCCTTCGGCCGGCTGGAGTGAGTCCATTTGGAACCGATTCATTTGTGAATGTGAACCACAAGTGAGTTATTTTACAGGGGGAAATGTGATCAGAGCAAATGTAGTGGGAACCACGCGCTGCTGTCGAATCGATCCATTGATTCAGATCACAAACTGCTTTTGGGTGGCAACGGGGCTTCAAGCATTCCTGAAAGGTGCTTATCCAACCTCTATTTAAAAGCCCCCAAAGAAGGCGATTCCACCATCCTCTAAGGCAGTCAGTTGCGCTGTCTATGGCTACATCTGGGAATTGTAGTTTCGTGAGCCTTCTCTGTCAGGGGGCTCTGGTGCCACAACAAATTACAATAGCTTTGAGCCATGGCAGTTAAAGTGATGTGAAAGTGGATTATTTCTGCAGTTCAGATGCAGCCATAGGCGTTTATCAGACAGGGTCTCTGCCGCATGGAACTGGGCTTTTGCGTACTGGGCGATTTGAACTCGCGTGCTAACGCAAATGTACTTTCATACCTAGGAGTCCTTCCGCATTGGCAGGATTCGAATTGCCCAATCCGCATTCGCGCGAAGTGCATTCAGTGCAGAATGTTTTACCAAATCGGACCTTAACATGCGGATTGGCCGATTCGTATCGGCCGCCTCGCACATGCTCAGTGGTGCCCTGCATGGGTTGCGACCTTAAACGTTTTCGTGCCTGGCATGACAGCCTGGTAAACAGCTGGAGAGCAAGCTCATGCACATTAACAATGCAATACAACGTGCCCATTACTGTTTCCTCTCTACATTCCTGCTTGGTTTTAATGTAACAATTACCTTCCCTTGCAACAAATTAGCAATGCCCGGTTCTGCGTGTGTGTGTGTGTGTGTGTGTGTGTGTGTACACACACACACACACATATTATTACATATGCTCTGTGTGTGGGTGTGTGGGTATATATGCACACAAATAGTTGCATTTGTGCAGTGTGTGTGTATATATCTATCTATCTTAATATATATATTGATACATAGGTAGATACACCTATAAAATAGCATATGCTCTGTGTGTGTGTGTGTGTGTGTGTGTGTGTGTGTGTGTGTATATGATTTCACATGCTCTGTGCGTGCCTTGGCATGTATATGTATGTATATAATATTGTAACTAAATTTTCTCTGTGTGTGTTCGTGTGCATATATATATATATATAACACACACACAGAGCTACATATTCCCTGGATCTGTGTGGGTCTGTGTGACTGTGTGTGTGTGTGTACACACACACACACACACACACACACACACATATATATATACAGTATGGAGATATATATGATTACATTAGCTCTAGGTGTGTGAGTGTCTGTGTGTAAGAGTGTGTGTGCATACACACATATGAAAATTATACACACACACATAGAAGTACATATGCTCTGCGTGTGGGTGTGTTTGTATGTACTGTATTTATATATGCGCACATATATATGTACATGTTGGCTGTTTGCGTGTCAGTATACACACACATATATGCATATGCATATATATGTAGTTTCATGTGCTCTGTGGGTTTGCATATATATATATGTATGCATATGTATGTCTATAATTTTGTTACTACATGTTCTCTGTGTGTGCGTGTATAGATAGACAGACAGATAGATAGATAGATAGATAGATAGATAGATAGATAGATAGAGATAGAGATATATTTATAAACACACACATGCACACACACACACCCCTACTTATTCCCTGGATCTGTTGGGGTCCGTGTGTGAGAGAGAGAGTGTGTGGGTATGGGTGTGAGTGTATGTATGTATGTACACATAGGTACAAAAATATATATATGTATCTGTGTGTATGTGCGTATATATATATATATATATATATATGGGGAAATATATACAACGTAATTTGCTGTAGGTGTGTGTGTGCATTTCTGAATGTGTATGTATATATTTGTCTATGTATATATGTGTCCATGTCTGTGTGTATATATATATATATATTTATATATATTCACACATATGAAATCACATATTCTCTGTGTCTGGTGGTGTATATATACATTTATATATGTATGCATATATATCTGGCAGTTTAGTAAATAGATAGACCAAAAATCATAATTAAAATCTTTTATTTAACGATTGCTTGTCTCCTGGGCTTTTGTACAAGTTGGTGCCGGGAGAGTTGGAATCTGGGGGTCTTGCGACGGAGTTCAGGACTGGGAATTCACACCAGACCCATTTGCACTGAGATCGAACAGAGCCCCTATCCGGATATTGCCAATCCACTTATTAAGTGCATTCGCCAACATGCGCCAAAAAGAGGAGCCAGTATGCACTCAGTTTGGAAGCCCCACAGAAGGGATGCACTTCGCGCGAATGCGGATTGGGCAATTCGAATTCAGGTATGAAAGTACATTTGCGTTAGCATGCGAATTCGAATCGCCCAGTACGCAAAAGCCCCAGTTCCACACGGCAGAGACCCTGTCTGATAAACACCATAGACAGTAGAGGATGGCGGGATCTCCTTCTTCGGAGGCCTTTAAACAGAGGATGGATGGGCATCTTTCAGGGGTGCTACAGTTGTCTATGTCTGCAAGGCAGCATCCAGATCTTCCAGGTGGCCCTTGCATCACTTTCCAGATCTGTGATTCTATTATTGTACCTTTCAAGCCATTTGCAACTGTAAAGGGTTGGGGAGAGGTAGACAGTTTTCTGGATCTAGACTTGTTTTGCAGCCCCACCATCAGCACCTGCTCTTTATTATGCAGAAAGACCCTCTATTGCTATTATGGTTAGCTCCAATAACATTGTGACGGGAAAGATTTCAGAGGGAATGCTTCCCTCTCTTTGTAGGAGAAAGAAAAATGCACAGCAGATGGACTTTGGGGACATGGGAGAAAGGGAGGTTAAAGGCATGCTGTGTGTAGCACGGTTTATCGTTTTAAATAGTTAATCTGCTGCTTTCTGTCCAAACAGTCAAAGCAATGGACTTTAGATGTCAGGATACGACAGAACAAGAAAAACAAAGTTAGGCCTCATTCCCACTACCTTTTAAACTAGAATGCAATTCGGTTTGAATGGGTTCAAATGACCCTGGTTCCCACTTACAAGTTACTTACAAGTTACTAGTTACACCAGTAGAGTAACTCGGTTCCCACTTTTTGTCTTAGCTTTTCTTTGGTATAAAAGTGGACCAAAAGAAAAGAAAAAGAAAAATTAATGCATTATAGCTAACTCTTTGCTTCTAAATACAGTTATACGCGGCTTTGAGCATATGCGCAAAGCCGTGCGGGAGCACGCGGGGCACAAGGGACGGCATATCCCATTCGAATGAATGGGGTGCGCACCCATGGTGTGCGTGCGCCGCTGCGCCGCCACATGCACGAGTCCCATTCACTTGAATGGGACTTGAGCATGCGCGGTATTTGGTTTACGCAAAGGCAAGGGCACACACTCCAGTTACCTCTAAACTAAGCCCTTGAATGTTTTAGAAGTCAACAACTGCTGCACTTTAAATCAAGCCTAGATGCCATCTTTGCATCGTGGTTGGAGTGTTGGGCTACAACTCTGAAAACCAGGATTTGATTCCTGGCTCAGTCATGAAACCCACTGGGTGACCTTGGCCAAGTCACACTCTCTCAGCCTCAGGGGAAGTCACTGGCAAACCTCTGGACAAAACCTTGCCAAGAAAACCCCAGGATAGGGTCACGTTAGGGTTGCCATAAGTCGGAAACAACTTGAAGGCACACAACAACCTGAAAATATGGAATGAAGTTTCTGGACGGCTCTTAAAAGCAGCTTCACATGTCAGATAACATGAAAAGCAGGGGAGAGATGTTGCTGGGTGTTTAGCGTTTGAAATAAAAAATTCATGACAGCTTGATGATTAACCGATTAGAAAAGGAATGAAGCATTCTGCTTCCCTTGGATCCCTTCATGCTGAAATGAAGGCTGGCAGGAGTGAACCTGGGCTCTCGGCTCTTGCAGCCAACGTGGCTTCTGACAGCTCCAGTACATCTCTGACACCAGTTGGCTGAGATTGCAGCGGAAACGACAACATTATCGGGTCCGTAATTGTTTGAGACAAGGCTGAGGACCTCGCTGTCACCGGCTTGATGCCAGGGAAGAACAGAACACAATCCGGAATGGAACACGTTTCATTTCGCTTGTACCTGTGGCAGGAGGTCTCCGAAGGTGTTAAAATTTGATTTGATGTTATTGGTTTGTACAAAGCAGGACACCTCTGTAAGGTTAGCTGTACTGTCAATGCTTTCTTCTCCGTCTGCTTTTGGCACATATACCGGCCTCGGTTTTTCAATCAGCTCTTTCCTGATGGACGCATGGACGGCAAAAAATCCCCACCATTCGCACTACATTACAGAGACTATGGCTGCATCCGCACTGCAGAAAGAATCCATCTTGACACCACTTTAACTGCCATGGCTCAGTGCTATGGAATTCTTGGTGCTGTCGTTTTGGGAGACATTTAGCCTCGTCCATCAGGAAGCTCTGGCACCGCAACAAATTACAATTCCCAGAATTCCATAGCATGGACCCACGGCAGTTAAAATGCTGTCACCCTGGATTGTTGCTGCAGTGCGGATGCAGCCGATGTGAATTTAAAATGGTAACTAAACAGCCTGCCAGGAGCCCATAATGGAAGACAGAGATCTACCTAGCCCCCTGCCCCAAGGCAAACCAGGAGCTAACTTTGGAGAGGACTGAATTACTTTGAATTGTTTAGAAACGTTACAGTTTGGACTCCAAATCTTGGAGATTCTGGGAGCTTTAATCCCCAGTATTAATTATTCTAAATGCTTGTAAAGAGAGCACAAAGCAGGAACTGTGCCTGGTTATTCTTTGGACTCATTGGGGTACATGACTATCCAGAAAAGGATGTGTTTTTGTGGTTCCGTAACACACTCATTCACCGGTCCTTTTAATATCAACTTGGCCCCCACTCCAATGCGCAACCTGTCCCTCTGGCATCCCTCAATCGTTGCGGAAGTAAGCATCTTCCCATCCCCCCAGCCCTCCGCCCCTCCAACCACAGTGTTATTCTTGAGTTGGCAGACCCAAAAATGCCAACAGATGCCACCGGGTATAAAGAGACAGGTGGTGCCAGTGCGTCAGAGAAGGGACTTCCTCCAGAAACATGGCACTTGTCGAGGGATGTGGGCTGCCCGCAGCCTTGTGACATCTCTTTCCATCCCCTTATGAGACTGTCCTATGGACCAGGCATTCAGGTGGCTCCTTGCAGACGCTGGAAATAGATATATGTTTGCCTGGAACCCTCAGTCCTGTCCTGATCCAAAAAATCTGGAGTGTTTTTGTTTGGGTTTTTTCCCTCTTTACAACTGAGATAATGTCATTCCTTTCCCCATTTTAGATAAGTGTTTCTGCCATGGGAAGAACACTGGAGTCACTAAAAATCTTCTGATCTTGATCCGGACTTATTGCGCAGCATTGGCTTGTCAGAGCTATTTGCTTTCATCACTTCATTTGCAATAGACCACCATTGGATCTTTCCAACCAAAAGAAAACAAATCAACATACTCCTGGTTGTGCCAAATGGTCTCCATGCCAGCAATATAAGCTAAGCTGACATGGAAGAGTTCATTATGTTACAGCTATTGCTAAACCACTGGCCATCAAATATACAGCCAGCCCTCCTTATCCACGGATTCTTCATCCATGGATTCAAGCATCCACGGCTTGAATATATTCAGAGAAAGCATACATTCCAAATAGTAAACCCTTGATTTTCCATTTTTATCTTCCCCAGTTGTAGAGCACAACCCAGAGAAGAAGGCAAAGATATAGGATGGGGGACACCTGGCTTAACAAGACGATGTGTGAAAGAGTAGACCACAAGTTGAACATGACTCAACAGTGTGATACGGCAACTAAAAAGGCCAATGCAATTTTAGTCTGTATCAATAGAAGTATAGTGTCTAGATCAAGGGAAGTAATAGTGCCACTCCATTCTGCTCTGGTCAGACCCCATCTGGAATATTGTGTCCAGTTCTGGGCACCACAATTCAAAAAGGATGTTGAGAAACTGGAGCCATGTGTCCAAAAGGAGGGCGACTAAAATGGTGAAGGGTCTGAAAACCATGCCCTATGAGGAAAGACTTAGGGAGCTGGGGATGTTTAGCCTGGAGAAGAGAAGGCTAAGAGGTGATATGATAGCCCTGTTTAAATACTTGAAGGGGTGTCATATTGAGCTTGTTTTTTGCTGCTCCAGAGAATAGAACCTGGAACAATGGATGCAAGCTCCCAGAACAGAGATTCCACCCACATTGTCATATTGAGGAAGGAGCAAACTTGTTTTCTGCTGCTTCAGAGACTAGAAGATGGAACAATGGATGCAAACTGCAGGAATGGGGATTCCACCTCAACATTAGGAGGAACTTCCTGATGGTAAGAGCTGTTTGACAGTGGAACATACTCCTTCGGAGATTGGTGGACTTTCCTTCTATGAAGGTCTTTAAACAGAGGCTGGACCACCATCTGTCTGGGATGCTTTGATTGAGAGTTCCTGCATGGCAGAATGCGGTTGGACTGGATGGCCCTTGCAGTCTCTTCCAACTCTAGGATTCTATGATTCTATGAAATGTTGCCAAAAAAAAAAAAACACCCATGACTTTAAGGTCGCCATAAGTTGGAAATGACTTGAAGGTAATGAACAACAGCAACATCCTGCCATTGGAAGGGTTCTCTGCTTCCTGCAGCTGGCAAGCACTCGAGATTTCTTCGAAGAGATCAAACGAAAGTTGGGAAAGCGGAAGGGAAGAGGAGACGGTTTAGTTGGCTAACTCAAATCTCTTGAAGGATGTGCCAATGCTGAGTGGGGAGCACAGTGGGAAAAGGGGAAAGAGGCCATTAAATGAGTTCTTCAGCCTCCCTGGGAGAGGGACCTGAATGTTCCTCTATACTAGAATCATCATAGAGTTGGAGGAGACCCCAACAGTCATCCAGTCCAAACTCCTGCCATGCAGGAGTCCACTATCAAAGCACCTTTGACAAATGGCCATCCAGGCTTCATTTGAAAACCACCAAGAAGGAGACTCCAAGGGAGTGAGTTCCACTCTCAAACAGCTCTTACGGTCAGGAAGTTCCTCCTAATGTTGAGGTGGAATCTCTTTTCCTGGAGCTTGCATCCATTGTTCCAGGTCCTATTCTCTGGAGCAGCAGAAAACAAGCTTCCTCCCTCCACAACATGACATCCCTTCAAATATTTAAACAGGGCTCTCATGTCACCTCTTAACCATCTCTCCTCCAGGCTAAACATCCCCAGATCCTTAAGTCACTCCGTGTAAGGCATGGTTTGCAGATTTTCACCTTTTTGATGGTCTTCCTCTGGACACACTCCAGCTTCTCAACCTCCTTTTTGAGATGTGGTGCCCAAAACTGGACACACATGCACATCCATTCTATTCCTAGTCATTCACACTCATTCCTCATCTTCTTCTGGTTTTTTGAGTGCAGTATCCTTCCCGATCCATGTTTAATCCAAGGTATGGGGATTCTTTAACTGTTTCGATTTCCATGGTCCATGGTAATTTTGGTTTTCTTTATGTTCAGCATTAAGCCTGCCTTTGCATTTTCTCCTTTCTCCTGCTTTAGTCATTGTTTCAATGCTGCATTCTGCTAGCAGTATGAAGCCATGGCACTTGAAATAATATCAGAGTGCTATAACCGTGCAATGTGGATACACTCAAGAATGTTATTTGTCTCATTCAAAAATGGAACACACCCTTAAATGCCAGTTACTAGAAAGCCCAGTGCCACCTAGTGACTGAACTGCGCCATGAACCTTTGACCATACTATAGGTCCCTTTAGGAAATGCCCAGATGACCTTAGAGAACCGTGGGCATTTCTGGAGGCACACCGCAGGCTGCATCAGGCATTGCGAAAGAGCTTCTGTGTCTGTGGATTTGGGGATCTGGGTGTGCATTGTCCCATTATGGTCTGAAACATAAAGATGGGGAAATAAAAAGGCATCAAAGTTGTAGAGGGCTGTTGAGTTAGAATCATATAGAATCATAGAGCTAGAAGAGATCTCAAGGGCCATCCAGTCCAACCTTCTGCCAAGCAAGAATACACAATCAAAGCACCCTTAACGGGTAGCTATCCAACCTCTGTTTCAAAACCTGATAGTACTATAGCTATGTAGTGCAAAAGGGCCTTTAGTCCTCCTTCTTTGCACAGTCTCTTTCAACCTGTGTCCAGTTCTGGGCACCACAATTGAAAAAGGATGTTGACAAGTTGGAGCATGTCCAGGGAATGGTGACCAAAATGATGAAGAGTCTGGAAATCATGCTTTGAGAGGAGAGATGCAAGGAGCAGGGTATGTTTAGAATGGAGAAGAATCATAGAATCCTAGAGTTGGAAGAGAACCCAAGGGCCATCCAGTCCAACCCCATTCTGCCATGCAGGAACTCACAACCAAAGCACACCCAACAGATGGCCATCCAGCCTCTGTTAAAAAACCTCTGAAGAAGGAGACTCCATAAGCTCCGAGGGAGTTTGTTCTACTGTCGAACAGCCCTTACTCTCAGGAAGGTCCTCTTAATGTTGAGGTGGAATCTCTTTTCCTGGAGCTTGCATCCATTGTTCCTGGTCCTGTTCTCTGGAGCAGCAGAAAACAAGCTTGCTCCATCCTCAATATGACATCCCTTTAAGTATTTAAACAGGGCTATCATATCACCTCTTAACTTTCTCGTCTGCAGGCTAAACACCCCCAGCACCCTAAGTCTTTCCTCATAAGGCATGGTTTCCAGGCCCTTCACCATTCTGGTTGCGCTCCTTTGGACACACTCCAGCTTCTCAACATGCTTTTTGAATTATGGTGCCCAGAACTGGACACAATATTCCAGGTGGAGCCTGACCAAAGCAGAGAAGAAACAGTTAAGAGGTGATATGATAGCCCTGTTTAAATATTTGAAGGGGCATCATATTCAGGATGGAACAAGCTTGTTTTCTGCTGCTCCAGGAAATAGGAACCAGAACAACGGACGCAAACTATAGGAAAAGAAATTCCACCTAAACATTAAGAAGAACCTTCCGACAGTAAAAACTGTTTGACGGTGGAAGACACTGCCTTGGAGTTTGATGGAGTCTCCTTCCCTGGAGGTCTTTAAACAGAGGCTGAATGACCATCTGTCGGGAAGTGCTTTGATTGTGAGTTCCTGCATGGCAGAATGGGGTCGGACTGCCTGGCCCTTGGGGTCTCTTCCAGCCCTACGATTCTGTACGATTGTAACCCCTCCATCTAACAGTCGGTGTTTCTGCTCACTTCCCAAGCCAAGCCCCATCTCCTCTTTTCTCGCTGCTGTTGCCATAAGGGGCTGTTTCTGTGGTCTGCGCTTGCAAGGGCCGCTTTGCAAACCCACCAACTCCTGGGGGCCTTGAAGGGTTCCAGGAATTGTAATTAAAGGTAGAATGCCAGCGCCTGGAGATTTCGGAGGCGGTAAAGGGCACTCTCTCTCACCCCAAAGCTCTCCATTCTTCTTCCCGCAAATGCTTTAATCTGTTGCTAAGGCAGTGGCTGTGCTAAAAACAGTGTGTTCTCATTCCCTCTCTCT
This sequence comes from Sceloporus undulatus, assembly GCF_019175285.1. Classification (NCBI taxonomy): domain Eukaryota; kingdom Metazoa; phylum Chordata; class Lepidosauria; order Squamata; family Phrynosomatidae; genus Sceloporus; species Sceloporus undulatus. Next base: position 6,346,282 of record NC_056528.1, on the reverse strand, counting down.
TTCTCCCTCTTTCCTTTTCTCTTTATTATTGTGTTTATGAGCAGGTGGTGCAGAAATGGGTTCTTTTCAACCAAAAGGTAGGACAAAATGGAAAAGGGGACAATGAGGACGAAGTGAATGGAAGCAACAAGGTAACACAACAACAAGCGGGGGGAATGGTGGGTTTCAAAAGGGAAAAGTTGAGAAAGCATGCCGGAACATGAACGCACACCATACACAGGCGCAACCAAGGTCTTGTGAAGGTAGGAGGGATAAAGAACAAGAAGCTTTTTTACTAAAGACCAAGAACAGGTATGCGGTAAAGGGAAGGAGAGGCAGAATAAGAGACGCCGGTTAGATCCTTTGCTCTGCGCTCCAAGTAAAAGGCCTTTATTTTTTATCTTTCAGTTCTTTTGCCTCGCTGCCGACGTCATTACCTTGACATTCATGTGTGTTCCCAACAGCTTACAGAGCTGACGTTTGGCACGGTGTGGGTTTTTTTTTTTGCCATGTATTAGACACATCACATTGCTGAGCAAAACAAAGGCAGCTGAAGTGAAGAGTGTGGGAGTAAATGAATCACTTAAACGTGTATGTGCGACTGCGGAGGGGCGGCTGTTCGAGGGAGAGAAGGAGCGCATTGCCACTCGGAAAGTTGCCTTGCCACCCTGTAGCCTTTCCAAAGATCTGTTTATCCGGGTGGGAGATGGGCCGCGAGGAGGAACATTTTGCCCACTGGTGTCATGGTGCCTTGTTTTTCTTTAATGGGAAAAGCAAACTCAGATTATATATATATATATATATATATATATTCGTTAGGAATGACTTTTCCTCCTGACACATGGTGCGCCTTGGAAAGCAGAATGGCCGTGCCACATTTCCTTCCACCTACTCCATCGGCTCTCGTGCCAAAAAAGACAAACATGGGATATTAAGGTGTCTGTCATCAGTCTTCCTGGAAATGGAGTTATTTTCATGCCACCGAAAACATGAGGATGAAGATTTGCTTTATTTATATCCCCTTGTCTTTTGCCCAAGATTGGGACTTAAGGCAGCTTACACATTAAAACGATAGCAATAGCAAGTACAATTGCAAGTAGAAAAGGGTAGCTCTAGCAATAGCAAGTACATTTCTATACTGCTTATCAGTGCACTTCCAAACCACTGATGGTTGAGGAATCCATAGATATGAAGGGCTGGCTGTGCTTTATTTTGTAAATGTTTAAGTATTTAAGTGGAGTCTCCTTTTTAGGAGGCTTTTAAACAGAGACTGGATGGTCATCTGTTGGGGGTCCTTTGGTTGTGTCTTCCTACATGGCAGAAGGGGGCTGAATTGGATGGCCCTTGGTATTCTTTCCAGCTCTATGGTTTTAGGACAGAGTCAAAGGCCTGATTCCCACTACCTTTTAAACCAGATTTCAAATCGGTTTGAACCAATTCAAATGACCCTGGTTCCCACTTGAAGGGATTCGGAGAGGGGGGCCATGCGCCAGACCCATTTAACCCACGTCTTTTTGACGCCGATGTTTTTCGCGTCTTTTTGGATAAATCAATTCTGCACAAGTGTGAACCAGATCTGGATCGGAATTGATTTAAATTTGCCCTTCGGCCGGCTGGAGCGGGTCCATTTTGAACCGATTCATGCGTGAATGTGAACCACAAGTGGGTTATTTAACAGGGGGAAATGCGATTGGGGCAAATGTAGTGGGAACCACGCTCCGCTGTCAAATCGAACCATCGATTCAGATCGCAAACCGCCTTTTTTATAAGCGGGAATGAAGCTCAAGCTGACAAAAAAGGCTAGAAATCCAACATTTTCTTGGCTGATGGGGGGGGGAAATGCAACCTTAACTGGAGGTCTGGCATGGAGAGAGAGAGAAAGTGAAGCAAATGTTGTAACCGATATTTTATTCTAATGCAATTTATTTATTTATTTATTTGTTTATTTATTTATTCAATATGTATTTATTACATAGCTGCCTAGGAAGGAGGCCAAGCCTGTGAAGAAGCAAGGTGATATCTGGAACAGGCCACGGGGGATAACTCTGCATATTAAAATGCTACAGTTCCTGCGTGCAAACTTGACTCGATGCTCTATGGAAGCAAACGGAGGGGATGGGGAGGAGGGAGATCTTGCGCGGCTGTATGCACGAAAACTGCCAAGATGACAATTTTTTAACACTTACACCACAAACTGTTGGGTTTCAAATTGCCAAACAATTTGTTATGACAGGGCCTTGATGGATCATTTCATAAAGATAAAAACGAATCAGAGGCATCGGCGCTCGTAGGTGGGGAAGGAGCAGCTTGGGAGGAGCAGACCCTTCCTTCAGTGGGGTGACTGGCGCCGGGTTCGGATGGGACTGGATGTGGGTTCAGAGCGGAGCGGAGAGCCTTGCAAAGGCTGGTTGTGCATCTCCAATATGGCTGAGCAAGGAATTGAGAGGAACATTTGGAGAGAATGTGCTTGTTCTTGTGAATCATATCCACAGATATTAGATTGTGCCGGAATGATGTAAATGAGTGATGACTATGATGGAGGCTCATAAAAAGAGAGCATATGGGAGCCAATGTGGTGTAGTGGTTTGAGCATCAGGCTAGGACTATGGAGACCAGGATTCGATTCCCAGTTTGGTTATGAAACCCAGTGGGTTCCCGTGGGCAAGTCATACTCCTTCAGCCTCAGAGGACAGCAATGAAGAAAGCTGCCCAGAAAACACCATGTTAGGGTTGCCATGAGTTGGAAACAACTTGAAGGCGCACACCACCAACAACATGAAACATGCTGCTGGATCTGACGGAAGAGCTTGGGAAAGTTAGGGCAGGAAGCGGTGTGCCGGCGCTAATTCTAGGGTTCTGGAGTGTGCACCAACTGTATGCTCTCAAACCCTAGCACGTAACAGCGGCGCCATGATGGTGGCCTCTAGTCCACATGGGGGCCGCCATCATAACGTAAGCAACTCACAGCATATAGCTGTCACTGCACGTCGCTTACGTCATTGATGCGCCACAGTGCACCAATGGCGCACTCATGCCATCTGCCATGTAGACCTAAAAATCTAGGTTTTCGGCCTTGCTTTGACCTTTACACTTCTGTCGGAGAGGGGGGGGTGTGGGGGGGGGGATGCTAAGGGGTGGGTCCAGCTTTGAAATGATGGAAATGGCAGCATTACACCTACTTGCCGAATGATTAATTCATCTCTGAATTGCTGCCTGACTTTGATAGGGAGGGGGAGGCAGGTCCCAAAGGGGTGATTATGGGAAATCTTCGCTCGGTCGGGGCGAGGAGGGAGGCTAATTAATTGCACATTGACTTTGGGGAATTGGAAAGACAAGGAACGCCACCTGAGCTGCGATTTGGCTGTTTGGCGCAGCCAATGAGTCAAACAGCAAAACTTTTAACCCCTTGACTTGCACCTACGACAGGACACTGCTTTGTTTCTCTTGACATGTGCCCACAAACACACGCACCGCATTTGCATCTCATCTTTCCAGTTCATCTGGCGCTGGACAATGCTTCAAGTGCAACATCTCTTTAAGCCCTTTCGTAGTGTGGCCAGGTGATATTAGGGAAAGGGCTCCTGTGCGTTTAATGGTTGTGCATAGAGAGATCTTGGAGCACCCTTGAGACTAGGTGAAAGAAAGACGTTGGCATCATGAGCTTCTGTAGACTTCAGTCTACTTCCTCCGATGCATATGTATATAGATATGTCTTGGAGCACCTTTGAGACTAAGTGAAAGAAAGAAATTGGCAGCATGAGCTTTTATAATCTTCAGTCTACTTCCTCAGATGCATATGTATATAGATCGATCTTGGAGCACCTTTGAGACGACCTGAAAGAAGTTGGCATCATGAGCTTTCGTAGACTTCACTCTACTTCCTCAGATGCATATGGTCCATATGTGTCTGAGGAAGTCGACTGCAGTTTAGGAACACTTATGCTGCCAACTTCTTCCTTTCGGTTAGTTTCAAGGGTGCTCCAAGATCTCTCTACATACTGATTCTACTAACACAGCTATAACGCTGAATTCAACCACTAATGGTTGTATTTTCAGGGGTAGCTGTGTTGGCCATTTAACAAATCCAAACAAAATCCATCAGTGATACCTTTATTGACCAACCAAAATGCACAATATGGACCCCTCTTTTGCAGTCAGGTATGGTTGTATAGTTGTGCTCAGATTTCCTCTTTTACATAACTATTAAAGTGGAAGCATCATAGACTCATAGAATCATAGACTCATAGAGTTGGAAGAGACTGCAAGGGCCTTCCATGCCGACCCCCTGCCATGCAGGAACTCACAAGCAATGTACCCCCAACAGATGGCCATCCAGCCTCCATCCATTCACACTCCAAGGGAGTGTGTTCCACTGTCAAACAGCTCTCACTGTCACGAAGTTCTTCCTAATGTTGAACTGGAATCTCTTTTCCTGGAGCTTGCCTCCATTGCTCCGGATCCTGTTCTCTGGAGCAGCAGAAAGGAAGCTTGCTCCCTCCTCAATGTGACATCCCTTCAAATATTTAAACAGGGCTATCCTGTCACCTCTTAACCATCTCTTCCCCAGGCTAAACATCCCCAGCTCTCTAAGTCGCTCCTCATTTTCAGACACTTAACCACTTTGGCCGCCCTTCTCTGGACACACTCCTTTTTTAATTGTGTTGCCCAGAACTAGACACAGGATTATTCCAGGTGAGGCCTAACCAAATCAGAATAGAGTGGCACTGTTACTTCCCTTGATCTAGACACTATGCATCTATTAATGAAGCCTAGAATCGTATTGGCCTTTTTAGCTGCTGCATCACACCATTGGCTCCTGTTCAACTTGTGGTCTATTAGACTCCTAGATCCCTTTCAAGCCAGGTGTCTCCCATCCCATATCTGTGCATTTCATTTCTTCTCTCTAAGTTTAATATCTTATATTTCTTTTTAGATTACAACTCCAGAATCCCCCAGCCAGTAAGACCAGTGGCTACGCGCATAGAATGTCATTTGGATCCCAGTCCACAGCTAAAGCAAGTGAAAGTCACATACTGTTGTTTCCAACTAGGAATGTGAGCAGCTGCTCCATGTCCAGCTATAGTCTGTCAGATCAGTATTGTTCTCACATCTTTAGGAAACTTTGCATCCAGGGTTGCTATGCGATTTGTCCAGAAATGTTAAAAGTTTTTGCTATGAGAATGATAATAGCATCGACACCGACAACACCAACAATATATACATGTGCGTGTGTGCGTATTGAAACCAAAAAGGATGCTTGGGTTGAGCAGAATGGGATTTGTCTAAAAATAATAGTCTATTTTAATGAAAGGGATTATTGTCTTTGCGGGTACATTAACTCAAGCTTTCGAGACCTTGGGCAACGTCTCATTTCATGACCGTTTCTGAGAAGGCGCCATGACTCCGTTGTGTAATGAGTCACCATTTTGCACAGCAAAGAGGCCGGGTGCATTATAGTCGAGTATATAATACTATACTATGAGTATTGGTGGCATGTGCGCTACAGAACGAAATAAGTTTGGCATGGCTTTAACCATGGCTCAATGCTAAAGAATTCTAGGAGTTGTCATTTTGTGCGATATTTAGCCTTCTCTGTCAGAGAGCGTTGGTGCCACAACAAACTAAAGATCCCACGATTCCATAGGATGGAGCCATGACAGTTAAAGCAGTGTCAAACTGCATTATTTCCCTCTCCCATGGAGAGGGAATAATATTGGTTGAAAAGAGTGTATGCAGTCCTTTACTCCCTCCCCATGCGCTAGACCCATTTAATGTGCTTCTTTTGGACGCTCATTTTTTCCACATCTGTTGCAATAAACTGATTCAGTGCAAGTGTGAACAGGATGCGGATCAGAATCAGGGTTTCTTATGACGCGATCACATGATCGCCCGCTGAAGAGGGTCCCTTTGGAATCGAATCATTGATCAATGTGAACGAGAAGTGGGTTATTTTACAACAAGGGAATGTTATTGGGGCAAACTCAGTGCGAACCATGCTCCGCTGTCGAATCGGTTCGTCGATTTGGATCGCAAACTGATTTAAGTGGGAATGAGTTCAAATCTATGGAAACCCACTCGGGCAAATCACACTCTCTCATCCTCGGAAGGTGGCAAAGGCAAACCTCCTCTGGACAAGTCTCACCAAGAAAACCCCATGTTGGGTTTGTCTTAGGGTCGCCCTACATCGGAAACGACTTGAGGTCTACTGGCATGTTTTAATCCCCAAACGGTTGCCTCTCAGGCCTAGCCTCCCACTTTGGCTGTTTCTCTGCATCTGATGCCTTTCTTGGGCTCCTGCTCTTTGGTCGGCTTGTCGCTCTCCTCTGCTTCACTTCTCCTCCAACCTCATTTCCCAGCTCTGAACACCGCTCGAAAGAAACATATGTGGCTAAATATACATTATACTGCGGTCATATGTTTGCACTGGGACTTATTTGCATTAGGAGATTGCCACCCCCATTGCCACTTGGCCTTTGCTGTTGCTCATGGCTTCCTCCCATGGTGCTAAGTTCATCTGTAGGCACTGTGGCAGCCTTTCCTTTGCCTTCATCTCTTATTCATAGGGATGCTTGCTTTCTTTCCCCCCTCCTTCTGCTGTCTGCGCCACCTCCCACCTTTCCAAGCGCACTGAGCTCTTGGCTTGCCAGGAAATTCTGGACTCAGAGCATCTGCAGAGCTGTATCCCTGCCAAGGGCTTTGAAAACAGTTCCTTTTGGATGCTCTGTGCTTGGCTGACTTTCCGGCTATCCTCCCTTCCCTGATCTCCTGGGCTGCGAGAAGGAAATGCTTTGCCTGTGGAGCAGAAAATTTTGTCTGGGAGGACAAGAAGGACCAAACCGCTCTTTTTGCTCCCTTGCAGACAAATGTCACATTATAGTTCTTTGTGGGTCTTTTGTCTATGAGGCTGTGTTCTAGAATAATAATCGATTCGACAGCGGAGCATGGTTCCCACTACATTTGTTCCGATTGCATTTCCCCCCCTTGTGGTTCACATTCACGAATGAATCGATTCAAAATGGGAGTCAGGAGCCCACTGCTCCCACCGGCCGAAGGACAAATTTAAATCGATTCCGATCTGCATCTGGTTCCGATCTGCATCTGGTTCACACTTGCGTGGAATCGATTTATACAAAAAGACACGGAAAAAATCCACATCAAACAGAGGTGGGTTAAATGGGTCTAGCGCATGGCCCCCTCTCTGAATTGCTTCAGCAATTCAGTTCAAGTGGGAACCAGGGCCATTTGAACTGGTTCAAACCGATTTGTGATCCGATTTAAAAGGTAGTGTGAATCAGGCATACATGCCTGATTCACACTACCTTTTAAATCGGATCACAATATCAGTCCCCTAAGCCCACAGATCCCTTTGCAGAATGCATTTTCCCCCATGAGGGTAACCCAAGAGCTTTCTTTCCCCTGGCCCACCCAGCGCACTTTGCATGCATGTTTTGTCTGATGCTACTGAGCAGTGCTGTTTCTGCCTTTGTGCCATTTCTGTAAATTGAATTAGAACCGAGAGCCTCCATACGCCAACGGTGGGTGTGCGTTTGAGTGGAGATCATAACACAGCGTGGGGCAAGGGAGAAGGTCATTGACACCCACCAAGCCTGTGCCGCGCCGGAGGGCACACTTTGCCCTCTGCATCCCAGATAGCCGTTCCCCTTCCACTAGCAGTGGGCTCCTGACTCCCACTTCTTGTGTGGGAGAACAGATTGGATGTCATTAGGCACAGCTGAGGCTCAGCAGGGGAGGCCAGACACTTTCTCTCGTCTGTGTCTGTGTGTGTGTTTGTGTGCATGCGCACACTGTTTCAACAAGGGAAAAAGAGAACAATCTGAAGGGAAAGAACATTTCTTTTGCAGCGTGTTAGAGTTTTCAATGGGGCTCGAGCATATGCGCTACTTTCCTTATGCAGAGGGGTCCGGAACGGATCCCGCGCATAAGGCAAGGGCACACTGTATATACTGGGTGACCCTGGGTAAGGAGGAGTGATTCCCACATTACACAACACACAGATTAACATGGGAATCACTCCTCCTTAACCAGGGTCACACAGTGTATATGTACTGCACTCTCTTCAATGCCAGCATTCTCTGAAGATGCCAGCCACAGATGCTGGCGAAACGTCAGGAATAAACTCTTCTAGAACATGGCTACATAGCCTGAAAAACCCACAAAAAAACATTTGTGTAGGTCTGTCAGCTTTTCTGGGTTAAAACCAGGCAAAGTTATCACATTAAAGGCTATAATGACTGGTAATGTTGCTACCATTTTCTTTGCATTGGATTTAATTCTTTCTCACATGTGCATTTTCTTAGCCGTGTCCATACCTGGCCATTTCCCCGACACATTGCACAGCCATGATTTGCTGTTGCGCTCTCCCCATCCATCCAGCCTTTTGGCTGAACACAAACAGTTATGCCTACTGGAATTTTGTAAGTTCTTTGGCATCGTTTTCCTTTGCTTTGTCCTTTGTTACATGCCCCTTGACTTATCCATGGGTCATATTGAAATCCATCCTTTTGGCCCCCAAACTTGCCCTCGACTTGGCTGACGTACAATTGAGCATATACAGTGTACAGAGAAAGGGAAGATGTGGACAACTTGTCTTTTTTAAAGCATCAGTCCCATGCTGAGCATAGCATGCACTTCTGTCCTAAGAGATGCACAAATGGAAAAGGAAATGGGGGAGTCAACCAGCCACCGAAGTCTTGGTCAATGCACAGACCTTTGGCCTTTGAGAGCGACAGGAACTGTGAGAAGATGAACTTGTCTCATGCTCCTGGATCTGTCTTGGCTCCATGCTCACAAATGGATGGAAGCCAAGGAGAAGCCTTGCCAGAGGAAGAAAAAAACACACAACAACTCTGGCATGATCTCTCAACAGTCAGTTGCAAATGAGTTTGCACTCCATTGCCTATGTGGAACATATGCTCCTTTGCTCTCTCTCCCCTCCCTATTGCTTGAAATATCCACAGAGAAAGGGAGTTTCAGGTTTCATCTCTCAGTACCTTTAACCTTCTGGCCGACCCATCTCTTTTACTTTACAATTAAAAGCAGAAGGCTTCTTGGAACGGTCGCGGAAGAGTTAAGCTGTGAACTTCTACCGGGGAAATAATCAGGCAAACAAACATTTTGTTTCGTTTTGTTGCAGATGTACCATACTTGCATGAGTCCCATACTTTATCATGGGGACAGCTGCTTTTCCCTTATCCTTGGCAAGCAGCGCGAGTTTTTGTTTTTTTGTTTTTCAAATGGCAAACGATGAATTTCATTGCAAAGAATCGAGGCGGAGTGACACAGTATCTCTTTCCATCGGCTCTATCTCTCACACACAGACACACAGGGCTTTTGGATAGAAGTTGCTCGAAAGGAGGCCTTCCAGCGCTGAGATTAGGGGCTCTAAGATTTCAGCAAGTATAACATTTGTATGGGTTACACTCAGCCAACGCCTCTTAAGATTTCACAAAAGATTTGAGGAGAGCCTGTACTGTTTTGGGTCAACGGGAGCAAAGATGGTGCAAGAAGACAAAAAGATGTTGGACCCAGATTGGTTATCTTTATTCTTCCTCACTATAGAAGGAGTGGGAGGTGAGACAGGCCTTTATGTAAGTAAGGAGTGAAAAAAGCAAGTCTGCAGTTACTGGAAAAGACACACAAGGGGTCCTCCACCGAAAATCCTGTGGTGCACTCCCTGTTAAATAAAAGGGCAATGCAATGTCTGTTGGACTGAGTTTAAGCCAAAGATAACAACACAGAGAAATGTAAGGTACTGCACTTAGGGCAGAAAAATAAAATGTATAGCTATAGGATGGGGACACCTGGCTTAAGGAGACTACGTGTGAAAGGGATCTGGGAGTCTAAGTAGACCACAAGTTGAACATGAGCCAACAGTGCGATGCGGCAGCTAAAAAGGCCAATGCAATTTTGGGCTGCATCAATAAAAGTATAGTGTCTAGATCAAGGAAAGTAATAGTGCCACTCTATTCTGCTTTGGTCAGACCCCATCTGGAATATTGTGTCCAGTTCTGGGCTCCATAATTCAAAAAGGATGTGGAGAAACTGGAGCCATGTGTTCAAAGGAGGGTGACTAGAATGGTGAAGGGTCTAGAAACCATGGAACAAATTGATTGTGGTGAAAAGGAAGATCAATGGGATCTGGGTGGAAGGAATATGGGATATTAGAGTGTCCATTTGGATACTTAACGTAGCAGAGACACAGATTAGAGATGGTGCAGGGAGACTGGTCATGGCCCATAGGAATTCTATCGCTGGAAATCCCTCACAGTCTGGATTTGGGGGCTTGGATATGGTATGTCAGAGATAGACCAAGGAGATTATTGCATTATAGCAATAACAAGTACATTTCTATACCGCTTATCAGTGCACTTCAGCACTCCCTAAGCGGTTTACAAAGTGTAAGCCAATGACCCCCAACAATTTGGGTACTCATTTTTAGTGACCTCAAAAGGATGGAAGCCTGAGTTGAGCTTGAGCCCTTCGCTGGTATTGAACTCACAACCTTATGGATTGTGAGAGAGCAGCTGTAGTACAGGCACTGAACCACTGCGCCATCAGGGCTCCATTACTAATAAACCTGATTAACTCTTCTGAGTTACATTCGAATTTGGGATGCAGCAAGGTATTATTGCAGGGGTCGGCAACTGTGGGCCAGATCCGGCCCGGCGAGGCCTTGGGACTGGCCCCAGCCCGTTCCTGCCGCCCATTGCCGGCCCTGCCGCAGCTTCCATGCTGCGCTGGGCTCCATTTTGCGCCCCCCCCCCCCCCCCGTTGTCTGAGGGACAGCAACCCGGCCCCCGGCTCAAAAGGGTTGCCTACCCCTGTATTATTGCATGGACTTGGCTGCTGTTGCCACTTCCCAACTGCATCCAGGCAAAAATCCAGCTGAAATCTACCTTCAATCAGCCACATTTCACTTTGGGGAGCTTCCCAGCTTTGCAAATCAGCTGGTTTAGGTGGATTTTAGCTGGATTTTTGCCTAGAGGCAGCAAGGTTGGCCAAATCCATGCGATAATACCCAGCTGCATCCCAAATTCGAACGTAACTTGGAAGGTAACTTGGGTTTATCAGTAATGCGATAATCTAAGGCTCTAGTTGTGGATCTGCCCATCCTGTAGCAGAAGCAATCCTACACAAGCTGGAGTAGGCAGGATATACATAAAAAATGATGATGATGATGATGATGATGATGATGATGATGATGATGATGACGACGACAGATCCTTTGAAACTCTGGTGGTCATTCCACTCAGAGCTGCTCTGAGACACCAGCTCTTGCTGGAATCGCTTCCATGACAAACATGGGTCTTTGTCAGTCCACCCGTAGCCAAAATGATCCTAAAGATCATGTTTTGGGGCTGGTTTTTTATAGTGAGTGGTCACCATAAGCCCTACATTGGGGAAGAGTTGAATTCATCCTTTTGTGATGGTCAGTCCATTTCCTGGTCTGGTTGGACTTACTGGTCATGACTGTTCCTTCTCTGCAAGGGTCAAAGACGGATTAACCTCCATCCTTGGAGAATAATAATATTCGAAGGGCTCCTAAATACCCCCAGAGGACTTTCTTGCTGACATGGTTCAGTAGGAAGGGGAAGGAACTGGAGCAGTTTTTAGATCCTTGCTGAAATTATACATTTTGCGTCTCCCGAGACTCCTGGCACAAAGTGCTCTTTGCTTCAGAAACACACATATTTTCAAAGCCTAAGTTCCATTTCGCATGCATGAAGTCATGGATGCATGCTTAAAATGCATACAGTTGAAAAATATGCACAAACACACTTGAGTCAGTGGGGGAAATGTAGGCATTAAGAGAAATGTATATTCTGTATATCATAAGGGGAAAATGCATATTAATTTCCATCTGGAAAGAAAGGAAAAAAACCAAAGTCTGGCAACCTGACATGAAGAAAGGATGGGACAGAAATGAAGGCAGAGTTTGAAGAAACACAGCAATGCTGAGACCGACAGTTTCATATCTGTAGTACTGAGGTCCTAGTATTTACTATGGACTTTTTCACACGGAGGAATGTATTGCCGTCCAGAAAGAAGAAGAAAAGGAGCCAAGGAGTACAGGAAGGAAAATCGCAACAACAAAGGATCATGGGAATTGTAGTCTGTTTCTAATGGGGGGAATCCCATAGCCCAGTGGTTCCCAACCTGTGGGTTGGGACCCTTTTGGGGGTCGATGAGCCTTTCACAGGGGTCGCCTAAGACCATCGGAAAACACATATTTGCATGTACCAATGAAAATAATTGTATGGTTGGGGGTCACCACAGCATGAGGAACTGTATTAAAGGGTCACGTCATTAAAAAGGTTGGGAACCACTGCCATAGCCGAACTAGAGATGCATTTCATACTAACGCAAATGCGAATTGACTGCAAATTCGAAGTGGGACAGGATTTATAAATTCGATACTATTCCGAATTTAGCTGTTACTGGGATGACTCGCGATTGCCTTCCGTTTGCGTTCGGCGTCCTTTGATATTCTTTTGCGAAATTACGTGAAATACCATGGATGACCCCAAATTGATGTTCAGTTAACCTTCCAATCTTCCCCGTGTGATAAAGTTCCTATGGAACTGAAGAGTGAGAAAGATCTATCTATCATCTCCGTAGAGTATTTTGTACCCTGTCCTTCAGCCGAAAAGGCTCCCAAGGCAGCTTTGTTGTTTGTGTTATTATCCGCCCTCAAGTCTATCTTGATTCATGGTGACCCTATGGATGAGACATCACCAAGATTCCCCATCCTTCACTACTTTGCTTAGTTCTTGTAGATTCATACCTCCTTAATGGAGTCCATCCATCTGGCATGGGGTCTTCCTCTCTTTATACTTCCTTCTGTCTTCTCTAGCATTACAGTCTTTTCAGGTGAGTCATGTCTTCTTATGACATGGCCCAGGTATGACAGCCTCAATTTGACTATCTCGGCTTCCAGGGAGATCTCAGGCCTGATCTGTTCTAAGGCCCATTTGTTGGTCTTTTCAGATGCCTATGGTCCCAGGGCAGCTTACAAATCATGTAAAGTCTGTTTCCATCATTTCAGGATGCTTCTAAGCTGTTGATTGTAAGATGATGCAAGAAGTGCTGGAGCATGGCTGTTGGAGCAACACCGGCTAACTTTATGGAGTTCAGAAAGCAAAGGGAAACCCTGGCTAAAATTTAGACTGATTGGTTTTAGCCTGGGTTTCCCTTGGCTTTCTGACTGTCTCTCTTTCCGATTTTATTCCACCACCTGTTCTGGCGACATTTGTATTTTGTCATCTGCGCAGAAGCCGTAGGATCAAAACTCCCAGCCAGATGGCTTGGGATCAAAAATGCATGGAACCCCTTCTTGACTCTGCTTTATCTTTGGAAGCAGATAGTTGTCTGCCTGTCTGCCTCTATTTCGTGGTGGTCATTAAATATGGAGATATAGCCTATCAAGACCTTCTTCTGCAGTTCCGAAATATTTATTGGGAGGGGTGAACCATGTCATGTCCCCCGATCCTGTCCTTTGTTTCTGCACAGGATCAATGCTGCCATTGTTCAGCAACTTCTCCCTTCCTGTTATTATTCACTGAGCCTTCAGACGGAAGGTATTTCTTGCGAGAGCGGTTGGATTGGCAAGCGAACACAGGCAGGATCCTGAACATCTATGGAGTTCCTTCTCCCATCTTGCAAAATAAAGTAAATACAAATGAAGGCCTGGGTAGATTATCTGTATGGTTCTCATTGTGGGTATGGCACTGTGCACCCAGCTTGCAAAACAGACTGGAGAGGGAGTAATTGGCGTTCAATGGAGATTGAGGCATCAGGCTTGCTTGCTTTAGGACCCTTCTACTGAAATACTACTGATGCATTGACCCTTATGTTCATCTGAGGACATGTTTGCCTGAGCCCGGACCAGGCATGACACTTTTCTTCCGTGGCCTACAGAGCACAACTTCCGACTGGCTTCATTCCCAGCTTCTGACTTTATGGGCCCCGAAGTCGAAAAATGTGTCCTCTGTTCTCCAAGCCAGTTACATAAAAAAGAAGGAAGAAGACTGTGATCTCCCGAGTTTTTTGATTGCGTTCCAAAATAGGTCTAAAACCGTCACTGAACTTTGAATGAATCTTATGTGGAGGCGCATTTGCATGAACATGAAGAGCTGGGACTGTATTCTCCCTGATGGCTTTTCTGGCCCATGTGCAACTTCAAACTCAGTTTTGCGAGGAGTCAGCAGTTGCGCCGTGGCAAGAAATCCGTCACATCTTTTCTTCTGATGAATCCTTTCTAGGACATGCGTATGTATTTTTCCTTTTTGCCTTTTCTGATGTTTTATCCTATTCAAGTGTTAACCTGCCTTCGTTCTTGGCGGAGATACAATTGTTCAGCCTAGGGCAAGGCAGTGTTCCTCCCTTGTGCAGCCCTGCCTCTCAGGTGCTGAGTTGCACATGAAGTAACAAGGCATATATACTATCGTGCTCTTCAACAGCTCACAGATGAAAGCTGGATCATGTGTGGGCAAGCAACATTAGAGTTCGGTCAAGACGGCAAAGGCCATTTATATTGAGGAATAACATACAAGTTAGGAGAGTCTGCAGCAGTTTGCTTTTGCTTGAGTCTACAGGGAAGGCAAGATGCCTAGCACTTTTAGTGTCAACCTCACCGATTGCTAACATAACCATTCTGGATAAGTGTGAACAGCTAGCATTTGGGGTTTTTAAAGTGCTAAACTCTAAAAGCAGTATCATTTATGGGGCTATACCGACCCATAAATAGACCACAGGCTGAACATGATGCGATGGAGTAGCTTTAAAAGTCGACATGATCCTAGGCTGCTTCAACAAGAATATAGCATCTAGATTGAGAGAAGTAATAGGAGCTGGAATACTGTATCCAGAGGAGGGCAACCAAAATGGTGAAAAGTCTGGAAATCATGCCCTATGAGAAGCAACTTTGGGAGCTGGGTATGTTTAGAAGAGATGCTTAAGAGGTGATATGATAGCCCTGTTTAAATATTTGAAGGGATGTCATATTGAGGATGGAGCAAGCTTGTTTTCCGCTGCTCCAGAGACTAGGACCCGGAGCAATGGATGCAAACTCCAGGAAAAGAGATTCCACCTCAACATTAGGAAGAACCTCCTGACAGTAAAAGCTATCCAACAGTGGAATACATTGACTTAGGGAATGGCGGAGTCTCCTTCTTTGGAGGTTTTTAATCAAATGGCCATCTGTTGGGAGTGCTTTGATTGTGTATTCCTGCATGGCAGGGAGTTGCACTTGATTTCCCTTGTGGTCCCTCCCAACTCTATGCATCTGTCATAGAGAACAAGTCTCCTGTTGAGAAGAGGGAGCTCGGATGCCTTTCCTCTGCACACACAAAAGTAACTTTCCACAAAGGTCATATAAAAATTCTACTTCATACCCCTCCACTGTTTCACAGATGAAAATAATGTGCAGCCATGTGAGCTCAGAGTTTGGTCAAGATGGCAAAAGCTATTAATAAGTGCCACCGCACTGCCAAATTAATGCACTTTGACACTGCTTTAACTGCTACGGTTCAACGCAATGGAATTTGGGGGTCTGTAGTTTTGTGAGATATTAGCCTTCTCTGCCATAGAATCCGAGAATCCTAGAATCATAGAGTTGGAAGAGACCGCAAGGGTCATCCAATCCAATCTCATTCTGCCATGCAGAAACTTTCAATCAAAGCATCCCTGACAGATTGCCATATAGCCTCTGTTTAAAGACCTCTAAGGAAGGAGACTCCACTACACTCCAAGGAAGAAGTGTGTTCCACTGTCGAACAGCCTTTACTATCATGACGTTCCTCCTAATGTTGAGCTGGAATCTCTTTTCCTGGAGCTTGCAGCCATTGCTCTGGGTCTTGTTCTCTAGAGCAGCAGAAAACAAGTTTGCTCCCTCCTCAATATGACATCCCTTCTTTAAACAGGGCTATCATATCACCTCTTAACCTTCTCTTCAGCAAACCAAACATCCCCAGATCCTTAAGTCTTTCCTCATAAGACATAGTTTCCAGACTCTTCACCATTTTAGTCACCCTCCTTTGAACACATGGCTCCAGTTTCTCCACATCCTTTTTGAATTGTGATGCCCAGAACTGGATGCAATATTCCAGGTGGGGCCTGACCAAAGCAGAATAGAGTGGCACTATTACTTCCCTTGATCTAGACACTATACTTCTACTGATGCAGCCTAAAATCGCATTGGCATTGTTAGCTGCTGCATCACACTGTTGACTCATGTCAGAGAGCTCTGGTGGCACAACAAACTACAAATCCCAGGATTCCATAGGATGGAGCCAAGACAGTTAAGACACTATCAAACTGCATTAACTCTGCTGTGTGGCAGCAGTTTGCCTGAGCCTTCTGAGTTCATTCTGGGCAGACTATTCTTGCACTTTCAACTCGCTTTGCAGCAATAAAAGTAATTCTGTCACCCTAGGGATAGTTGCAGTAACAAATCAATATGCATGGCAACACACTTCAAGGTTTTCTTTTTTCCTCCCTCACTTCCTTTTTAAGCGCTGAACCAAAATTCACCCATTTTTAAAGGGACAGCAAGGAGGTTGGAGAAGGAAATGCATTTAATCCCTTTCATATTCGAAAATTTAATTATTTCCAAATTAGGTTAGGAAGACTGACAAGAATACTGCATCCGAGATACAGAGCCCAGAGGCAGCTTCGGAAAATGAGACGAGAATTACACACACACACACACACACACACACACACACACACACATATATATACATGTATATATGTGAAGCCTTTTGCTTGGAGGCAGCAGACTGGAACACTGGCATTCCATTTTTCTGTCTGTCTGTTGAATGCATTTAGCATCTGTGGCTTAAGCAGAATATCTTTCAAGAGGCATATTGTAAGCTGCACTTGGCTTGGGAAGGGAAGGGATTTCTCTTTGTAACAATCAAGCCATCTTTGAAATGGGTTGCAATGAAAGAAGGGAAGAAGAAAGAAAGATCAGCAGCAATGTAGAGGCAATTTTTTAAACTAGCGGCACTAACCGCGAGCATCCTATAGCTGTACCCCCAAAGATAATCTAAAAATACAGACAACTCTCTTAATCCATACCAGCATTTCATAGAGTCATGGAATTGTAGAGTTGGAAGAGACCGCAAGGGCCATCCAGTCCAACCCAATTCTGCCATGCAGGAACTCTCAGTCAAAGCATCCCCGATAAATGGCCATCCAGACTTGCTTGAGGCTGGAGCTAGCAGCCATTAGTTCTATATAACTGCTGTCTCCCTCTTTGGAGTTCACTCTCCGAGGGCCAGTGGCACAACAGCTATATCAATAAAAGTCGCCATAGTCTGAAATGGGTGAAGAAAATAGCCGCCGGGAACGAAGCAGAAGGATCTGTCACTGTCTGCTCCAGTGTGGATGCAATATTTGTCCTCCTGCCAGAAAACCTCATCGTGCAAACTCTTGGCTTTCTTGGATGAGAAGGTGAGCACATTTCGGCGATATGTGGAGACTCTTCTTCGGTACATCAGAGACGACAAGGACTTCCATAGATAGAACTGACGGAGAATCAATCCCAGGAAGAAACTGCGGATGAAAACAAAATGGACAGTGAGAAAGCACCCTAGAGAACAGTCAGTGTCAGAAACAGACCATGCGCAAGAGATCCTTCCATCTTCCAGGGGCTATCGGTGAAGAGATGCAAACAAGAGGAGTACGACGTTAAAAAGATACAACAGTGTATATACAATATCACCCCCTTAAAAAAAGGATTAAGCAGTTTAAGATTAAAATTACAAAGCATTAAAATCAAGAAATTATACAGTGCACCCGTGGATTCCAACATACGTTGGAAGCCACGACAGAAGTGAGGGAGGCGCACGCCGGAAGGAAACAATGGCCCCACGCACCACCGCCGCACCTCTGCAGGCATGAGCCCCATTCATTTGAATGGGGCTTGAGCATCTGCATTTTTTCCTTTACGTGGGAGGATCCAGAACGGATCCCCGCATAAGAGAAGGGCGGACTGTAATACAATAACACAATTACAATGGGTAGAATCATCACACATACGGGAGAGTCTTTACGTGGCCGGGTGCTATTCCGGGAAGGCCTTCCGGAAGAGATTCGTCTTGACAGCTTTCTTGAAGCTGTCTAGGTTAGCAATTTGATGGATCTCATCTTGCAAGGGAGCGGTTGCAGAGAAAGCCCTATGAGAAGTCACAGAGAGACCTAGCCATACAAGATGAATCAGAAAGAGTACCATCTTCCCGGTGTGCGTCACTGTCACCGACAACTTATCTAAGATCATCAGGAACACAGAGAAATATCCCTTTCTCCTGATCCATGTGCAAAGAACACCTCTGACCAGCTCACCTTGGACTATGAAACCCTGAGTAGAAAACCAATGCGCAGATGGCGTTCTTGCCAATTCTACAGTTCTGGTGAAGGATAGAGGACTACACAGGGACAGAAAGATGCTGTAGGTAAATGGCTGGTTCTGCACATGGTGTCGACAAGAGAGGCTTGGCTTCTGGCAAAGACAGAGAATAACCTCTTTGGCAGAAGCATAGCAAGTCTGATCGAGAGAGCTTTAAACTAAATCCTGGGGAGGCTGGGGGATGATAGCTCCAACACATATCCAAAGGGAAACTCTAAATACAAAGATGTGAATTTTAGAGAAGGTTTAGGGAGAGGAAGGCAGCCATAGCAAAACTGTCTGGCTGGAAAAAAACAAGGATTCAGGTGTTTATCCCCCAGCACAGAGAGTAAAATGAAAGAAGAGAACAAACAAGGTTTTAGATGTCTAAAGACCAATGCACAGAGTTTGGGGGAAATAAACAAGATGAGCTTGAAGTCCTAGCGCTGGAAGGTAAATGTGATTTTACAGATGTAACAAAGGCTTCATGGAATGGCTCCCATGATTGGAATATTACAATGGAAGGATATAATCTGTTGGAAAAGAATAGACGGGGAAGAAAAGGAGGGGGATAAATAGCATTATATGTCAAAGACAAATTCACTTGTACAGAAATCCACAAAAGTGGTCGGAGTGGACCAGGAGGGAGCGTTGGGTAGAAATAAATGGAGGAAAAAAGGAAAAGAGCCTTGTAGTAGGAGTCTACTACAGGATGCCATAACAAGAAGAGATGGCAGATGGATGACTTTGCAAATCCTGCAGCCGCTCCTAACTTGTGTGTTCCTCCTCATTCATTACTTTTGCTGTCTTGAACCATGCTCTGATCTTGCTTGGCCACAAGTGTCCCTGTTTTCCTTTTTAAAATGCTGGAGAGTAGCCTAACCCGGAGGTTACCAGAACATGGATAACTGAGAACATGCTGACAGTTAGTACAGTATGGTATGGTATGGTATGGTATGGTATGGTATGGACACTTAGGCCCAGGACTGACAGGCGGGAAGCGCCATCATGGGAGCGATTCTAGGGCTCGGGAGTGCACAGCAACCGCATGCTCCCGAGCCCTAGTACGTGCGGGAGGCACCATTATTGAGCAGCACTGCCCACATGAGAGGCGTGTCCATGACGCAAGCACGGCATAGCATCCACACGTTGCGGCACCGCGCTTGCATCACTGATGTGCCACAGTGCACCAATGGTTTTGCTGGGTTCCTTTTGGTCCGGAGGGACGTTGTGCGGTTTGGCTGCTGCGGCATCCCTGCGGAGGAAAAACGGACGCCTCAGTCCACCCTTTTGGGGCAGTCTGGAGAGGCCCTTAGTATAGCGTAATTGTGCTATGAAATTGCCTGGCCATTATGTAATCCTGTTAAAGGCATAGGAAACCTAACCAGGAAGGAAAAAAGACAGTAGGAAGGAAGTAGTAGTGATGGCATTCCATTTGCAAAAATTGGCATTGTTTGCAGTCGTAGGATAGTGGTGGCGGACCTATGGCACACGTGCCAGAATTGGCACACAGAGCCCTCTCTATGGGCACACATTCTGTCACAGAGTTTGCCAGGGTTTGTTACTAGAAAGCCAGAGGAATGTGGCACATGGTGATAAATAAGTGAGTTTTGGGTTGCAGTTTGGGCACTTGGTCTGTACAGTGGGGCTTCCGCATACGCGGCCTTTTTTTTTTTGCGGCTTTGAGCGTACGCGCTCAAGCTGATGGGCGCGCGCGCGGGGCGAAAGGGGCGGCGTGTCCCATTCAGTTGAATGGGCACACGCGCCTGTTGCGCCACGTGCGCGCCTGTTGCACCCTGCACACCTCCGCGCCGCCGTGCACGAGCCCCATTGTTTACAACGGGGCTCGAGCATAGGCAGAAATCACCATACGCGGCGGGATCCGTTCCGGATCCCGCCGTGTATGGCGAGGTTCCACTGTAAAAGGTTCTCCATCGCTGCTATAGGAGATTGTTTGAAGCGTTGCTCCGCTCCGGACTGGTTTAGATTGCAAGGGATTTGGAATTACCAAAGTTTTACAAGCCATTTGGTTGTGATAGTTCACAGATTTCTATGCCTCCCACTAAATGCTAAAAAGCCAGCTGAAAAGGAAGGCTGTTTGGGGAGGGAGGGATAGATTCATACTTAATTACAAATGTATCACTTCTGGGCATTTTCGGCAACATCTGGATCGCAGGAGGATGAAAGATAACCAGCAGTGCCTCCCACCAAGATCAATTGTGTCAAGCTTCCTGTGCTGTTCTAATCTGGCTGCTATCCCAAATTTTATCAACAGATACTGGAAAATACTACGAGAGTACTATACTAGTAGCAGAGAGAAGAGGGGAGTAATAATTTGCTCTCTTCATTATAAAGTGTGCAGCAGATGTACCATTTTGCCTTTTGAAACGGAATGAATTCTCCACATTTGGACACATCTGAATTCAAAATCACCATGCTTTCTCGTGGTTGAGTAGTACCTACTCAAGATTTACTGCTAGGCAGCCGAAAGTGCAGTTTTCCAAACAGACTAGCCATAAAACCCAATGCTCCAGTTTGGTCAGCCTTATCAGTGCAGTTGTCACGAAGAAGGACCTCTAGCAAAGGATGAGTTGCACCTCAAAGCAGTTGGGATGAATGTCTTTTTAGGAGTCTCACAAACCTAACTAAAGGTGCCATTATTCTTAGTTAATAGTGTGCTTATTCATTAATAAAAATATATGTTTTTAAAAACCTAGATAGCCCGAAAAACTCACAAGAACAAAACAAAACATGGATGCTGGCCAGGAAAGCCTTCCACTTCACGAAAGAAAAATTAAAACTCAGAACGAGGTTTATTCAAGAGATTAAAGGCAATTAAAAGTGTGGTTTTGGCTATATTCAGAGCTTTATAGGAAAGATAGTAAGGCTTCGTTCCCACTACCTTTTTAATCCGGATCACAAATCGGTTTGAAATGGTTCAAATGACTTTGGTTCCCACTTAATCCGAATTGCTGAAATGATTCCAAGAGGCGCTAGACCCATTTAACCTGCGTCATTTTGACGCCGATTTTTTCCACGTCTTCTTCGATAAATCGAATCTGTGCAAGTGTGAACCAAATGTGGATTAGAATCAATTTAAATTTGCCCTTTGTCCATTTGGAGAGGGTCCATTTTGAATCGATTCATGCCTGAGTGTGAACCACAAGTGGATTACTTTGGAAGGAAAAAATACAATCGGGGCAAATGTAGTGGGAACCACACTCCACTGTCGAATCGATCCATCAATTCAGATCGCACACCGATTTATCTGTAAGTGGGAATGGGACCCATAATGACAGCAGAGGACAAAAAGAAGGCAAAATTGTTTAATACCTTCTTTACATCAGTTTTCTCCCAAAGGAAAGCAGTGCTGTAACTGGGGGAAATGAAATAAATCACGCAGTAAAGTGGAGTGGAACAACAGAGGATTAAGTATGTATCTACCAAATCAGGATAGTTGTAGGGTATATTTAAGATTAAACAGTGTGTTTATGTTTAAACTGTGTCCCTCTTTCAGTCGACTGAGGAGTGCCTCTCCAACGCACACTTGTTGCGCATGCAAAGTATGTGAAGACATGCTGCGAATTTAAGCTGACTCAGTTTTGGAAGGATCGTAAAGCTTTACAGCTGTACATTTCATGGATCCCAGTGTTTCCTTATCTTGTTGTCATCTAACCACAGGTGGTGGCAGACACTGGGGGGGAAGAATAAAATCCCGATCATCATCCAGATGGTGGGAAAGGAAAGGAAAGGAGGGAAACGACAGACATTGTTTCCAGATATCTGAAAGGCAGAGGCGGGGATGCTGGCAGCTGGAGCCCATGCGTCCAAAGTTGGGTTGCATAGCTCAGGAAGTACTTGCTTTTTCCAGGAGCTCAGAAATGTCATTCGCCGGGGACAGCTCCGAAAACGATCGACACAAGAATGTTAGATAACAGGTCTAAGAGACAAAGCCGAGCAGCGGATTAAATATCAAACTAACAGGCGTTCCTTCCTCTTGCTTCTTTTTTGGCATTTTTCAGAACAGATATTCTTGTTTCGTTGTGTTCAGACACGCAGGCGTTTGCATCTGTGTGTTTGTTTGCGTACAAAGGCAGGTGAGAGCGTATTTGGCCTAAACCGCACGCATAGCTAAACACATCCCTTGCCCCTTCGCCATATAAACTGCAACGGACGGAGGAGCCTATTGCCAGTTTCTGTCCGCTTTGCATGTGTTTAGCATGCTATCCCCCATTCCCATATCAATTTGTGACCTTTTTTTCTTAAACCGTAAGGAAAGAATGCATTTTTAAAACAAAATATGAGTTTTTGTACATATTTACTAAATTTTACAGTAGCGTAAATATTAAATATGTACAGTGGATCCTTCGTATCTGGAGTTTGGTTCCAGGAATTTGGTCCCGGGAGCCAAAATCCATGAATGCTCAAGACCCATTGGATGCAATGGCATAGTAAAATGGTGTTCCTTATATAAGATGGCAAGAATCAAAGTATACTATTTGGTGTGTGTGTGTGTGTAATATTAGTACAATTTAAAGGTTTAGGAAACGGTGGCAGTTACTAACACTTGCCAAATTAAAAGCATACCACAGTTAGTCCTGGTGGCGCAGTGGTTAAATGCCTGTACTGCAGCCATTCACTCAAAACCACAAGGTTGCGAGTTCAAGACCAGCAAAAGGGCCCAAGCTTGACTCAGGCTTGCATCCTTCCGAGGAGGGAGCTAAATGAAGTACCCAGACTGTTGGGGGCAAATTAGCTGACTTGCTAATTAGCTTACTTGCTGTTCACCGTTATGATCTTTGGAATAGCGGTATATAAATTAAAAAAAACAAATTAAAAAATTAAATTAGTCAGGAAATGTAAAATCTGTCTACAGAATTTGGAGTCCGGTTGTCAAATATATTTATTTATTACCTTGCTGTATATACTCATGTACAAGTCTAGAAATTTAGGTCAAAAAATGGACCCAAAAAACAGATTTGGCTTATCCAAAGGTTAATATAAGTACGGTATCGTAACTCTTCTTTAAAAGAAGGAACCATCTCCGGGTGAAAAGCAAGAGTATAATATGTGAAGCATTGACCCCTCTACTCTCTCATCCATCCATCTTAAGAGTGAGCACAAAGAGTTATGCCTGCTGGAATTTTGTAAGTTCTTTGACATTGTTTTGCTCTGCTTCATCTTTTAGAGCCATTGCTATGTGCCCCTAAATTTTACCCTCAACTTATCCATGGGTCATAGCTAGGGTTGCCATATCCCGCCTGTGGGCGGGACTTTCCTGGTTTTGGGCAGGTCCGCATGGTCCCACCCCAGGTTGCCCCCACCCCCGGGATTTCCCCCGCCCCCGGGCTTTGTTGCAAAGTCTGCAACAGCGGTGGCCGGGGAAAGAGAGAGGCCTCTTTAGGCCTCTCTCCTTTGGCGGGGGGGGGGGGCCTTCGCTCCCCTCTTTGGCTCCGCTGGAGCCAAGGGAGGGAAAGAAGCCTCGCCTGCCGAGGCCAGACTTCTTTCCCCGCCCGAGCTCCACCAGCAAAAACAGAGGCCAGGTGGGGGAAAAAAAGCCTCCCTGACGGGAGGATTCCTTCTCCTCCTGGGCCCCGTCCTTGCCGAGAATGGAGCCCAGGCGGAGAAGGAATCCTCCCCTCAGCGAGGCTCCTTTTCAAATGTAGGACCCTCAAAAAAATGTCCTACATTTGAAAATTTTGTCCTACATTTGTCCCGGTTTGGAGGTCCTGACTAATGGCAATCCTAGTCATAGCAAAAACCATAATTTGGGCCCCAAAACTTGCCCTCGACTTATACATTGCTTGGCATACCATACAGTAAGGTGGATTGAACTTGAAGGGAGGAGACATGGAAACGGGAGCAAGGAACATCAAGATATGCTGAACTCAAACACAGCCGTGTTAGTTTGGAAAATCAGTCTGCAAAGGGATCGTGTAGCACCTTTGAGACTAACTGCAAGAAAGAGGTTGGCAGCATGAGCTTTTGTAGATTTGAGTCTAGTTCCTCAGATGCATATCCTTTCTGGTTCCCACACTACGTTCCAGTACTCTTTCATAGGGTTATCTACTCACCTTTGCTTTAGGCAACACCCTTCCTCATGCCTTTGTCCCCCAATAACCATAGTTCAAACTGAACTTTGCATTTCTAGTTAGTATTATTTTAAAGACACTTTAGACCCAAGACAGATGGACCAAAAGCACTGTCTTGCCGCCAAAACTAGGGTTCCGGAGCGCATGGCAACTCCATGCTCTGGAACCCTATTACATGCGGGCAGCGGCCTAAAGGTACACTCGCTACATAATCCGGGCACCACCAAAAGAACCCGGAAGAATCGGGTTCTTTTTATGCCGGAGGGACGTTGCATGGTTTGGCAGCGGTGGAATCCCTCTGAAGTTAAAGCGGGTACCTGCAGACCGCCATTTTTGGGTGGACTGCACTGTGCCTTAATAATATAATGTTGTTCTTTTAGATTGTACACCACTTGGCAGGTTTTTATTCTATTTTAAATTTTATTTGACTATTGCAAACTTTACAGCACTCTATAAATAAATATTGATGATGATGATGATGATGATGATGATGATGATGATGATGATGATGACAACGACGGCGACATTTTCACACACACCCTGCTTATATAAGTCTGCCCCTGGGTTTTCCAATCCACCCAATGTACCTGAGGGAGAAGACAAGTCTATGAAAGCTCATGCTACTGACTTCTCTCTTTCAGTTAGACTCAAAGGTGCAACAAGATTGGGAGAGACCCCAAGGGCCATCCAGTCCAGCCCCTTTCTGCCATGCAGGAACTCTCAATCAAAGCATCCCTGACAGATGGCTATCCAGCCTCTGTTTAAAGACCTCCAAGGAAGGAGACTCCATTACACTCCGAGGAAGAATGTTCCACTCTCGAACAGCCCTTACTCTCAGGAAGTTCCTCCTAATGTTGAGGTGCAATTCCTCTTTTCCATTGTTCCGGGTGCTATTCTCTGGAGCAGCAGAAAACAAGCTTGCTCCCTCTTCAATATGACATCAGATACTTAAATAGGGCTCTCATATCACCTCTTAACCTTCTCTTCTCCAGGCTAAACATCCCCAGCTCCCTGAGTCGTTCCTCATAGGGCATGGCTTCCAGACCCTTCACCATTTTAGTCACCCTCCTTAGGACACATGGCCCCAGTTTCTCAATGTCCTTTTTGAATTGTGGAGCCTAGAACTGGACACAATATTCCAGGTGGGGCCTGACCAAAGCAGAACAGAGTGGCACTATGACTTCTCTTGCAGGAACATCAAGCTATGCAGATAATACCAAACAACTAGCAAAAAATAGCAACAACTATTGAAGAAATTCAAGGAAGAAGATGCAAAGGCAGGGTTACAGTTCATTCATTCATCCATTTGTTCATTTTTACTGCCATGATTGCATACACAAAGTTCAATGTTTTAAAAACAAGAATCATTTTCTGCATTTGTTTTCCAGCCATCATCATCATCATCATTATTATTATTCATTGCATTTCCTGTCTATTACTGAAATTGTTTGCTATACAGAGGGAGGACGGTGTGAGATTGTAGCCCTGACCAGTTGAAGTATTTCCAAAGGAGTCGAAGGCTTTCATGGCCGGCATCAGAGTTTTTTGTGGGTTTTTCAGGCCTAGAAGAACCTCATTTTGTTCTAGAAGAACCCCCATTTTGACTGGACATTTCCTTGCAACGTTAAGATACTTCCAGACCCGACTCTTTCCAAAGAGCCCTTGCCGACGAGGAACTCTGCTTCTGAAATACGGTCCTCCAGAGACTCCAGCCCAGCCTTTCCAACCCACGGTTGCTTTTCCCAAGCCTCCCTTCGCATTCAGGCCATAACTTGAATAAGTAGCTCTACAGATGCTAACCAGATGCTAACGTCTTACTCCACTTGGGCATGTTTCCCCCACCATAATACTATGGTGTTACTATGGTGATAACAGATTCACTCGAGGTCTGAATTAATCGAGCGGCTTCGCTTATGAGGTTCTGTAGAGTTGCCATAGCATTGAGTCAAACAAACGTTGTGTCCCAGTTTGGGAGCAGGTCTGTGGATGTGTGTGTGTGTGTGTGTGTGTTTGAATGGCCCAACTGATGGCTTTACCACACAGCTTCCCGTTTCCTCGGCTATTTTGCTGCCTAAGCAGATTCCAATCAAATTAGCTGATCACTCCTTTTTCCATTCCCTCATTAAAAAAATAAAACCAATGATCTCCATATGCTTCCAGCTCCGACCGCTATAGGGTTATAGAAAACGTAAGGGCCGGAGAACATTGGATGCATTTGCAGTTGCATGTTAAAATGCTTGCAACTCGGCAAAACTAGTATAGAAGTTGCACATTATGTAGAAATTGGCATTTCGCATGTGGAGGCAAGTCTTAGGCCTCATTCCCACTTACATCTAAATCGGTGTGCGATCCGAATCAATGGATCAATTCGACATCGGATCACGGTTTACACTACACTTGCCCCGATTGCATTTTCTGCCATTTCCTGGCATCAAAATAACCCACTTGTGGTTCACGTTTGTCGTTACATTCCAGTTGCTTAAAAAGGGTTCCTCCAGCCTTTGCCTGCACCTAGGATTATAACCTCCAACTATCCCAGTTTAGCAACGACGGTCCCAGTTACTCCTCTGCCATCTCACTTTCTCAGCTCCTTTTTAAAATATTCACCTTCCTCTCTCTTCCTCCCATTTTCCTCCTTCATCCTTGCTTCACATCCATTGCTACAAATGAAGTGCAAAGTGCAAAAGTAGTTTGCACTCAGCTAACTCAGCTGAAGAACGGGGTCCATGGGTCCATCCTTACCCTCCTCAGTAGACTCATTTGTATTTCTCCCCTTTTTATTTATACTTTCCTAAACTAAGCATATACATTCCAGGTTTTTCCCCATTTAAAATAGTAGTTTTTCATGTTCTTCTGCATTCATAACTTTTGCCCTTTTGTTGTCCAGCTGCACCCTTTTGACGGCACTCTGATACGACTCGGCTACATGTGTCCCAGTTTTGGTCTGTGAAGTGATGGAGGGTATGCCATATCTCCTTGCCACTAGCCACCAAAGTTCATTAAGGGCTTGTCCAAACGGGCAACTAGTGCCAAGTCAGTCAATTGCATTTAGTGTCTAGATCAAGAGAAGTAATAGTGCCACTCTATT
Organism: Sceloporus undulatus; assembly: GCF_019175285.1. Taxonomy (NCBI): domain Eukaryota; kingdom Metazoa; phylum Chordata; class Lepidosauria; order Squamata; family Phrynosomatidae; genus Sceloporus; species Sceloporus undulatus. The sequence continues at coordinate 6,318,714 of NC_056528.1, read as the reverse complement.
CTGCTTTGGTCAGGCCCCACCTGGAATATTGTGTCCAGTTCTGCGCACCGCAATGCAGAAAGGACATTGAGAAACTGGAGCCATGTGTCCAAAGGAGGGCGATTAAGATGGCGAAGGGTCTGAAAACCATGCCCTATGAGGAAGGACTTAGGGAGCTGAGGATGTTTAGCCTGGAGAAGAGAAGGTTAAGTGGTGATATGATTGCCCTGTTTCAATATTTGAAGGGATGTCATATTGAGGAGGGAGCAAGCTATTTTCTGCTGCTCCAGAGAATAGGACCCAGAGCAATGGATGCAAACTACAGGGGTACCCCGGGTTACGAAATTAATTCGTTCCGCCGCCGCTTTCGTAACCCGGAATACTTCGTAAGGCGAAAAACCCATTGGCGCTAATGGGGAAAAGCCGCGATTTCGTGTGAAATAGCGCCGAAAAGCACCAAAATTTTTTTCGTAACCCGAAATAACCTTCGTAACCCGGAACAGTTTTTTTGAATGGATTTTTTTCGTAACCCGGAAATTTCGTAAGGCGGCGCATTCGTATCCCGGGGTACCAGTGTACAGGAAAAGAGATTCCACCTCAACATTAGGAGGAACTTCCTGACAGTAAGGGCTGTTCGACAGAGGAACACACTCCTTTCTTGGACTATAATGGAGTCTCCTTCTTTGGATGTCTTTAAACAGGGGCTGGATGGACATCTATTGGGGATGCTTTGATTGAGAGTTTCTGCATGGCAGAATGGGGTTGGACTGGATGGCCCTTGGGGTCTCTTCCAGCTCTATGATTCTATGATTTAATGTCACTTGGGTTGCTTCTTCCCAGATCTGTCCAACAGTGGAAGACACTCCCTCAGAGAGTGGTGGAGTCTCCTTCTTTGGAGGTCTTTTAACAGAGGCTGAATGGCCATTTGTCAGGGATCCTTTGATTGAGTATTCCTGCATAGCAGAGGGTTGGATTGGATGGCTCTTGTGGTCTCTTCCAACTCTAGGGTTCTATGATTCTATCATTCATGTTTCCACATCTACACACTCTTTTTAAGAATAAAATGAAATGCATTGTGTGTTCTTCCTTATTATTTATTGCGATGAATGAGATAGTCCTCCCTGCTACACACACACACACAAAGATCTTTTGGCACCTGAAATTGAACAGGGACTCCTGATGATCTCTTCCCCCCACCTCCCTTTTCCTCTTTCCATCAACTCTCACCTCCTCTCCCACACAGAGCAGTTTTGCAGAACAGGCGGAGAGATGGGGATGGTCCCTTTTCCTCTCTCCTTTGCTCATCGCACACACAAGCACAGAAAGCACTGCAGACCCAACTTCCAATTTGCAGGAGCAAAATAAAAGAGATGAAAAGGAGAAGGCTGCCAGACAAGAAAGTATCAGGACAGGAGCTCACCCCATCATGAAGCACCCAGGCCTCGAATTCCCAACCAGCCAATCTTACCATCATCAGAATTGGTTTCTTAACCGCTAAGCCACCGAATCCCTTTAGAGGATCTTTAGTTGAAAGTAAAATCATTCCCCATTGACAAGGTTATCAATTCGTGCCCGACCGTAGGAGACATAGAATCATAGAGTTGGAAGAGACCGCAAGGGCCATCCAATCCAGCCCCCTGCCATGCAGGAAATCTCTGTGCTCATCTCCATTACTAAGCCGAAGAGCCAGCATTGTCAGAGACTACTCTGTGACCATGCAGCCAGCATGACTGCACAGAACACTGTTTACCTTCCCACCAGAGTGGTACCTATTTATCTCCTTGCATTTGCATGCTTTCGAACTGCTAGGTTGGCAGAAGCTGGGACTAGTGATGGCAGTTCATCCCATCATGCGGCACCTGGGCCTCGAACTGCCAGTCTTACAGTCAACAGGGTCAGCGTCTTAACCACTTGAGCCACTGCATCCCTATAAGTTGGAAAGGCTTGAACGCAAACACCAACAACATTTGTGCGAGCATTCGGATAAGCGTGCCAGTTTCATCGAATTACATGCCCGGCATAGAGACAAAAATCCCTTGAATCTTGGGGCCCATTGAGTTTAACGATGATGAACTACCATCCGAACCTTAGACATAACATTTTATAGTTCTGAAAGGAGCGGTTGGTTCTTTTTCCCAGCCCCGTCTCCCGCTAATCCCTTGCCCCCCTCTGCAATAACCATAATTGTCCCCTAGCTGGATATATGTGATTCATTTCACCAGACCCAGTCAGCGCTTGCTGGCAGACGCTTCATTGGTATGCAGAGGGCTGCCCCGTCTGTCACTGCTCCATGCGCTCCAGGCCTGGGATCCTCAGGGAGCCAAGCAGCTGTCAAATTGACTTCCATCATTCCCTCCCTGAGCTGAGAGACAAATTATCCAGCCAGCTGTCAGACAAGATTCTGTGCGTGAACCTGCAATTTCTAAATGAGAAGGAAGGAAGGAAGGAAGGAAGGAAGGAAGGAAGGAAGGAAGGAAGGAAGGAAGGAA
>NC_056528.1:6307889-6316236 GCF_019175285.1 Sceloporus undulatus | reverse complement strand
AGAAAGAAAGAAAGAAAGAAAGTCCACCATCCCAAAACTGCTTTCACTTTGCAAGAGGATGGCTGGGCGAAGGAGGGCAGGTAGCAGGAAGGAAGCCGGACGTCTTTAGCCTTATATTCATATTCTTGGAGGGCTGGGTGATGGATGCATTTTGCAAAAGAGGCAAACAAAATGGTTTGGCAGAAGCCCCAGTTCGCTCATGATCACACGCTGGTGAGGAATGTGGCAGCTTCCTTGAGCGATGCGCTGGTATTTTAGCACTGCCTGGATGACATGTGGATTTTAACAATACAGGTGTGCCTTGGTTCGTGAAGTAGATGTGTTCCCAAATACAAGTCAGCCCTCCTTAGCCACAGATTTTTTTTATTCAAGCATCCACGGCTTGAAAATATTCAGAAAAAGCATAAATTCCACATAGCAAACCTTGACTGTTCCACTTCATATAAGGGATACCATTTTCCTATGCCATGGTATTTAATGGGACTTGAGCATCCACAGATTTTGTTATCCACGGGGGATCCTGGAACCAAACCCCAGCGGATAACAAGAACCCACCGTAGAATCATAGAACAGAATTACTGAGTTGGAAGAGACCACAAAGGCCATCCAGTCTAACACATTGCCACCCAGGAATGCGCAACCAAAGCACTCCCGACAGTTGGCCATCCAACCTCTGTTTAAAACCTCCAAAGAAGGAGACTCCACCACTTTCCGACACAACGTATTCCACGGTCCAACAACTCTTACCATCAGGAAATTATTTCTAAAGTTTAGATGGAATCTCTTTTACTGCCATTTGAATCCATTGCTCAATGTCCTATTCCCTGGAATCATAGAATCATAGACTCATAGAGTTGGAAGAAACCCCATGGGCCATCCAGTCCAATCCCATTCTGCCATGCAGGAGCTCTCAATCAAAGCATCCCCGACAGATGGCCATCCAGCCTCTAAAGACCTCCAAGGAAGGAGATTCCACTACACTCCAAGGAATTGTTCCACAGTCGAACAGCCCTTACTCTCAGGAAGTTCCTCCTAATGTTGAAATGGAATCCTTTTTCCTGCAGTTTGCATCCATTGTTCCATCTTCTAGTCTCTGAAGCAGCAGAAAACAAGTTTGCTTCTTCCTCAATATGACAATACAGGCTAGACAAGGCAACTGTTACATGGATTTGTAATTGGTTGACTCCTACACTCTGGAGGATTGGTCAAGCACAGGGCCGTAGCCAAGGGGGGGGGGGTTCTTGGGGTCCGCCCCCCCTTCCATTAGAAAAATTAATGGTGCGTGCTGCTGCGCCGCCACACCCAAACCCCATTATAATGGTGGCACTCAGTCTGGACCCCCCCCCTTCCTAAAATCCTGGCTATGTCCCTGTCAAGCAGTCCATTCAGGTAAGTCCTCGGCCAACACCTGGAACTTCATAGAAACATTATTATTATTATTATTATTATTATTATTATTATTATTATTATTATTATTATCCTGCCCCTCTACGCAACGCAATCTGAGCGGCTTCTCTGTAAACTATCTACGCAACCCAATCGGGGCAACTATCTCTGTAAACATTTATTCCGAGTCTTTTCCATGCTACACGTTCTTTATAGATCTAGATTCCCCCCCTTTGTTCAGTTAGTTGATTTTTAAACTCCCCTTTTAGCAATATGGTCCAAGACCCACTGACTCCTGCTCATGACCCCATTGTAGGGCATGACCCTTTGCAAGAAGTATTGATAGCATGATATCGGCTAAGCAATAAGCCTTTCAAAGGGGGACACAAATAATTGCTGCTCCCCAAAATCTTCCTCTCTTTAGACCAAACCACTCAAACTACAATCTCTGCAAACTGTTTATCATAGTTCCCCTTTTCATCTTCTTCCAATCCATTTCTTTTAAGAGTATCGTTCCAAGGGGGGGAAAGCTTGGGAACAGGGGGGTCTTCCTTAATTAATTCTTGACTGAAAGAAGTATAATTCACACTAGAGGGGGAAATCAATAGGTAATAAACCAGTTTATAACTTGATAGGTACTATTGAGTTGTTATTGACTCCAGAGGACAAAAGTCTTAATTTACTCATGATCTATAGCCGTGCTCCAAAGTGAGCTCTGCAATTTGCAATATCACAGGCTTTAAAGAAAAAAGAAACATTTAGGTTTAATAAAACGATTGGAGGGAGGGGGTATGTGTTGCCTCTGGAAAATTTGGTGACGATCTGTTTATTGCTTTATTTAGCTCTTCAGCCGGAGGGCCCAGATTAAGAATGCTGTCTTGGTGGTACATAAAAACACTAAAAGAGTAGGGGGTTGACTACACTATTAAAATACTCCTCATTCCAGTTTGATAGAATGTGATCCAGTGTGTCCAGAGGAGGGCGACCAAAATGGTGAAGGGTCTGGAAACCATGCCTTATGAGGAACGACTAAAGGAGCTGGGGATGTTTAGCCTGGAGAAGAGGTTAAGAGGTGATATGAGAGCCCTGCTTAAATACTTGAAGGGATGTCATATTGAGGAGGGAGCAAGCTTGTTTTCTGCTGCTCCAGAGAGCAGGACCCAGAACAATGGCTGCAAGTTGCAGGAAAAGAGATTCCACTTCAACATTAGAAGGAACTCCCGGAAAGTAAGAGCTGTTCAACAGTGGAACACATTCCCTCATAGTGTGGTGGAGTCTCCTTCTTTAGAGGTCTTTAAACAGAGGCTGGATGGACATCTGTTGGGGGTGCTTCGATGGTGTGTTCCTGCATGGCAGAACGGGGTTGGACTGGATGGCCCTTGCGGTCTCTTCCAACTCTATGATGCTAGGATCTGCATGAGAACAGCCTACCAGTGTCACAATGGAGGTTCCCAGGTAATGGTGGAACCTTGGGGCAGCTCCGGAGCAAGAATATTCTGGGTTGCTCCTGGATTATTCTGGCTGTGTAGACTCAGCCTCGGAGTAACCTGATAAAATACACCTCAGTGAAACCTGTTGATTATGAATGCATACAAAGGACTCATTCCCACTTACAAACAAATCAGCGTGCAATTCGAATCGACGGACCGATTCAACAGCAGAGCGTGGTTCCCACCACATTTGCCCCAGTTTCATTTTTTTCCCCTGTAAAATATCCCACTTGTGGTTCACATTCACGAATGAATCAGTTCAAAATGGACCCACTCCAGCCAGTTTAAGGGCAAATTTAAATCGAGTCCAATCTGCATCTGGTTCACACTTGTGCAGAATCGATTTATCATGACACAGGTTAAATGGGTCCAGTACATGAACTCCCTCTCCAAATCACTTCAGCGATTCGGTTCAAGTGCGAACCAGGGTCATTTCAATTGATTCAAATCGATTTGTGATCTAGTTTAAAGGGTATTGGTAATCAGGCTAAAGAAATGTCTTTGCTCTCTTCTGTGCCGCAGACACCTTTTTGGAAACCTGAATTGTGCCATTTTGTCTCCTTCTGACTGTTCCAGGTTCTGCACCCCTGCAGCCAAAATGATTCGGAGGGACCACATTTTTTGCCGCACAGATCTGGAAGAAACCAAGTACATCTGCAGTTTGAGCATTCGTGTGAGCCCTAAAAGATTTCCCATTGCTTTCAAGGCACAGGTCAATGAAACTCTCCCTGTGTAACTCCCCCACTGCTATGTCAAAGGGGTCTTAAAATCACTTTTCATTTACTCCCCTCCACTTCTGGCTTCAAAGAGCTGGTTCGTGTTCAGGCTCTTCTGATTTTCTGATGATTCCAGGTGTGTGCCACGAAGATGCTTGCGTGTCTGTAATGCTTGCCGGAGCCACAGAAAAGCGACTGGTGGGCCAAGCCTTTCCCTTGTGCCATGAAGTGCCAGCGATAAAAACAAACAGAGAGCCCCAAGCCTTTGCAGTTCAAAGCCTTGACCTAGTTTTTATAAAAAGAGCTCAAGGAAGGGGGAGAGGATCAGAGGAGGCTTCATGCTGAGAAGTATTTCCTTTTACTCCAGCCTGAGATTCCCAGATTCCCAGCCGTAGGCCATTTCTAGGAAAGCACCTGTATATATTCCTAGGCTGCAGGATTCAAAGCTGCAGCGGTGACTTACCCAACATCTAGGGCAGTGATGGCGAACCTGTGGCACTCAGAGCCCTCTCTGTGGGCACATGTGCCGTTTGCCCAGCACACAGTTTGCCAGAGTTTGTTACTAGAAAGCCAGAGGGACATGACACTTTGCAATAAATAAGTGGGTTTTGGGTTGCAGTTTGGGCACTCAGCCTCTAAAAGGTTCACCATCACTGCTCTAGGGTTCTCAGATGTCCCTTATTCTAAGTCACTGTTGTTGTCTGCCTTCAAGTTATTTTTGAGCAATGGTGAATGTATCGTGGGGTTTTCTTGGCAAAGGGGATCAGAGGAGGTTGCCTTTGGCTCCAAGGCTGAGAGAGTGGGACCTGTGCCAGGTCATCTGGGACTATTGACATTTTCCCCATAACTCCAACTTACAATAAAAAATAATACGAACTTATACATCTTATATTTTAAATCCTGCACAACTGATATCTCCTCTTGTCTGATTAATAAAATGGAATGAGTCAACAAATAAATATTGGCTGATCTCCAGAATATATATATATATATATATATATATATGGGACAATCCATGTCCTTGGCATCTGACTGTGCGAAACTGCTGCAGTGAACCTTAAGCTGAAGTTTACCCTGCGCACACAGAGGCATTTGGAGTGTTAAAATAGCAACTGCTGAAATTACAGCTGTCTGGATACTTCATGCCGGTGGAAGGGAAGCCTGTTGTTATTTATGCAAACCTTACACCAGCCATGGACTTTGCACTGGCAATAAAATACACTGCAGCATCCAGGAGATAGGATATGGCCCTCAAAAGGAAAGAGAGAAGCAGGGTGGGGGGAATCAGTGCAAGCGGATGGGGAAATGCCAACAGAACCAAGAAGGAAGAAACTCCCTTAATCTTGCTTTGTGGCTCTGCCCAGTTGTGTAAATGTCTGACGGTCAAGTTGCTTGGTGGAAATCAGTCCTTGCTGTCTGATCATTTTCCCCAGGTTACAAAATTTCTGGCATCTTAAAGATGCGTTCCTTGAAGATGCCAGCCACAGATGCTGGCGAAACGTCAGGAATAAACTCTTCTAGAAAACAGCCACATAGCCCGAAAAACCCACAAAAAATATGGATGCCAGCCATGAAAGCCTTTGACTTCATTGATGTTATTGTTACCATCAGTGTTGGTGATCATATCCAGGGGTAGCCGTGTTGTCCGTGCAGCAATGTAAAATAACATTAGCGATCTTGTTCTATGAAATATGATTTATCTTTTCATCCTTTTGATCATTTGTATGCCTCTAGATCAGTGATGGCGAACCTATGGCACTCGTGCCAGAGGTGGCAATCAGAGCCCTCTCTGTGGGCACATGTGCCATCGTCCCAGCACAGAGTTTGCCAGAGTTTGTTACTAGAAAGCCAGAGGGACATGGCACTTTGCAATAAATAAGTGGGTTTTGGGTTGCAGTTTGGGCACTCGGCCTCTAAAAGGTTCACCATCACTGCTCTAGATTGTGAAAACAGGGGTAAATATAGGAGGAAGGAACATCAGCAATCTAATATACGCAGACGACACAATACTAGTATCAGGAAACATCACAGGCCTAGAGCAACTACTAAGGAAGATCAAAGGAGAAAGTGCAAAGGTAGGTTTAATGTTGAACATAAAGAAAACAAAAACAATGACCGTGGAGAATGTACAAAAATACAACCTAGACCCGTGATGATGAACCCATGGCACGCGTGCCGCGCGTGGCACGCGGCGCGGTTTCGCCAGGCACAGGGGCGAAGGAGAAGGCGGAACGGGTGCGTGCCTGTTCCGCCTCCTCCCTGCCATTTTCGGGCCTCCCGCTGTCTCTCTGAGACAGCGGGAAGCCAGAAAATGGCACCTGGGAGGAGGAGACAGAGGCGCGAGAACATCTGCCTCCTCCTCCCAGCCCTCTTCCTTCCCGGCGAGCCAAGGCAGAGGAAGAGGCGGCTGGGACGTGTACTCAGCCGCCTCCTCCTCCTCCCGGCTTGCCTTGGCTCGCCAGGAAAGGGCTCCACGGAGCCCTTTCCCAGCGAGCGAAGGAAGGGCGAGGGCCCTTTTGCCGGCCTCTGACGGCCCCAAGAGGGACCCTCAGGGGCTGGCAAACGCTGTGGGAGGAGCCAGAGGCTCCCTCCCTCTGAAAGGGGGGCGGGAGCCCCTGCCCCCTGGAGGGCGGGAGCCCCGCCCCAGCACCCAGCACCCATCCTGGGGGTAGAAGCCCCGCCCCCGGCACGCAACCTTAAAAAGGTTCGCCATCACTGACCTAGACAATGAGGAAATAGGAATAGTAAAAGAGTTCTTATACCTCAGATCAAACATTGATCAGAGTGAGGACTGAGGTCAAGAAATCATCAGATGACTAAGAATAGGGAGGGCAGCTATGGACGTTATCAGACAAGGGAAATTGGAAGTGTAATCCAATGGTAATCCGAACGCAATCATGGGGTTTAACGTTATTGCGTGATAGACTACCACACGCAATTTCGGGCAATGGGAAGTCAGTCCGAACGCAATCATGGGGTTTCACATTACTGCATGAGAGGTGATCACACGCAATTTCGAGCAATGGCCAGCTATTTTCGGGCAATGGGGAGCCAGTTCGAACGCGATTCGCATTCACGTAAATTCGCTGAACTAGCGAATTCATGTGAATGCATTCTGGCCTCACTTTCTTTTCATGTGAAATTAAGAGAAATTCCTCCTGTGTGATAAACTGGAACAAACTCCTTGGAGTGTAGTGGCGTCTCCCTCCTTGGAGGTCTTCAAACAGAGGCTGGATGGCCATCTGTCGGGGATGCTTTGACTTGGATTTCCTCCATGGCAGAATGGGGTTGGACTGGATGGCCCTTGCGGTCTCTTCCAACTCTATGATTCTATTATTCTATGATTCTACACTCTACAGAGAGACGGGTTGTTTTTGTGAAGAAGGCAAGCAGGAAATGTTGGTTTGGGTGGAGCGGTTCAGAGGATGAAAAGGCAATGGCACCGTGAGCTCCACCTTTCTGAAAGATCGGCCCTGCTCTTTTGCATATTATCATTCCGCGATGGAAGATAAGTAAATATTTAAGGGTGGAGATGGCTTATTGTTGTTGTCTTGTTTTGTCCCCCCCCCCCCCCCGAGTTGAAAGAACAATATCTGTTCATGTTCAACGAATACACACACCCCTCTTTTGGCTTTGTTTAAACAGCACATTGTCCAACATTTGATGGATTAAAAACTAGGACAAGTATGGCCAAACAGCATCAGCACATGGTCTAAACAGCATTTTTTAGAAATTATTTAATTATTCATAAAATAAAACAAACAATAAACACATAGACAGTTCTTTGGCATCGTTTTCCTTCATCATTTAGATCCTTTGTTACATGCCCCTAAGTTTCACCTTCAACATATCCACGGGCCATATCAATACCCATAATTTTGGCCCCCAAACCCGCCCTCAGCTTAAACACGAGGTCAACTTAGAGCTGAGATTATACATTATTAGCACTATAATTGCACTTTGTAGGAATCTGGAAGTTGTAGTTTAGGGGGATTCTCTGCCAGAGAGAGCTCTTGCTTCGCCAAACTACAAAGCCCCAGGGTTGCAGGTGGCAGCGTCGTAGCCGTTCAAATAGCATCGCCACACTATAATTACGTCGCGAGAAATGGCTCCGAGGAAACTGCATGATATAGATAATCGAGGGAGAGAACGGCCAGTTAATAACAGTGCTTACAGCTAGCTGAGCCTCTTTGCCTCCCTTCCCCATTGGAGATTTTGCAAAGGAAGAAATTGGCAAATGCAAGCAATGATTGTGCCAAATCTGCCCCCGCTTTCTATTTTCTAGGAGATGGAGGGGATCCCGAACGAGTTAACTTTCTTTTCCTTTCTTCCTCCCGTCCCACAGGACTACGCAAGGGGCAATGTTGAAAATGGAAAGGTTTGCAGCTAGCCATCCATCACGGTCCTAGTCGCAGGATATATCTCCTGGCGAAATTTTTTGGCTAGGGCTTTCATAAATCAGCATAGCTGGAATATTTGTGGTTGTCCTTGTGAGATTTATGCAGGTGGAAGATTAGAACCAGTCTGTCTCTCTCTCGCACACACTTGTGCAAGTGTGTGTGTGTGTGTGTGTGTGTGTATGAGAGACAGAAAAAGAGAGAATGTTTGGGAGGGAGGCAGAAAGTCAGACAACGTTTGTGTTTGCAGACACACAGCAGGAGGAGAACAAGGGAAGACAAAAAGGGGCATGGAAATAATAATAATAATAATAATAATAATAATAATAATAATAATAATAATAATAATAATAATAAT
>NC_056528.1:6303984-6307879 GCF_019175285.1 Sceloporus undulatus | reverse complement strand
GCACCCATCCTTCCACATTTGCAGCTTTGATTTTTGCAGATTCGATTATTCACGAATTTTATTATTATGAGCTCTCTAGGAATATCTAGGTCTTCCAGCACAACTCTATGGTCAACTTTAACCAAAAGTCACACTGAAGGACCTAGAGGTTCCTAGAGAGCACACTCCGCTAGGCATTTGTATCTCCTCCAGCGCAATTCTATGGTCAATGTCTGGCAGATGTGGACCACAGAGTTGCATTGGAGGACCTAGAGGTTCCTAGAGAGACCGCTATGCTTTGTATCTCCCCTCCAGCACAATTCCTATGGTCAATGTCTGGCAGATGTGGACCACAGAGTTGCATTGGAAGACCTAGAGGTTCCTAAGAGCACACGCACTCCGTAGGCATTTGTATCTCCTCCAGCGCAATTCTATGGTCAATGTCTGGCAGATGTGGACCACAGAGTTGCATTGGAGGACCTAGAGTTTTCCTAGAGAGCACACTCCGCTAGGCTTTTGTATCTCCTCCAGCACAATTCTATGGTCAATGTCTGGCATGTGGACCACAGAGTTGCATGGGAAGACCTAGAGGTTCCTAGAGAGCACACTCCGCTAGGCATTTGTATCTCCTCCAGCGCAATTCTATGGTCAATGTCTGGCAGATGTGGACCACAGAGTTGCATTGGAGGACCAGAGGTTCCGAGAGAGCACACTCCGCTAGGCTTTTGTATCTCCTCCAGCACAATTCTATGGTCAATGTCTGGCAGATGTGGACCACAGAGTTGCATTGGAGGACTCAAGAGGTTCCTAGAGAGGCACACTCCGATAGGCATTTGTATCTCCTCCAGCGCAATTCTATGGTCAATGTCTGGCAGATGTGGACCACAGAGATGCATTGGAAGACCTAGAGGTTCCTAGAGAGCACACTCCGATAGGCATTTGTATCTCCTCCAGCGCAATTCTATGGTCAATGTCTGGCAGATGTGGACCACAGAGTTGCATTGGATGACCTAGAGGTTCCTAGAGAGCACACTCCGCTAGGCATTTGTATCTCCTCCAGTGCAATTCTATGGTCAATGTCTGGCAGATGTGGACCACAGAGCTGCACTGGAGGACCTAGAGATTCCTAGAGAGGTGTTCTCTGGGGCAAAAACAGTGTTTTTCGCTATTTGCAGTTCTTCCATATTCACAGGGGTCCTGTGCCCCTAAACCCAGCAAATGTGGAGGGATGAGTGTAAATAATAATAATAATAATAATAATAATAATAATAATAATAATAATAATTTTCTTTCTTTCCTGCCTCTCTTCAAGGCTCGGGGCAGGATATATGTTGGAGAAGGAGAACAAGTTGGGTGGGCTCTTAGTTCCCTCAAAGAGGATGAATTTATACTATCAAAGTGTATTCAGAGATATCAGAGAGGAAAAACTGCAGCGGTTCGAGGTGCATGCGCTTGTTTGCCTCTGTAATTTGCAGTCAGATGCACTCCTTTGGAGGTGTCTTTTCTCAAAGGAGTGTGCTGACAAAGGAGTGACGGAAGCACTTACTCAAGTGGTTTCCCCTTATCTAACATCCAAGAACCTTGCGGCACCAGGAAGGCTAAAGCACATTTATTATGGCGTAAGGTATCGAAATGAGTCTCCATTGGCAGATTACCTTTGCAGGTAACGCTGCGGTTTATATTGAGATGGCAAAAAAATTCGCCTTGGTGGTAACATCAAAAGGTATAATGCGTTCTGGCTGACACAGTCTATCCATGCAGTGGGAGAGTATTTAACATACATGCAGCTAAGATGCACAGCGCAGGGTGTGGTGTAAGTGTCAGAATTTAAATGTATTGGTCAAGATCAAGGTTGACAGCTTGAACATGTGTTGTATTTATCCCTCTAGTAAATTGCAATGTTTGTGTGTGCCTTGTGATAACCATTTTAAGTTTATGCAAAGGCACCTTCTAGCACCTTTGAGCCTAATGGAAACAAAGAAATTGGTAGCGTGAACTTTTGTAGACTTGAGCCTCTTTCCTCAAATGCATGTTTTCTCCAATAACATTTTTGAGCATGGAGGTCCCTAATGATAGATGTATTCTGACCCCAACACAAGAGACTGTCTCAAACCCTTGGTCCATCTAATTTTTGCCAGGGTCACAGCCAGGCCTCGGGATGACAGTGCGGTAACCGACAAAACATGTGTTGCTACGCCCAGCAGGATATACACATCTGCACATTTTCCACCCTTGTCACTGCGGAAGGCTGAATCGATGTCGCCGAATCGCATTGGTGACATCGCTCCCATCAGCACCCTGATGGACTTCTGATCCAGTGCTCCACAGCACAGGAAACTATTAGATCTGAGATCTATGCTACCGCCCCTAGAAAGTTGTGACAGCGTGTCACCAACCCGAAAGCAAGGGAAGGAGGGTGGGGAGCTGATTTGGAAATGGCGCTGATCCTGGGTACCGCATGGACCTAAATATGCCCCGTGGCCAATCAGAGGCGAGGAGGCCCGGGGGTGCCATTCTCCCAGGCCTCCCAGCCAATCCTGGGGCAGCAGCCCTCTGCTGCTGGCCAATGAGGGCCACTTCCGCTCCACTCCCATGGAACCCTGGGAGTTGGCATCCACGGAAGTGGCCCGAGCACCCAATGGGGTGCCACGTCCACTCCCAGGGAACCTGGTGTGGGCCTGCCCACTGGCGCACCAACCCCAAGGGATGTTGTCGCTGCAGTGCAGAACCCATCCCACCGGGGACACAGCGGAGCTGGCTGAAACACCTTTACACCCAGGATTCCACAGAGATTCAAAATTTGTTGTTGTTGTTGTGTACCTTCAAGTCATTTCCAACTTATGAACCTATCACAGGGTTTTCTTGGCAAGACTGAGTCAGAGGAGATTTGCCATTGCCTTTTTCTGAGGTTGAGCGCATGTGACTTGCCCAAAGTCACCTGCTGGATTTCATGGCTGAGCTGGAAATAGAAACCTGGTCTTCAGAGTCATAGTCCAGCACCCAAATGGCTTCGCTAGACTGGCTTCAAATAGACCCTCCAACATTTCACAGATGACAATCAGGATGGAAGGTAAGGGGGATACATCATGTAGTATCATGTGCCAGCAGCTTGGTTGAATTCTTACTGAGGACCCAGCTGGGCATTGAATTTACATCTGTGCATAGTGCTCATTGTACAGTACTGTTTCTGTCACCATCTGGGTCCCTATCTGTGAATGGAAGTCTATCTGCACTTCTACAAGTTAAAACTGGTTTCATAATCGCTCTTCTCTGTCTCCCTGGAAAACTATGGAAACTGTAAACCAGACCATAGATCTTGGACTCTCGGCACTCTCAGCAGTCTGAAAGTCCCAGGATTCTTTGAGAGAAGGCATTGGACGGAGCAGAAGTACAAGAATAGCACTGGCCGAAGATAGGAAATGGGTTTCTTCCTCTCATCATGCGCAAAGCTGAAGTCGTCAAACAATGCTGAGTAGTGAGAGAGCAGTGGCCACTGTGGCTAGAGAAGACTGGAGCAACTGTGCAAGCTTCTCCTTTTCATTTCCCTTTGTCTGTGTGGCCTTTTATTTATCTAATCCTGCCTTTTGGGGCCAGGGCTCTTCAAGGTGGTTTATAAAATAGGATTTTGAAATATCAAATATCAAATGAATTTATAATCTAGCTTCTTCCCATTGTTTCTCTTTTTTCTCTGATACTTGGCTTTGCCATCTGATTGTTTATTATCTGCTTGCCTGCCTGCCTTCTCCCTCTCTCCCATCTCCCTTCCTTCTTTCTTCCCTTTTTTCTTTTTCCTTCCTTCCTTCCTTCCTTCCTTCCTTCCTTCCTTCCTTCTTTTTGGACTACCACTTTGATTTGAAACCATTTCCCTTCCTTCCTTCCTTCCTTCCTTCCTTCCTTCCTTCCTTCCTTCCTTCCT
>NC_056528.1:6288487-6303974 GCF_019175285.1 Sceloporus undulatus | reverse complement strand
TCCTTCCTTCCATCCTTCTTCTTTTTGGGCTACCATCTTGATTTAAAACCATTTCCCTTCCTTCTTTCCTTCTCTTTCTCTTTCTCTGATGGTAGCTTCCCTGCCATCAGACTGAGCCTTTGAAGGGGTGTCATACTGAGGATGGAGCAAGCTTGTTTTCTGCTGCTCCAGAGAATAGGATCCAGAGCAATGGATTCATACTCAAGGAAAAGAGATTTCAGCTTGACATTGGGAAGAACTTCCTGACAGTAAGAGCTATTCAACAGTAGAAAATGCTGTCTTGGGACTTTATCACATGGGGAAAATAGGAAGGTTATTCCGTGGACATCCGTGGGCGCATTATACTCTGCTTTCAGCATACGCTGAAAGCAGCGTTGCTTCTTCCGGTGCCATGCGCCAGAAGAAACAATGGTGCACGCACCCATGGAGTGCCACCACCACTGCGCACCACCGTGAGCACAAGCCCCAATACTTTTAATATGCATTTTTTGTTTTACACGGGGGGGGGGGGGTCCGGAACGGATCCCCCGCGTAAAAAAAGGGTGCACTGTATTTCACGTAATTTCACAAAAGAATAGCAAACGACGCCAAACACAAGTGAAAGGCAATCCAAACGCAATCATGAGTCATCCCAGGAATAGCTGCATTCGAAAGATATCGAATGTATAAATCCTTTCCCATTGCGAATTCGCAGCCAATTCGAATTTGCGTTAGTATGAAATGTCTAGTTCGGCCATGGGATTCTCACCATTAGAAACAAACTACAATTCCCATGATCCTTTGTCGTTGCGATTTTCCTTCTCATACTCCCTGGCTGCTGAGAGGAAAGCAGCTGTTTTGAAAGAAAGATCTATGCGGGGGGATTAAGGGTAAAGATGAGGAGCCTAAGCATGCCTTATGCCTCCTCCTTATTCCTGTCCACCTCTAACTCAGTGCGCAATGAAGAAGCTGATGGGTATGCACTCATGTGATGATTTCATTTGCATCCGCACTGCTTTCTCTTTCGGATGGATGCCGTGTTTGTCTGGGCGTGTGATGCGCTACTACGTAACTTCATGCATTGTCGCATTGGCCCCACTTTCTTCTTCTTTCGTGATGGTGATACATTCCTCCGTGTGAAAAAGCCCTTGGAGCGCAGCGGTGGAAGTTTTAAACAGAGGATGGATGGCCATCTGTTAGGGGCGCTTTGATATCTCTAAAAACAGTGTGCACCAGAACTGTCTTTCCCACCCACCAAGAAATCCAGGGGGACATATAATCCTCAAAAATGTGTAGGTGGGCTGTAGCGATGCCCACTGTTCCGAGCACCAGATTTTATGAAGGATGCTGGCAAGTTGGAATGTGTTCGGAGGAACGCGAGAAAGAGGGTACGCGACGTGGAGCGGCAAATCAATTCAGTGAGAAAAGATTGAGGAAACGAGATTACGTCTGGCATCCATTTGGAGACATACACATGCATGAGTCACGCTGTGCATGCGGCGCCAAAAAAGTCACCATTTCACAAGCCAGTGAACCAGGAGGCAGAGCTCTGGGAGGAATACGTCTCATCTGCATCTTTTTCCCAGGCGCTGTGACCAAAAAGGGAGCCGGATTTCTTGAGACGGCAAGCTTTGGAGCCTTATATCACAAACACTTATTAAAGCCCCCCAAATGGAGAAAAATAACTACTAGGATGGAGGGAGAAGAATCTGAAGTTATTTCTCTGTGGGAACAAAGGGTGTTTGCCCTGAATCCTGCTTCGGAACAAACTGCAGCGGGAATGAGCCATTAGAATCACAGAATAATAGAGTTGGAAGAGACCCCAAGGGCCATCCAATCCAACCCCATTCTGCCATGCAGGAACTCTCTGTCAAAGCATCCCTGACAGATGGCCATCCAGCAAGACCTCCAAAGAAGGAGACTCCACTTGCCCAAGGTCACCCAGTGGGTTCCCATGGCCAAGCCGGGATTCGGACCCGGGTCCCCAAGGTCGTAGTCCAATGGTGAAACCACTACGCCGTGCTCACTCTCTCTTGCGACTCTTCCATTTATTTGGGTTCTCATCCTCTTCTGAGTCATGCCCAAAGCCTTCTAGGACTAACTGAAAGGGAACAGGGAGACAAAAATGTGCAGCTGCATGCCGTTCATTTCTACCAAAGCCATTTTTTCCCCCTGACCACAGACTAGTGTGTCTAAGCAGTGACTCACATCCTCACTCAGTGGATAGAAATATTTAATTTCAGTGGGAAGAGCCTCTCTGACATCCTGCCGGTTAAAGCAACCGGAGCCCATGCCCACTTGGCAGGGACTGGCTTAGTGCAAACATGCTTTGTTCCCAAGATTTGGAGAATCTGGATCCGATCCCTTCCTCCCCGCAACGTACATGACAAATGGCAAGTTCCCCTTCGCAGAGAGCTTTTTCCGACTGAATCATCTCTCCTCTTGTACGGCATCCAAGGAAAAGGACTCCATTTGTTTTATTCAAAGCTGTCTGAAACACACCAAGGGCTTCCTAATGCCAGTGAGGGCCTCCTGTTTTTGCAACTCAGTCCGTTTAAATATCTCACCAGCACTTAGATTTTCCAGCCCTCTTTTTTTTCCTACCCCAGGTATCTTAGTAGCAGTGCCACTTCATTGGAAACAAGCAGCTAAGCCAATTCACAACATAGTCATGAGAACTGGCTGCAGCAGTTTGCTTTTGTTTCGGTCAACTGGGAAGGACAGCATTCTGCCATTGCCTCTCTTTTCCTACTGCCAAATTAATGGCGCACACATGCATCGCATAGTGGGTTGAGCATTAGACTATGACTCTGGAGACCAGGGTTCGATTCCTGCTCAGCCATAAAACCCACAAAGTGACCCTGGGCAAGAAGTCACACTCTCTCAGCCTCAGGGGAAGGCCATGGCAAACCTCCTCTGAACAAATCTTGCCAAGAAAACCCCAGGACAGGTTCGCCTTACGGTCACCATAAGTCGGAAATGACTTGAAGGGGCACAACAACAACAGCAAATTACTTGCACACTTTGGATTCAGTTTGCAGCAACTGAAATAATCTGAGGAGAAAGAGGAGAAGTGGGAGGAAGAGGGACAAACTGGGACATTTTAAAAGCAGCTAGAAAGCGTTGCATGCCTTCAAGTCATTTCCGACTTATGGCAACCTTAAGGCGAACCTATAAAAGGGTTTTTCTGGGGCTGGAAGAGTGTTGTTCACCCAACTACCATTGCAAAATTGAGAAAGTTGGAAGGTATATCTCTGGGTGTCCTGATCTCCCATTCTGCCTATCTCCATTTTATGGGAATGGGGAGAAAGGAGTGTGGATCTATTGGATGATGGGAGCCATTCCTCTCAGGCCCCAGGAAAGTCTTTCATATTGTGCCCAACGAACTGCAATGGGATGAAACTCCCTGGGTTATATTTTAAGAGCGTTGCTTTCCGCTCTGCCCATTTACAATTTGACAAATTCCTCGATCATCGGTAATGCTGCAGGTTTCCTTGGCAAGCTTCGGTCTCCCCGCGTGTTTTGTTTTGCACCTATGCAAGATTTAGCATTATTTCCCCCTAAATCTTAGCACATTTGCTGGAGGAGCCAGAGCATCATAAAGGTGTCTGCTAAACAGATGTTGGATTCTCTGGAAGTGCCAGGGAAGCTGTGCATCATTTCAGGCAGATAACAAGTAAACAGAGCTCTGTCGGCAGCTCCAGCAAGGAAGGAGACGCAGCCAAGAGAGACTGGGAATGATCATCGGCTGGCCAGTTAAGTACGGTAAACTGACCACCGTCGCATATTATTTTAATGATGGCAATAATGGTCACAATAATATGCAGCCATTACCAATTTGCAAAAGAAGGCTATTTGGGGACTGAAACTGTATGGGAAAGGGGTCAGCTATGGCAATGCTTTGGTTAGGCCTGACCTGGAATGCTGTATCCAGTTCTGGGCATTCAAAAAGGATATTGAGAAACTGGAGCATGTCCAAAGGAGGGGACTAAATGGTGAAGGGTCTGGAAACTATGCCTTGTGAGGAATGACTCAGGGAGCTGGGGATGTTTAGCCTGGAGAAGAGAAGGTTAAGAGGTGATATGAGAGCCCTGTTTAAATATTTGAAGGGATGACATATTGAGGAGGGAGCAAGCTCTGCTGCTCCAGAGACTAGGACACGGAGCAATGGATGCAAGCTACAGGAAAAGAGATTCCATCACAACATCAGGGCCTCATTCACACACACTACCTTTTAAAGCAGATCGTGATTCAGTACAAACTGGTTTAAAAGAGCATGGTTCCCACTTAATTCAAATCAATGAAGTGATTCCAAAAGCAGGGGCATGCTCTTGACCCATTTCACCCACGTCAAAAAGACATTGATTTTTCCAGTTCTTTTGGGCTGAATCAATTTATTTTGAAATGTGAATCCGCCCCGGCCGTCCCTGGCTTCCCCGGCCTCCTTGATCCGTCCTCCCCAGCCTTCTTGCCTCCTTCTGTCCTGGCTTGCTTGCATCCCGGCTTTCCATGTCCCTGGCAGGGACGTAGCTAGGATTTTAGGAAGGAGGGGCAGTCCATACTAAGTGCCAACATTATAATGGGGCTTGGGTGAAGCGGCACAGCAGCACACACCATTCATTTTTCTAATGGAAGGGGGGGTCCATACCCCAAGAACCCCCCCACCAGCTACGTCCCTGTCCCTGGCCTCCTTGCTTCATCCCTGCACCTGCTTCCTTCATCCCCGGTCGGTGCTTGACCAGGGGGAATAGGAGTGGCTTCGGTCGGTGCAAACATATGGCTGGAAACCATAAAGCCCTATGGAGAAAGACTCAAGGAGCTGGGTATGTTTAGCCTGGAGAAGAGATGGTTAAGAGGTGATATGATAGCCCTGTTTAAGTATTTGAAGGGATGTCATATTGAGGAGGGAGCAAGCTTGTTTTCTGCTGCTCCAGAGAACTGGACCCGGAACAATGGATGCAAGCTCCAGGAAAAGAGATTCCACCTCAACATTAAAAGGACCTTCCTGACAGTGAGAGCTGTTCAACAATGGAAGATGCTCCCTTGGAGAGTGGTGGAGTCTCCTTCTTTGGAGGTTTTGAAACAAAGGCTGGATGGCCATCTGTCAGGAGTGCTTTGACTGTGTGTTTCTGCATGGCCAGGGGTTGGTCTCAATGACCCTTGAGGTCTCTTTCAAATCTATGCATGCAATACCGAGGTCTCCTCCAACTCCACCATGCAATATTCCAAAGCATAGACAGCTTATATGTCCAGCAAGCGTGGCAGGAGCTATGACCCTGACAGTTTGCAGCACTGGCGTGCAACTGAAGCGAAAAGGATGAATTGAGACCACAATTCAAGATAGTTGGAGGGCATGCTCTATGCGCATAAACTTGATGGTGCAGGGTAGGAGAAGGCCAGTACAAAAATAAACAAGGGGGGACATAAGTAGATAATGTCGATCTGGAGGGTCAAATCATCTGACGTTTCCAAGGAAGAATGTTATATAGTTCTTTGTGGGTTTTGGGGGCCATGCGGCCATGTTCTAGAAGAGTTTATTCCTGACATTTTGCCAGCATCTGTGGCTGGAGATGCATTCTCTGAAGATGCCAGCCACAGATGCTGGTGAAACGTCAGGAATAAATTCTTCTAGAACATAGCCACATGGCTCGAAAACCTCACAAAAAACTATGGTGCCAGTCATGAAAGCCTTCAAAGAGTGTTATGTCCTCATGGCATTCCATGGAGAATTATAGTCACTATGGATGTGTATTCACATGTCTTTTATTGGGGATTTCTCTGGGTGGGCAAGGCAATATCTGGCTTTCTACTACAGAAAGAGCCTATAGTGTATAAGCTGCTAGGTTAAAAAGCAACTTAATGAGCAATTTCAGACTGAGCCTGCATTTGCACTGCAAAAATAACCCAGTTTGGCACCAAACTGCCATGGCTCAATGATATGGATTTCTGGGAACTGTAGTTTTGTGAGACATTTAGCCTTCCCTGTCAGAGAGCTCTGGTACCACAATAAGTTACAATTCCCAAAACTGCATGGCACTGAGTGAAAGTGGGGTCAAAATGGATTATTTCTGCAGTGCAGATGCAGCGTTAGTTTTAAAAACACTTGA
Organism: Sceloporus undulatus; assembly: GCF_019175285.1. Classification (NCBI taxonomy): domain Eukaryota; kingdom Metazoa; phylum Chordata; class Lepidosauria; order Squamata; family Phrynosomatidae; genus Sceloporus; species Sceloporus undulatus. The sequence goes on along the minus strand of NC_056528.1, from coordinate 6,297,888 downwards.
GATGCATGCATTTTCCGTATCAGTTGGGGGCCGCTTTTGGCTTCAGGACTGTCTATGTGAATGTATGCTATGTTGAACCAGAGCCAGCATACTTTGGGCGTCGAACTACTATCTGGTTTCAAATCTCCTGTCAGCCATGGATACCCATTGAGTGACCTTGAGCAGGCCACACTCTCTCAGCCTCAGAGGAAGGCAACAGCAAACCCCCTCTGAACACATCGTGTTAGGTTTGCCTCCATAAATCGGGATTGAAGGCTCACAACGATGTCGAAAGCAGGAACACAGTTGCATCGCTCCAAGGTTTATGAACATCCTTTGGAGTAAAGGATTTAGCCTCCAAACATAAATGCGATCACCGGCATCGTGGCAGCGACTTCTGCGGACATGGGACGCAGTCAATGGTCAGTGCTCTACATCTCCCATCCTGCAGCAATCCCATTTCTCCAGTGTGGTTCTGCATAAGGACATTGTAAATTTTCCCTCCTCCGCATAACGCCTCCTGATCTTTCCCTGACAGTAAATTAAAAATAGCCCGCGAGAGTGACAGCTTTGGGCATGTTTTTTCCTTCTTCGTCTTCTTCTCCTCATGATATTCTCCATCAACTATGATGGATTATCAACCATATGGAGGTGGGGAGGAAGGAGGGAGAGAAGCGAAAAACAAAAAGAAGATGACATTAACGCACAAACTAACAAACTGGTTGTTGTTCTGTTGATTTAGCTTTATTCCATGTGCGTGTGCGGTTCGCTCCTCTTTCTTGAATATTCAAAGCAACCTGGCAAACGAGTCCCAAAAATGTTGTTGACCCTCAAAAAGAAAACAGTGGCTTGCTAAGAATGTAATAGCTTGCATTTCCATGCAGAAATACATGTTCCCTGCTTTTAGAACATTTCTTCCCATATTTCCCAACAATTTGGAGATGAAAACCAAGGCATGCGTGGATTGCTCCTCTCCTCCGGGGTAGTAGCTGCTCCTCCTCTATTGGTGTCATCTGCAGATCTGAGACCCTGCTTATCAAATTTGCAGATGACAACAGGATCAAAATTCAAAATGACCCGAATAGACTAGAAAGCTGGGCCAAAGCTAACAAAATGAAATTCAACATGGAGAAATGTAAGGTACTGCCTTAAGGGCGGAAAAATGAAATGCACAGATATAGGATGGGGGACACCTGGCTTAAAAAGACTTATATGTGTGAAAGGGATCTAGGCTTCCAAGTAGACCACAAGTTGAGCATGAGTCAACAGTGTGACACAGCAGCTAAAAAGGCCATGTTAGCCTGTATCAATAGATGTATACTGTCTAGATCAAGAGATGTAATAGTGCCACTCTATTCTGCTTTGGTCAGGCCCCACTTGGAATATTATGTCCAGTTCTGGGCACCACAATTTAAAAAGGACATTGAGAAACTGGATCGTGTCCAAAGGACACGATCTAGCCCCTTCCCACTGCATTATGTTCAGATTTTTGTATCTGCACAAGATCTATTCCAGACCCCCTGCACATACAAAAAACCTTGGGACCTGAAGACGCGTTGTCTCTAGTGGCGGCACAATATGCACATGGCCGCCAGCATGACTATAGGTATGCACCACCTTTGGAGACAATGGGACTTGCCATTTGTGGATGCTTAAATCCGCGAATGGCAAGATCATAGATATCGTGGCCCCACTGTATTTTACAAAGGTTAGCAACATACCCAGCTCCCTACGCCACTCCTCATAGGGCATGGTTTGCAGACTGCACCTCCCTGCACCTCCCAAGTGAGTTGGTTTAGCTGCTGATTTGCAGCGCAACTGTACACCCCTCTCCCATGCTTTCAACAACTTCACTTCTGTAATCTGCAGCCATTGTAATGGGGTAAAACTCTGAGAAGTAACCATAGGCCTTATCTGGCTAATGGTGAGCTATGCGACATACTCTTCAGCTGTCTTGACTTGACAGGGACAATCCCAATAAATCCTCTGTTGTCACCGTTTTTGAGGTGCTTTCGAAATGTCCCGGCTTCTCTCTTGTCCTCCTGCTTTGCCCTCAGTTTCTTTCAATTGCTGCAAATTGAGTTCAAAGTGCAAAAGTGGTTTGTATTCAATTAACTAAGCAGCAAGGAGAGCTGAATTGTGCCCTTCCCAGTCGTCTCAGGCAAAAGCAAACTGCTGCAACCTTTTCTAACTCATGTGCTATTGATCATTCATAATTTTCTTTCTTAGCCACATGTGTCCTGGTTCTCATGTTGGAAGGTATGTTACAGGAGAGAGACGAAACCAAAGCTATCAAGATCAAGCAGAGCCTCCTGAAAATCTGTCTTGTTCTCAACTGCAAGTCAGTGATGTTTAGCATTGCAGTCAAGTACTTTCATAGCATAGTCTTTGTGACAGCGATCCTCCCATGGATTTGGTTTAAGATATACAAGCAGAGCAGATGATGTGCAGGAGTTGGAAAGGAGAAGGTGGCACTTGGATTCATGCTGTTTTGCAGGAGGAGAGGAATGACACAGCCTTCCCGAACATTTCCATGGATACCATACCAAGGACTTTCCTCCCCCCCCCCCCCATAATCAGATGACTTTCCATGAGGGAAGAATCATGTTCTTTCACATGCGAGCATAACCGTGCATTGTGCCCTGTTTGAAAGGTTTTCTGAGTCATAGAATTGGAAAGCTGAAAGGACGCTTCAGAGGTCATCTCCTCCAAAGCCATACTCATGTCAGCCCTGGCGCAACGCTGGGCTTTGCAAATCCAGATCGGACTTCATTATATATTCTTTCCTGTCCAAAAGCAAAAGCATTTGGTGCCCGTCCTTCTCCATTCGTTGCTGTGTACGATTTCCTCTTCATGTACATTAAGAACAATGGTGCTTCACTGGCTTGTTTCCACCCACCTTTCCGCCGCTGGTATCTAACCCCAGTAAAATGAGCAAACATGTACAAGACATATGGGAATAAATGCGCTATGGGTTGGTGGTACCATATGTAGTAGAATTGCAATTTACTGTATATACTCATGTATAAGTCTATAAATATAGGTTAAAAATTGACCCAAAAAAGCTGAGTTGACTTATCCACGGATCAATGTAAATACTGTACTTTAAATCATATCTATTTATCTATCTGTCTATAGATATATAATCATCCTCTGGTGAAAAGCATGAGTTTAATCCATCTCGCTCATCCATTCAACCATATGAGGGCAAATAGTTATATCTGCTGGGATTTTGTAATTGCTTTGACATTGTTTCCCTTTGCTTCATCCTTTACATCCTTCATTGACATGCCCCTAAGTTTTACCCTCGATGTATCCATGGCTCATATCAAAGTCCATACTTTTAGCCCCCAAACCCTGCCCTTGACTTATACATGAGGTCGACTTGTCGTTGAGTATGTATGGTAGTTAAATCTGATTGGAAAAGCATTCATAGAGTGATATGTCAAACCTCTGAAATTAATTTTAAACCGTCGCTAGAGCTATACAGTGGTGCCTCGGGTTACGAAATTAATTCATTCCGCCGCCGCTTTCGTAACCCGAAAAGCATTCGCAAGCCGAAATGCCATAGGCGCTAATGGGGAAAAGCCGCGATTTCGTGCGAAAAAGCCGAAAAAAGCACCAAAAAATTTTTCGTAACCCGAAAAAACATTCGTAACCCGGAACAATTATTTCCTATGGGATTTTTTCGTATCCCGGAAATTTCGTAACCTGGGTATTTCGTATCCCGGGGTACCACTGTATTTGTTGGGGAGGCTTTGATTGAGAGTTCCTGCATGGCAGAATGGGGTTGGACTGGATGGCCCTTGGGGTCTCTTCCAACTCTATGATTCTATGATTTATTACATATGTCCAATAAGGTACCAAAAGAGACTGAGAAGAAATGGAGATGATTGTTATATATCAGTGATGGCGAACCTATGGCATGTGTGCCAGGAGTGGCACTCAGAGCCCTCTCTGTGGGCACAGAGTTTGCCAGAGTTTGTTACTAGAAAGCCAGAGGGACATGGCACTTTGCAATAAATGAGTGGGTTTTGGGTTGCAGTTTGGGCACTCGGACATTAAAAGGTTCACCATCACTGTTATACAGTATATGATCACGGCGATGAGACTGATTTGGCCCAAAACATGGAAAGCAATAGCAGTACCTTCTGCTGAAAAGTGGATCTGGATAGTAGTTGATATGATGAGTATGGATATGTTAACTGCTAGATTAAAAAAGGCAAAATGTACTTAAATGTAGAACAGGATTCGGCTCCAATACAACTGTACTGTGAGAAGGTAAATTTAATGGTGCTTCGCTGGCTTGCTTCCACCCATCTTTCCACCAACTCACTGCATGATAACCATGCAGCAACCAGGGCTGCGTCCGCACTGGAGGAATAATCCGGTTTGACACTTTAACTTCCATGGCTCTATGCTATGCAATTCTGGGAACTGCAGTCCTGGGTGATATTTAGCCACATCTGTTAGAGCTTCGGTGCCATGGCTAACTACAAATCCCAGAATTCCAGAGCATGGATCCAAGGCAGTGAAAGTGCGGTCGAACTGGATCATTTCTCCAGTGCGGATGCAACCCAGGTGGCTCACACATGACAACTGTCAATATGTAGTTTGCACATTAAGAACAATTTAGGGTATCTTGTAAGGTAAAGAGACAAAAACCGCCTCACAGTTAGGTGAAACTGCGTCTTTCCTTCAAAGACGCCGAAAGAAGGAAAGCAAAAAAGTATTGCCATTGACGTTGTGCAATCTGTAGAAGTGATTGAAAAACTGATGGAAAAGTCAGGAGGTTGTTCACCAATTAAAGATTCTTAATTGATTGACAGCACTAATATTTTCGCTTGTCAACGTTTCAGAGGAAGATTGCCTTGGGTTGTTTTCGTCATCATCACTATAAAGTATTTGAGCGTCGATGGAAGGATGCTAGATATTCTAGGTCTTCTAAGCATTGATGAGCAATGGTAGCCCTCTAGACACTGCTGGACTGCAATGCATCTTTATATCAATGTTCTAGATATATATCTATATGACATATATGATATATGCATCTATATAGATCAATGATTCACACGCATCTGAAGAGGCCAGAAGCTGTGCCAGAGCTGCGCTCCAGTCCTTAAGACTAAAGCATGGCTTTGGAGTGGCTTTTGGACTCTTAGGGTGCATGCATCATTTAAACAGCATACCTCCAAAGTGACCCGAAGCAGTTTTATTTGGGCCTATTTAGGCCCATTGTGTTTTAGTTGTTGCGATGTTGTTGCGTGCCTCCAAGTCATTTTCGACTTACACGACCCAAAGGCGAGCCTACCATAGGGGTTTATTGGCAAGTTTCTCCAGAGGAGGTTTGCCGTTGCCATCGTCCGAGGCTGAGAGAGTATGACTTGCCCAAGTTCTCCCAGTGGGTCTTTATGCACAGGGAATCGAACCCCGATCTCCGGAGTGGTAGTTCAATGCTTAAGTCACTACACCATCCTTTAGTTTTAGTTAGTAATTCAATTTCCTTGCAATAAGGCAAGCATTGCAGTGAAAGAGAATTTCAAGAGAGAGAATGAGAATTTAGATTTAAAGAGAAGGCTTCCTTCTTCGCCTCAGGCCAGAAATATTGGTCTTGATGGCAGCTGGGTTGTTTCCAAGTTCAGAATTTCACCTTCATTTCAGTTGGGGCTGGAGTTGGAGGAGAGGAGGGGGAAAAAACATAAGCAAAGCAACAGATTGCACTCAATAAGTAGCTGCCATTTATCGTAAAGTCTCCACTTTGCTTCCAAATGACTTATGCTAGGAAGCATGGGTGGAGGAGCAAAGGAAAGAGAGCGTCATGGACTGATGTGCCTCTTTAACTAGGTCACCTGAACGAAGTTCAAAGCGGCAAGCAATCGCCGAATAAACTTGGTGTAGAAGGCTGGACGGTGTCCAGTAATAAAAATGCATGCATACATAAACAGGATAATATTGGGATGAATCCAGAGAGGCCCTGTTTCTCCAGGATGCATCCTGTGTAGGAAATGCAAACTATGGCATTTTTAAAATGCCATTGGGGGAAAGCGACGACGACGGCGATCCTGTATTTCAGAGGAAGGAAGCGGCAAAACCATCTCTGAATATTCCTTCCCTAAGAAAACCCTATGAAATCCATGAGGTCTCCGTAAGACAACTTGAAGGCGCATATGCACACATTGTAGACATTTGCTTTCAGGGCCTATCATTAGAGGCAATTGCTCAGTTGTAGATGCTGAGAAGCAAAGAACCGAAGAGAGTTGGATATCCAGGCTGTGTCCGTACTGCAGAAATAATCCGGTTTGACACCACTTTAATGGCCGTGGCTCAGTGCTATGGAATTCAGGGAACTGTAGCATGTGCCACAGCATACTACAATTCCCAGAATTCCACAGCATTGAGCCATGGCCGTTAAAGTCGTGTCAAACTGGATCCTTTCTCCAATGCAGATAGAGAGAAAGTTGAACATGTGCCGCATGTACTATGAAACTGCCCCACTCTCAGGAAGATACAACCACAATTCTGGAACTTAAAGCATGGTGCGGTGGTTTGAGCAGGGTTCGAATCCCCACTTGGCCCTGGAAACTTATTGAGTAAGTCACACTCTCTCAGCCTCCACCTCGGAGGAAGGCAAGGGCAAACACTCTGAACAATTCTTGCCGTAGGGTCGCCATAAGTCAGAAATGACTTGAAGGTGCACATGTTCTGCTTTGCAGATGACTGTGCTTTATGCGAAGGACTGTTATAATATAATTCATTGAAAGGGCTAAGCTGTCCAGGTGTGTTTTATAAAGGACTATAAGAAGGGAAAACAAGGCATGTGGGGTTAGAAATAGCTGCCAAAATGGACATTTTTAAAGGAACACACAAATTCACGGAGGATGAAGCTATCAGTGGATACTAGTCACCAGTGGCTCGGGAGCATGAGTGTGACAGTGCTCTTTGGGACGTTCTTCCGAATGTTGAAGTGGAATCTCTTTTCCTGCAGTTTTTATCCATTGTTCTGTATCTTGTTCTCTGGAGAAGCAGAAAACAAGCTTGCTCCATCCTCAATGTGGCATCCCTTCGAGTATTTAAACAGGTCTATCATATCACCTCTTAATCTCCTCTTCTCCAGGTTAAACTCGGGTTCAGCTTATGGTCTATTTAGACTCCTAGATCCTTTTTAGGGAGAGTTCAGACTTGATTTGCTCTAAGAACCATTTACAGTGGGCCTTTGGTATCCGCTGGGGTTTGGCCCCATGACGCCCCATGGATACCATAATCCATGGATGCTCAAGTCCCATTAAATACAATGGCATAGTACAATGGTGTCCCTTTTATAAAATGGCAAAATCAAGGTTGGTTTTTTGGAATTCATATATTTTAAAAATATTTTCAAGTCGTGAATGGTTGAATCCGTGGATAAATCCATGGATAAAGAGTCTGTGGATATGGAGAGCAAACAGTATTTGTCTCTTTGGCAGTCCATGGTATCCATATAACTCTTCCCCAGCATTTCAAATGAGTCAGTTTCCTCTCTCAGTTTTCTTCTTCCAGCTTCCATAATCATAAAACTGAGGATAAGTTTGACTTTCCAATTTAATGATAATGCAAAGAACCACTCCGCTGTGAATGGATAAGTTTGATTTGTCTGGTGCTCTAGTCCTAAATACGCTTTTAAAGGTCCCTGAAATGAAGTGGTCCATCAATATTTTCAAGCTGTCACTTTATGGCCAACATGGCCCTTGGCCATGCTATCGGAGGGGTTTTGCAAGCTGGGATTCAAAAGAGTAGCCTGTTTGGTCATTTTTGCTCCTAGGGAGAATTCCTAGAGCTTGCTTTATGACCCATTTATTGGGGTTTTTTCAAATGGCAAACGGGGGGGGGGGGGAAATATACCAGGACCAAAATGCCAAAGTTCGCTTTGTGCACATGTGCCAATTCCTCTTGAAGTTGGGCACGGCTCTTGGCATTCACCAATGCTCCCCAGTTTGCATCTGGAGTCTCAATGTCAGTCATATCAACACAACACACACCTTCCACCTTGCATTTGCTCCTCCTAAGTTTTAACTACGGGGCCGATAGCCACTCAAGAACCTGGAGCAAATGCTGCAGTTGTACCACTGATAACCCAACCTTCAGAAGCGCCACATTTGGCACATTTTGCCTGCAATCCAATACAACCTCATTGTAGGGTAAATGTGGAACCCCACTGCAGAAGAGCAACATTGCACAAGCCAATAGGTGGGCAATGCACTGCGCAATGTTGCTTCATGCACAAATATACTTGTTCCTTGTCTGTTAAACAATGGCAGAGAATTTGCCTTGTGCTCATAGCATTTGTATAGTTTTGTTGTTGCACATTTCACGGGAAGCACAATACATTGTTTAAAAGATGTCAGTCCTCGATCCCTCTTGTCAAAGCGTCTCCATTACCAGGTTTGGGACTAACTGCTTCAGATTTAGCCGGAGAGCTTCCATCAGCACAAGAGGAGCAAACAAGAGGATAAAGGTAGTTGAACCATTGCTTCCTATAAAGTGTTGTTTGTGAGATGAATCTATCCTATCCAGAATGGCATAGCGGTTTGAGGGTTGCATTGTGACACTGGAGACCAGGGTTCGATTCTCAACCTCAGCCGTGAAAACCACTGACTGGCCTTGGGCAAGTCACACTCTCTCAGCCTCAGGGGAGGGTCATGGCAAACCTCCTCTGGACAAATCTTGCCAAGAGAACCTCACGATAAGTTAGAAACATCCACTTCCCATAAGTTGGAAACAACTTGAAGGCACAGAACAACATCCGACTACACCCAAAACTTAAGGCCTTGCTTGCTAAAATCATCCAGGTTCTGGGAATTGTACACTCATTTCTCCATATTTGCGGCATTGATATTTGTGGATTTGATTATTCACAGATTGATTAATATGCTCTCTCTAGGAATATCTAGGTCCTCCAGTGCAACTCTATGCTCATCTTTAACTAAAGGACACACTGAAGGACCCAGAGATGCCTAGAGAGAACACTCCACTAGGCCTTTGTAGCTCCTCCGGCACAGTTCTATGGTCAACTCTATGGTCAACTTTAACTAAAGGTTGCACTGAAAGACCTAGAGGTTCCTAGAGAGGATACTCTACTAGGCCTTTGTAGCTCCTCCAGGGTAGTTCTATGTTCAGTGTCTGTCGGACGTTGACCACAGAGTTGCACTGGAGGACCTAGAGATTCCTAGAGAGAACACTCTACTAGGCCTTTGTAGCCCCTCCAATGCAGTTCTATGGTCAGTGTCTGTCAGATGTTGACCACTGAGTTGCACCGGAGGACCTAGAGATTCCTAGAGAGAACACTCTACTAGGCCTTTGTAGCCCCTCCAATGCAGTTCTATGGTCAGTGTCTGTCAGATGTTGACCACTGAGTTGCACCGGAGGACCTAGAGATTCCTAGAGAG
>NC_056528.1:6205959-6288477 GCF_019175285.1 Sceloporus undulatus | reverse complement strand
GACACTCTACTAGTCCTTTGTAGCTCCTCTGGCACACTTCTATGCTCAGTGTCTGTTGGACATTGACCACAGAGTTGCACCAGAGGACTTAGAGATTCCTAGAGAGGTGTCCTCTCAGATAAAAACATGTTTTCGTTGTTTGTGCTTTTTCCATATTCACGGGGGCCTTGTGCCCCTGACCCCAGCGAAAATGGAGGGACAAGTGTATTACAATTGTGGGTCTCTCCTGGAAGCACTGATGCTGCGTGCGCCGTGTGGCGTCCATCACATGCAAACAGCAGCCTTGAAACAAAGGCTGTATCCGCACCGCATAAACAACCCAGTTTGACGCCACTTGAACTGCCATGGCTCAGTGCTATGGGATTTGTTGCAGCATCGGAAAAACTAACAGAAACACAACACGGACTACAGTTCCCATGATTTCAAAGCACTGAGCCGCAGCAGTTCAAGTGGCGCCAAACCGGGTTATTTCTGCGGTGCGGATGCAGCCAAAGCGAAACATGGTCCAAAGGGCCAGAATCAGTTCTGGACAAACAAATTTTATTTTAGATAATGCGTCTATACACTGTACATATATATATGTATATATATAAGCATAGCTATTTTTCATACATCATCTGATAAAAGTCCTTTATTTTATAATATTATCTATTTCCAGGTCGGAAAGGGAAGTGGAAAAAAGGGGAGTTTCGAAAAGGTCTACCAAGATACACAGCGAAATAGATAAATACCTCACGCTATTATTATTTTTCTTCTCCTTTTCCTTCTCTTTCCTTCTTCTTTTTTTGTAAACCAGGCATTTTATAAACAAGAAAGCATATTTAATCACATAAAAATAGTTCTGAAATAGGAGCGCAAGTCATAAAACGGTTAGCAGCCGCTGGGGAGAAGTAACCAAAAATGTGCCGAAATGCACCGCAAATTTTGCAGCATTACTCCCTCGATTAAAAACACATTTCTGAGAACTGTAATTAATAATAATTATTATTAATTATTATTAATCCCAGGAGAGGAAAATGTCCGTTTCATTTCTTTCGAATCATAAAATCCTTTTTTTGTAACGAAGGACGGAAAAAACCAAGATGGAAAGAACGGGAAGAAAAGTCTCAATCGACGCCGGGAAAGAAGAGTTTTAAACACAACTCATAAAAAGGAGACAACTGAGTAAGGAAAAAGAAAGCTTTCGGAAAAGTAGATGCCATATACACTTATTATACAACAAAACGAAAAAAGTATGTACAAATTAACCTTTTTTTGTTTTTTACATTGGTTAGTTTTTGTTTGAAAAAAGCAGGTTATCATTATTATTATCATTATTATTATGTATAATTATTAGCTGCTCCATAGGTATGAATGAAATATTCTTATTGCTGTTGGTATTCTTTCCCCCCCCTTCAGTAAAGTCTTATTTTGAATATTTGTCTTTAAAAACTGAATATACAACGATCAAGAACGAAGGAATACATATGTGTGAGTGTATGTATATATATATGTCTGTGTGTATATATGTGTGTGTGTTATCTGTATAGTGTAGGGAGAGTCTATTTGATGAAACACTTCTTCTCCCCTTTTAAAGGAAACCAAACCATGGATGAAATGGGGAGGATCCGCGCGTTTGCAATTTCCAAACTGGAAAAAGCAGACGTAGAATTGCAAAGAATAAGACTACTATGCTATAGACAACCGTAATATAAATTTCCCTTTACCGACAAGCTCCAAAGCTTTTTTGCTGGCAGTAGATGCATTGAATGCATTATGTGCATTGAATGCAATGGGAGAAAGCACCAGTTCACACATAACTTAATGCAGAGGCCTTAGGGTACTCTTCGTTTCCAGACGTCAAAAACAAAATCACCGTGGTGCAGTTTTAAACATTAGAATGGCATCGTACATCCCTCACCGATAACTTAAGCCTACAATTTAATTCACAAATGCATACTCAAATGTACATCTTTTTGCATTTATAAGGCTTTCTCCCAGATAAGTGTGCATAGGATTGCAGCTTTAAATACAGGTACAGTATATCTCAGTTAAAGAAGAAGCCGTGTTCCTGGGTATGGTTTCTTGAGCAGAAAGACTGGGACCAGGAGCAATAATAACATGGGAAGGGTTAATGATGGGTTCCTACGTTGGCATGTTTCAACAAACGTCGAATGGAACGGGTCGGATAAGACGCGCATAAGGGAAAAATAAAATACAGTGGTCCTTCCACATTTGCTGGGGTTAGGGATGAAGGACCCTCACGAATGTGGGAAAGCTACAGATGGAGGACACCTCTCTAGGGATCTCCAGGTCCTCCAGTGCAACTCTATGGTCAACATCTGCCAGACGTTGATCATAGAATCATGATGGAGGACCTCCAAATGCCTAGAGAAGTGTTTCCTCTAGGAGTGTCTAGGTTCTTCGGCACAACTCTATGGTCAATATCACCATGCTGGAGGACCTACAAACACCTAAAGTCCAACTCTATGGTCAACTTCAAGGACTTCGAGATTCCTAGAGAGAACGTCATTAACCAACAGCGCAAATAAACCAAATCCACAAAAGTCAACGCTGCAAAGGTTTGGAGGGCAACTGTATGTTTTTGGAAACTTCTAGAGATGTTCTTCCAAAATGGAAGACGCCTTCCAAAATTTTTATCCGGGGAAGGCATTTCCTTTCATCAGCCTCCACTTTTCTCATGATTTGGCAACCAAACTGTTAGATCTATGTTTGAAGTCGAAGGCTTTCATGGTTGGCATCCATAGGCTTTTTTGTGGGTTTTTCGGGCTATGTGGCCATGTTCTAGAAGAGTTTATTCCTGACGTTTCACCAGCATCTGTCATGTTGAAGCTCAGAGAAGCTCTGAAGATGCCAGCCACAGATCTAAAGATCTGTGTTGCTTAACCTAATGCAGGTAGCTAGTGGAATAGGCAGGCTTATGCGCTCTCCCTATTGCTCTATTTTGCTATCCATGCATGCTCAGGGTTTCTGGAGGCAGCTACAGTAGGATCGGCTAGAGGAGAACATCATTCCTCCCCAGATTGAGCATTTTTTGCATTGTTTACTGCAACCTGACCCCGAACACATCTATGTTCCTGTAGGCCTTCTTCACCATCATCCTGTCAATGCTGATGGGAGGAGAAGTGTAAAAAGTCTGGGCGGCTTCTTTCTCGGAGGCTTTGTTAACTGAGGCATGCCTGTCGTTTTAAGCGCACATTTCATACCTAAGCAATTGTTTAAGGCAATTTATCGCAATGGGAAATTTCTCCAAGAGCAACGGTCGGCCGCAGCCCCTGGTTAAGCACTTCGTTTCGTATCCAAGTTGGATCTGCCTTTGCATAATGGTTTAACATGGCCTTTAAAGGTGTATTCCATTTCTCTTTGCCTTGGGTTATGCAGCAATAAGGCAACATGCACTGAAGTTGCACATCTATACTGCTTAAAATGGTTTTTTGGAATACCAAATCTATGTGCGAAGCATTAGACGACATACCAAAGTCTTCCAACATTTTGATTTCCAAGTTACACAGCCTGATTGCCACCAGAATTGTGTCCATGAAGACCCCCAGAACCTATTCCTCGGAAATGGGGGAGAAGCAGGGCTTTTCTATCTTCCCGCTTGCTGCTTCTTTTGGTCTGGCCTAAAGACGGACTGCATTGTGAACATGTGTGTATGTGTGCGCAGCTGTACCATTTACAGCACAACTACAAGGATGGGACTTTGTGCTTGAGCCTCAGTGTAGAAGGATTCACCTGATACAACAAAAGTGTTGCAAAACTATCCACTGGCAAAACTGATTTGCATCTACTAATTTATTTGATGGATGCCCGGAATAAGTCTGAAACCCATCAGAATGCATCAAGTTTTTGCTGCGAAACAAAATGTCAGATGAGATCCTGCAGCAGTCACAAGCTTTGTTCCATTTCCCGATCTGATCCCCAAAACCCACCTTTAAATTTAGCCACCCTACACCAAAAAGTAAGGGTTTTAGAGCGCTGGCACTCAGGGCACTAAAAATGACCCATAAATAGAAGTATAGTCTCTAGATCAAGGGCCACTCTATTCTTTGGTCAGACCTCACATGGAATATTGTGTCCAGTTCTGGGCACCACAATTCAAAAAGGACATTGAGAAACTGGAGTGTGTCCAAAGGAGAGCGACCAAAATGGTGACGGGTCTGGAAACCATGCCTTATGAGAAGAGGCTTAGGCTGGAGAAAAGATGGATAAGAGGTGATATGATAGCCCTGTTTAAGAATTAGAAGGGATGTCATATTGAGGAGGGAGCGAGCTTGTTTTCTGCAGCTCCAGAGAATAGGACATGGAGCAATGGATGCAAGCTCCAGGAACAGAGATTCCAGCTCAACATTAGGAGGAACTTTATGACAGTAAGGGCTGTTTGACAGTTGAAGATGCTGCCTTGGAGAGTGACGGAGTCTCCGTCTTTAGAGATTTTTAAACAGAGGCTCAATGGCCATCTCTTTGATTGAGAGTTCCTGCATGGAAGGGGGTTAGACTGGATGGCCCTTGGGGTCTCCTCCAACTCTATGATTCTATGCTCCCATCCGCTTCTGCCAGTGAACCGGAAGCACAGCAGAACTACATCTCTCAGTATGACTGCTGGATTTTAAGGTGGGTTTCGGAGGCACTTACCATCGTGGCAAAGTTACTACGGTTGTAAATGTAAATAGGAAACAGTTGTGAGGTCGTGGGTCTAACTTAAGACATTATAACTGATTTAATGCCACAAGATTAGGCATTTCCTACCCCTGCCAAAGTTTGGAGAAGATGCAAAGAAATAAAAACGGGGAAAGATCACCATATGGCTTGCCATAAGCGTGATTTCTTGTCGGCTGGTTTGACCCACTCAAGACTAAACGCTACGATTATTGTGTGCCTCTTGAAGAAATAACTGCAAACGTAACCCCCCCAAAAAAGCATAAAAATCTTGGCAATTCATATGGCCAAGAACGAACAAACAAACAAACAAACCTTAATGCACCTTTACATATGACACAGTAATAATGCCCGTAAATTAATATAGGTATGGCAAAGATTTCGATTCCATGCGTATGGTTTTTTTTCCTTTTAATAAATGCAGAAAAAAAATATACAAGAAGCGATTAAAAAAAATTCCTCGCATTAAAAAAATAACCGCATAATAAACACAATATTCTTTCGCATTGCACTTTTAGGAAGGGAGAGGAGCTGAATCCGACTCACTGCAAATAAACAAGGGCAAGACCTCAAACTCAAGAAAACTTGGTTATCATGCAAATGCATTTATATAGTCGTTTCATCCTTCCCGTTTTTCATTTCTGTCAAAGTCACCCGGATTTTGTCTTTCTTGTACCAATCCCCCCCACCATTCCCATAAACGTATTTTCCTCCTTTTCGGCATTCATGCTTTACAATGGCTATCAGAATGGATAATAACAGCTTTTGTAAAAAAAAAAATCTGTAATACAAGTTTTATTATTATTTTTTAATTCTAGTAAAAAATATCGATACTTTAATTTTAGGACCTGTAAGCCGCACTTTGTTTAGCGGAGAAAGAATCCCTTAGAAAGAACACTTATTATGGAGTGGCGTTGGAAGGGAGAGAAAACCTGAGAACGGGACGGTTTTCGTATTCTCCAAGGTTAAGGTAAAGATTAAGCCAAATTGTTTTGCTTTGGTTGGGATACTTCATCCAGGGTTGGCCAGGGTAGTCCAAAGGTTGGCAGGATGGATTTTTGGGGCTCTGTGGCCATGTTCTAGAAGAGTTTGTTCCTGACGTTTCGCCAGTATCTGTGGCTGGCATCTTCAGAGAACGCTGGCATGGAAGAGAATGGGGTATATGTGTGTGTGTGTGTGTGTGTGTGTATACACACACACAGTGTGACTCTGGGTAAGGACGAGTGATTCCCGTGTTAATTTGTGCATCGTTCTGTTGTTGAATGGCAATAGACACCCTGTAGACCAGTGGTTCCCAACCTGTGGGTTGGGACCCCTTTGGGGGTCGAATGACCCATTTCATGGGGGTCGCCTAAGACCATTGGAAAACACCTATTTAATTACATTTGTGAAGTAGCAATAAAAATAATTTCATGGGTTTGGGTCACCACAACATGAGGAATTGTATTAAAGGGTCACAGCATTAGGAAGGTTGGGAACCACTGCTGTAGACCTTGCCGTTCAACAACAGAACAATACACAGATTAACATATACATCGCTTCCTCTCAACCAAAGGTATATATATCCAACTCTCTTCCATGCCAGCATTCTCTGAAGATGCCAGCCACAGATACCGGTGAAACATAGGCATACATTCTTCTGGAACATGGACACATAGCCTCAAAACCCCACAAAAATCTATGGATGCCGGCCATGAAAGCCTTCGACGTCACACTGGCAGGATGGTTTCTCTGATCCTCTTATCTAAAGGGCCGTGACGGCAATTCCCAAAGCGATTCTTCTCACAAACATGACATGCAAGACTGCTAGAAAACCCGCAGCCACCTCTTACGTCCCCCGTAACGGTTTTGGTAACTCATTTTCATAACACTACATACATCCTCGTGTCCCAGGGACCTGCATAGTCAAATCGGTTTTCCTTGAACGCCGACGGTTCAAGTAAGCGAACAAAAACAAACCCGACGCAACTCATAATGGACAAGTGAGTAAAAATTCTAAGCGGGTTAAGAAAGACGCTAAGCGTCTCGTCCTTACAAAAGGTGTCCGGAATCCCATATGGTCTTTATGTATGCGTAAGCACCATGGTTATGGGGCCGATCCAGCACACATATACCCCGATCCCCTTACTGGGCAGCATCTCTTGCATTTGACGGGGGTCTGTTTCCCTGTCGCTTGGCTGGTTGCTGTTTCCATCCCATGAGAGATCCCTATTAATGCGTAAGAAGGGGGTCCCTGTTGCATCGACCCCTTATGCAAGGGGATTGGGGGATTTTCATAGTCCCTACATAACTAGTTTAGGGTCTGCATAGGATCCACGAATGCGTAACAGCCACAAGTGCATAACTCCAGGTCACGCATTCGCAACTGCGACGCAGGATTCCGGCCAACGTTTTCCAAAGCGTTGGGTCCAACCATGCAGACGCAAAACTTCCACTGGGGTGAGGATTTTGCCCTGAGTTTTGATTACTTACTGCATATTTTGTATATCCATCGCTGGAGATACATTGGGACAAGCGGCAGCATCAATCCCAATATTAAAGTATTTGTCACATCGGGGAGGAAAAGAAGACACACACGCACGCGCACGCACCACAATGACAAAAAGAAAAGAAAAGAAAAACCCCTAGAGAATAAGAAATGTAGGCTTATTCACAGCAGCAGAAGTCTTTTGTTTCTTTAATACAACGGCGAGCACTCTTTGCGGGACACTGAAATCCGCACACACAAGGATGGGCAAGTCAATAAAAAATACTGGAAATTCGGAGTTGACGGTTGAACGCAAACAAGTTCCCGGAGAAAACAGAACAAGAGGGTTTCCAAATGCGCCGGGCCGTTCTCGCATTCGCGTTCATCCTTCCCAAGCAACTTCATGGTCCAGCCAATTTTTCCAGACCTTGTTCCTCTCTTTAGATTCTTCCGTTTGGAACCGAAGCGCTCTAAAGCCGGCCGTGATTTCGAAACATGTTGAGAACAAGCACCTCTCTTTCTCACCTTCTCTCTCTCTCAAAGTTATGGCGTGATCAATAAACACTGATTTTAATAAGGCGTGGTTCTCGGAAAATAAAGTTCCACCCCGGTGTCCCATTGAAACACCCGCCCAGCCGCCCGACCCTTTTTCCTCCGCGGACATTCCTTCTTTCCTTGTGTCCAAGCGTGGGTAAAAACACAAAAGCATTGTTTAAACTAGAGCTCTTAAAAAAATCATCATAGAAATAGTCTGGTTTAAAATGGTCATGGCTTACTAGTATGCTTCTTCTTCTTTTTATGACAAGCTTCTCTAAGTAAGAACCCCAACATCTGTAACAAGTTGTCTTTACAAATTCGGTATAACCCCACCCTCCCCATTTATATATATATATAGATATAGATGTATATATATAAAAAAATCTGGTCAGTGGTTATAATACCACATCTTCGCGACTCGGCCGTGTGTGTCTTTTAGATAGCCTTGTAACAAAAAAAGGGTCATTTTATGGATTTTGGGGTGTTTTTTTTGCTTTTGTCTGAATCCCGAAGTTTTCTCGGAAAGCAAGCCCCGGTCGCTTGCCTTTCATTTTGCTTAGATGCTAAAACAGATTTTACCGGTGGAATATATATATATATATATATATATATATATATATAGCTGTTGTTTTGCTTTTTTGCTGCAGATTCGAAAAGTAGTTTATCTTTAGAAACACTCTTCATGTTTATAGGCACAGGAAGATGTTGTGCTATATGGACTTGGGGGGTAAAAATAGAGCTGGCATTCAGTGCTTCTGTTATAAAGAGTAACGTTTGCTCTCCGATTAATAACCGTGTCCATGTTTGCCGGCAAGAACAGGGGCGCATGCACACCCTTCGCCCAGTGCCTCTCCCACATACTCTCCCTTACTGTGCATGTTTTGTCAATCTGGCCTCCAGATTAGGCCGCTATTCACAATGTTCTTCAGCACTGGTTTAGTTTTCCATGTCTTTTGCGGCATGTTCGTTGCTGGGTAGATCGCTCTGCTTAGGCCACAGTTGCTCCTGGAGTTCCTTCACAACTTTTTCCAAGTGTTCCCGTGCTTCCCTCTCGCGCAACAGATCGGCCCGCAGCTGCTCCCTGTCTGTCTCCGCGTGCTGGAGTTTCACTTGCAGGTCTTCGATCTAGAAAAGAAACACAACGCCAAAAGTAATCTTAACCGTAAAACAAAAAACAACAAACCCTAACTTGGTATCGGCTGGGGTTTGGTTCCAAAGCCCTTCGTTGATACCAAAATCCATGGATGCTCAAATGCCGTTATATCTATACAGCGGGACTTTAGTATCCGCTGGAGTTTGCTTCCAGAACCCCTCGTGGATATTAAAATCCGTGGATGCTCAAATACCATTATATCTAATGGAAGAGTAAAATGGTGTCCCTTATACAAAATGGCAAAATCAAGATTTGCTTTTTGGAATTTATATCCTATGGACCTTTGGTATCCGCTGGGGTTTGGTTCCAGAACCCCTCGTGGATACCAAAATCTGTGGATACCCAAATACCATTATATCGAATGTAATGGTAAAATAGTGTCCCTTACATAAAATGGCAAAATCAAGATTTGCTTTTTGGAATTTATAGACAGTGGGCCTTTGGTATCCGCTGGGGTTTGGTTCCAGGAGCCCCTGTAGATACCAAAATCTGTGGATGCTCCAATACCATATATCTAATCAATTATTTCCTGCATACCCATCCAAGCTTATACCGCCAACTGTGAGGCCCCTTCTGAACCTCTCCATGCATTAGCACTTTCTCTCTCTGCATTTGTTGTTGTTGCTGTTGGGTGTCTTCAAGTCATTTCTGATTTATGCTGACCCGATCATGGGGTCTTCTTGGCAAGATTTGTTCAGAGGAGGTTTACTATCCCTCATACCAACACTTCTGTTGCATTGGGCCTCTTTTGATCCCATCTGTCTCACTTTAAATTAGAATATAGAAAAAAGCAAAGCAGGAAGCAAGGTGATTACTTTAGAAATGAATTTAACCGTATTAGTCTGCAGAATCAGTATGTAGAGAGATCTTGTAGCACCTTTGAAACTAAGGGGTTGAACAGACTGCCCCAATAGAACGGCGTCCCATCTTCTCTTTCAGGGCCGCAGCAACCACACACCGCAGTTCCAATCCGGCAGTTTGCTGGTTTAAAAAGACGTGGGAAAATACCACTCCATTTTAGAACAGCAAAAAGCTGCCCTTGCCACCGCTGCTTTTGGGTGTTTCTTTGGTGCAGCATGTCTAAACGCTGTGCCAAGGAAATGGCATGATGCCACCTGCCGTGCGGTCAAACAAGTATCGTGATGCCAGCATTGGGGCACAGTCAAGCAGTGGGGCATGCGGTCACCACAACCCCACTCTACCCCAATGCTGGCTTTTTATGCCAGCCTCTTGAGCCCCCAATTGAAAGAAAGAAATTGGCAGCATGAGCTTTTATAGACTTAAATCTACTTCTTCCAAATGCATATTTGGAAGTAGACTTAAGTCTATACAAGCTCCTGCTGCCAGGTTCTTTCCTTCAGTTAGTCTCAAAGGGTGCTACAAGATCTCTCCCTACATGATGATACTTCAAAAATGGTAATGCCAGCCCAAAGTCTTGACAAATGGAAGCAGTGGTTTGAGATGTACCTGCGCACTAATTTCTTTTGGCTGTTTTGCAGACACTTGGGCTTTGTTGTACTGTTTCGATTTGTCAAGACTTTGGGCTGGCATTACCATTTTTGAAGTATCAGCATGTAGAGAGAGATCTTGTAGCACCTTTGAGACTAACTGAAAGAAAGAACCTGGCAGCAGGAGCTTCTATAGACTTAAGTCTACTTCCTCAGATGCACCTTTTCCAGACCCATCCTTTTCTCATGATATTTCCTAAGACAAGCAGTTGAGCTGTAGGTTTATCTAAATGAGAAACCCAGGGAGACAGCCACTCTCTCACATCCAAGCCCAGATTTCCTGTGTTAACACGGCAGCTGGGAGCCGTGGCAGAAGGTTTTCTCGCACGACACAGAACTATGTGAAAAACAACAGTCCTGCAACTCACAGGCCCAGCCCTTTTCCTCCTTTCTCGACAACCCTGGCAAAAGAATACGGAAACAAGCAAACAAAAAAATCCAGATGCGAAATCTCTGCAGCAGACAAAGCAGGCAGAAGGCGATGGCAGTGAACCTGCAAAGTCCCCTGGATGAAAGTCAAGGAAGGTAAACTTTGGGGAAGCTTCCCAACCTCACCCACAAACCCTTCGGCAAGAGTGGAAACCCAGCGCACGAAACGCAGAATCTGATTCTGTTTAGTCTGGGAATGTCTTATCAGCAAGACGCTCATGAGGTGAAGAGGAGGAAATCAGCATCATTTCCTGCTTCTGCTCGCCTAAATTTGGCAAGCTTCACAAAGCGGACTGTTGGACTGCTCCCCTTCCGGTTAAGGAGACTAAGAAGAGTAACATTCAACAAGGGTTTGTTCAGGGTTTTGGTTTTTTAAAGTGACTGCTTAGTTTTTAAAAGAGTGCGCTGGAGAGTTTTTAGGGCCCACAACAGCAAGAACAACTGCCTTCTTTAACACTCTACGCACATAGAGTTGATTTGGTAAAAAGCATGCCATAAACTACGCCTCGCAAGATGATTCCAGGATTAGTGTTTTGTGGGTTTTTCAGACTATGTGGCCATGTTCTGGAGGAGTTTATTCCTGACATTTTGCCAGCATTTGCGGCTGGCATCTTTCTCTGAAGATGACCAAAAAGACAAGCAAATGAGTCCTACAATGGGTCCTGAGCTCTCCCTGGAAGCCAAGATGACCAAATTCAGGCTGATGTACTTCGGCCAAATCAAGAGAAGACATGACTCAATAGAAAAGACAATAATGCTAGGAAAGATGGAGGGCAGCAGAAAGAGAGGAAAAGTGCATTCCAGATGGAGAGACTCAATGAAGGAGGCCACAGACCTGAACCTGCAAGACCTGAGCAGAGCAGTTGAGGACAAGGCGGAGGACAGATCTTGGAGATGTCTCATTCATGCGGTCGCCATGAGTCAAAGTTGACTCAGCGACAGCTAACAACAAATAAACCTGTCCTTTCACAATTCCCAACAAGACTGCTGCCAATGGAATAGGAAAGCAAATACTGTCTTGCAGTCCACGCGACAGCCTTAAGAACCTTTCAAAGCAGCCTCGACTGTATGGTAAAAAAAGAAAACCTCTTGGGGAAACTCTTGCAAAGCTTGGAGAGAAGCCTAAAACCTAGGAGGAAAAACCTGACGGACTTTGTCCTCACCTGGGCAGAGTATTTGGCTCGCAGCCGTCCTGCTTCGCAGCCCTTGTCACACACCCGGACCTGTCTGGCTTGCTCCAGTTCCCGCTTTAGCCGTATCCGTGACTCATTGGCCTCCTTCATTTTCTTTTCGTTTTCAGCTCGGAGGCGCTCAATCTCCTTCCTTAAATTGCGCTTGGCTTCAGTTGCCTCTCTCAGCTTCTCCTTCTTGGCCACGCGAAGGAACTCTAGCTCCTGAAAGAAGATAGAGCAAGGCCTTCTGAATTAAATAAAACCTTACTAAGGAAAAGTGGTGGACCTCCAGACCTATGGCGAGGAGCTGTCTTGTGGTATCTTGTGGCGCTATCTTGTGGATACGTATGTAAAGCAATGGTGCTCACATTTTGGTCCTCCATAGGTTTGGAACTGCAACTCCCAGAATGCTTGACCACTAGTCCTATTGGCTGGGATTCTGGAGAGTTAAAGTCTAATACATCTGGTGGACCAAAGACTGAGGAACACAGAAAGCTATACAGGACCCATGCTGGTAAGAAATCGTGGCAATCAGGGCTGAGAAAATGTGTGGTCCAAGATCAGATCTCTAGGAACATGGATAACCAAATGCCTAAGATTCCCCCATAAACACACACACTCTATGATCTGGAGTATGTGCACCATGCATTAAAAAAGAAGTTTAAAACTGGCATTATGTTCTTGCATTGTGACTTATGACTGATCTGGATCTTAAAAGGGTTAACACTGAGAGCAATGTCACATTTTCCCCTCTCCCTCCTTCCCTTCTCCACCCTTTCCCATTTCTAGAGGCAGTCTTTCCTTTGTTAAGTAACACGGTGCACCAAGGGTCATGGGAAGCCCTTTCTCCACTGACAACCCTGTTTCCTACCCAGAACATATTATTCCAGCTTGTGTTCTGTCTTTGAGGCAATCTGCACACAAAACCCTTTGCCCTCCCTGCAAACAAAACCCATGGACTCTAGGGGACAGACATGCACTTGCGTTCCCAATGCCTTTAGGGTACTTTCAGGCCCTGTTAAATGTTCTGTTGGGCTGAGCAACCAGCAGCAACCTGGTATTTTCTGACTGTCCTCTATTTTGGGTTGCATCAAAAAGGGTTCAAAAAGGAGGGTGTGACCCTCCAAGGAGATCCAAGGCTGACAAAATGAATCCCATGAAACATGCCTCTGAGGAAGTAGGCTCAAATCTACAAAAACCCATGCTACCAACTGCTTTCTTTCAGAGGTGCTGCAAGATCCTTTTGCAAACTGAATCCAGCCTTCAAAAGTGATTTATGTGGCCCTGCTTGTTTGGTTTTATTATTTCTATTAATAATTTCTACCATTTCAGGGGCTTGACAAACGGGCGCTTTGTGTCGGCCTGGGCCTGAACTGAGTAAATACACACTCAGCAACCCTGCCATGCATCCCAGGCGCCATCCTGGTGGGCCACAGACAGGGTGCGCCACTATGGATGCATGTGGTGCAGCACCCAAACAGTGCCGCACTGCACAGACGTCATTATGGCCCACAAGTGTGCCAATGGTGCCCCGCGTGCCCTAAAAAGAACCCACTGGGAGACTGCAGCATTTGGTTGCTGTGGTCTCCATCCAGGGCAGAAAGGGGTGATGTCTCACCACCCCTTTCTGCCCATCTGTCCAGCCCCATAGTCTTCAAGGAACTCAGGATGATGTTCAATCTTCCAACGTCTCAATTTTTGTCCCAATGCCTACTATATGGGGAGAGGGAAAGGGAAAGACAGCCATAGGATCAGGCCCTGTCTGCACTGGCTCTGGAGTATCCTGGCCCCAAAGCTGCCCTTACCTCCCCAACTTACCATCCTGATGCCGGGCGGATGTTCACATATAGCATTTAGTAATAGCATTTACATTTCTATACCACTTATCAGTGAATGCACCACTCTCTAAGCAGTTTACAGTCTGTAAGCCAATTGCCCCCAACAAGCTGGGGACTCATTTTACCAACCTACGAAAGCATGGGAGGTTGAGTCAACCTTGGAGCCCTGGGACTGAACTCACAAATTTGTGGCTGAAGTACTGGCGTTCCTCCAGAGTGCATATGCATCCCGCTTTGCCACCCAGAGCATCTGCCACTGCCATGTGTCATGCGCTCTGAGGTCAGAACTAGATCACAAGGTTCTGGGAAGATCTGGAGTGTCTTGTTGGGCGTCTTGTTCTGATTTTAGAGTAGTCACTGAGCAGCAAAGGCAAACATGCTGGGTGGCAGAGAGGATTACATTTTAAACAACCACCCGGAATCGGAACAGGACACTCCAGATCTTCCCAGAAGATCCACAACAACCAGGGAATTGTTTTTAATATGCTTTAAGAGGGGTATGACAGTCAGCGTGGTGTAGTGGTTTAAGCACAGGACTATGACTCTGGAGACCAAGGTTTAAATCCCAGCTCAACCATAGAAACCCACTGGATTACCTTGGGCAAGTTACCCTCACCCTCAGGGCACAGCAATGGCAAACCTCCTTTGAAGAAACTTGCCAAGACAACCTTGTGATGGATTTGCCTTAGGGTTCCCAGAAGTCAGAAACGACTTGAAAGCACACAACAACAACAACAACAAGAGGGGTATACCCTGGTTCTGGTGCTCCAGGGAGGACATTTGATTTGTTCCACGCAGACAGGGCCCAAATCACGCAATGGGCTGCAAGGCTGAGCACAGACTTTGGCACATCCCTTAATTTCAGGCTATTAATGGGGGGTATAGGGGTATAGATTTTTTTTAATACAGTGAGTATCTAATGGGGTACAGTTCCAAGACCCCCATGGCTACCAAAATCCATGGATACTCAAGTCCCATTAAATACAGTGACATAGTAAAAAGGTGTCCTTTATATAAAATGGCAAAATCAAGCTTTGTATTTAGGAATCCATGGATAAAATATCTCTGGATATGGACTGTATTTAACAGATCCTGGAAAAGGGAAATATATTCTGTGCTGTGCATCCAACTATAGCATGCTTCCCCATCTCCATGGATTAGTAAATGATCATGTTGTTGGAAGGGGTGTGGAATTTACATTTTTTGGAATACTTTCAAGCTGTGGATGGTGAAAGCCATGGATAAAGAATATATGACTATGGAGGGCCAACTGCAAATCTGGGAGAACTGCACCAGTACATTGTCTTCTGATGGTCCAGTCGCATTACCTGATGTAGGCTTCGCTTGGCCTGCAAGGCTGCATTGAGCTTCTCCTCCTGCTTGACTCTCATCTTCACAACTTCGTGGAGGAACTTCTCTTTGGCTTCTTTTGTGTCCAGGCCACTGTCCAAGGCCTGCCTGAGGTGTTCCAGCTCAGCCTCCAACCCACTGGCCCCGCTCTGAGGCTCAACATGGCTGGCAACTTCGAAGACGTTGTTGGTGGTTGGCGGAACTGGCATGCTGGGGGAGCTCATGTCCTTGGCTGAGCTCGAAGACGTGAAGGATGGGGAGGAGAGCGAAGACAGAGAGGAGGTGACTGGAAAAACAGAAACACACAAAGAGGCAGCAGTCCCGCCGCCACCAGAAGCTATGTTAGAAAGCGAAAGAAAAAATTCACCTTGCGCAAAGTAGCTAAGCAGAGAATGAGGCTAAGGATGCATCTGCGTTGCAGAAACACTCTGCTTTGGCATCGCTTTAACTGCCGTAGCTCAAGGCTCTGCTCTGGTGCCACAACAAACTACAGTTCCCAGAATTCCACAGCACTGAGCCATGGCAGTTAAAGCAGTGTCAAACCAGAGTATCTCTGCAGTGTGGATGCAGCCTTAGTCAGTGGCTTTGCTTGTTTTTGAAGCAGGACTCAAATTTATAGTCTGCTTAAACATCATTCCATCATGGGAAAGAAAGGTCCTTGTCGTCTCCTGCTGGTATGTTTGTCTGGAGATGGCTACTCACCAGGAAAGTAAGGACAGTGATGTTTCATATAAGCAATATACTTGTTATGATAGTCAAAGAATGGCTGCAGTCCTGTATGGATCAGTGTTGCATAGCCATTTTGCATAGGGACCCACATTAATCTGAGCCTTGACTTACTCTAGGACCCTCTGCCTCCAGCCTCTGTTATCCTTCCATTGATAGACTGCCATGGCTCAATGCTGTAGAATTAGCCTTCTCCGTGAGAGAGCTCTGGGACCACCACGATTACAAGTCCCATGATTCCTTAGCATTGAGTCATGGCGGTTTAAATTGTGTGAAATGATTGTTTCTGTAGTGTGGATGCAGCCTCACTGAAGTTAAGCTTTAGCTATGTCCTTTCCATTGGGGCGGCCTGCAACCACCTCCATTTTCCCAGGATTGGGGCTGCGGCAACCACACGCCACAGCCCTGATCTGGCTTTTCCAGGACACCAAAAGGAGCTCCTTTTTGTGCCCTGGAAAGGGTATGAGAGCCATGGTGGCGCAGCTTTAAAGCACTCATTTGGCGCTGTGTTGTGTGGACTGAGTGTCAGACAAGCACTGTGATGCTGCACACCATGTGGAGCAGTGTGCAGCGTCTCGCCGCCCTGGGGGCAGAGTTGGGCCATGCGTCATGTGGATGCCATGCCCCAACTCCGTCCCCAAGCCAGCCTTTATGGTCAGTGTGCACAGCCCCTGAGTTACTTCAATGCTTTTCAATCCCTTACAAATCCACAGGAATTAGAGAAAGAAGAAAATGAAGTGGGTAACTCACACTTACATTCTTCTCGCGTTTCTACTTCGATTTCTGCTTCAGACTCCTTGTCCTCTTCCGTTGCGGGGACGGGGGCGGATGCGACAACAGTGGTGGGTGTGGGTTCGGGAATGGTTGGGTTTTCGGAGACGTGTTTCCTTTTCCTTGGCTGGGGCAGGCTGTTCAGTGGCTCATTGTTCCGTGATGCTATTGTGGCACATGGCGGCGGGTGGCTGATGATCTTTGGCTGAGGAGGAGGGGCGAGGGCCACATTGGGTGCTATGGCATTCTCAAAGCTCTTGTAGGAGTAGAAACTGCAAAGTTGCAAGGGAAAGAAGAAGAAAAGAAGGTGTGCACACAGTTCTAATGCTACCTCCATGATACAATGCACCCTTGCAGGTTTACAACACACCTCCCCATATGCAAGTTTTCATCAGTGAAATGAATACGCTATGAATCATCGAATCATAGATTTGGAAGAGACCACAAGCGCCATCCAGTCCAATTCCTTGCCATGCAGCCATGGGCACAATTCCTCCAACTGTTGGCCTACAACTCCCATCAACCCTAGCAAGCATGTCCAATGTTGAAAGATGATGTGAGCTGCAGTCCCAAACTCCACGAGTTTCCCAACTCTAAACCAATGCCTTACTTTTAAAGAGCACACTACATAAACCGTTGGCCTGCAACTCCATCAGCCCTAGCTAGCATGGCCAACATTGAAGGATGATGGGAGCAGTAGCCCTAAACTTCTGCAACTCCACCAGTTTCTCAGCTCTAAACCAATGACTTAACTGGAAGATTTAAAGAGCATACTACATAAACTGTTGGTCCTAGTTTGCATGGCCAATGCTGAAGGATGATATGAGCTGTAGCCCCAAACATGTTTAACCAATGCCTTAACTGGAACATTTAAAGACCGTACTACATAAAAGAGCAAGCCCATTGCATTTTTAAATCCTCCTAAATTTAATTGAGCAACGAGTCTGTGCTAAGATAAAAAATATAGGGCCTGAACAGACAGGCCAAAATAAAGCTGCTTTGGGTCACTTTGTAGATATGCTGTTTATATGACACACGCATCTTAAGAGGCCAGAAGCTGTGCCAAAGCTGCGCTTCAGTCCTTAGGACTGGAGCGCAGCTTTGGCACGGCTTCTGGCCTCTTAAGATGTATGCGTGATTTAAACAGCATACTTCCAAAGTGACCTGAAGCAGCTTTATTTTAGCCTGTCTGGGCCCATAAATAACAGGAATTCAAGCCCCAACCCTAAAGGTAAATCCCACTTTGTTCATTGTTTTTAAGCAACGATGTAGAGGATGATAGCTTTTGTTGGCTCATGTCCTCCATTTGATACGAATGGGGCTTTGGGTTCGTTTTGTTGCCGACTCCCGCCTCACCTGTCTCTGATCAAAGCGGGGATGTGATTCGAAAGCTCCTTCTCACTTGCTGAAACAGCGGGAGACCAGGGCCGGAATGCGGAAAGGCGCTGTCGCGGGTTTATGCAACCGATATTCTACCGAAAGGTAGGAAAGAAAAAAGAGGCAGAAGACAGTGAGAGGGAAATACATGGAAAGAACAGAAGCAATAAACATGTGGCACTTCTGGGGGCTGCTGTTGAGATACATTGGGGAGTGCAAGGAAGCACAAGTACATCATCCAGTGCAACTCTATGGTCAGCATCTGCTAGATGTTGATCACAGAAGCACATTGGAGGATCTACAAGTGGTTTCTCTTAGTACTTCTACTGTAGTTTGTCCAGCACAACTCTATGATCAACCTCTGGCGGAGTTGCTCCGGAGGACCTAGAGATTCCTAGAAAGAACATATTAACCAAATCCGCAAATAATTAAATTCTCAAAAATCAAGTAAGGGATTCTGGAGGCATCTGCTCTTTGCCGAGATCTTTGCAGTCACTGTTTTTACGTTGGTTATTTCTTTTAAATATGTTTTATATGGTAAATTGTTTAATTGTATTTTAAGGGCGGGTGGGATTGGAGGGTATGGAATGTATATTTTAATGCTGTAAGCTGCCCCAGTTGTGTTGCGCAGAGGGCCGGGAATCATCATCATCACCATCACCATCACCATCATCATCATCATCATCATCATCATCATCATCTTATGCAGTGAGACATCTTGCAAGTGATACCAGGGACTGAATTTGGGGATTGAATCAAGGAGGTTCTTCATGCAGATACTTCACCGCCGAGCGAAACTCACCTTGCTGGAGGACGTGGACAAGGACCGTAACCAACTGGACTGCTTCTCTTTTTCGCCAACTATTGTAGACTGCAAGGAGTCATCTGTTTTGGGTTTCTTGGGGGCAGGAGGATCGGAGGGGACCTAAAATGAGAAAAGAAAAGGATTCACTATTTACATGTTTTAGTCCGGTCTATTTTCCATTCCATCTCCAAGCACCAAATGAAGCTCGTACAAGCACTGGTTGAACATGAATCCATCTACATCAAGCCCAGAATCTGAGCAGCAAAGGAGACTTCTCTGAAGATACCAGCCACAGATGCTGGTAAAACATCAGGAATAAACTCTTCTAGAACATGGCCACATAGCCCCCCAAAACCACAAAAATCAAAGGAGTTGCTGTTTTAGTCTCAACTTGGGTTGCCAGGGGGCCCTTATTAAAAGGGATCTACCCTTATTTAAGGCCCAGAAAGCTTGCGCCTCATCACAGGTGTCCCTTATTATATGGAATGCCCCGCTTTCAGGGCAGGAAACTTTCCCGTTTATGTAAACTGAACAAGACGCCAAAAAATAAAATTGCATTTTGGGTGTGGGCCCTTCATAAATGTACGCATGATGTAATTTATGAGTTTGAATGCTAGGTTGATAGAGAAATGCATGGCTAGGTTAATGGGAATCAATGTTTTTATTTTGCTATTTAGGTCGGACACAAACTTGTGAATGGCTAATCTCTGATTCTCGGCACCGTGGGCCATGAATTTGGACCATCCCCTTATTGCTACTTTGAAAAGATGGCAACTTTGGAAAGATCAAAAGATGGTTAGTCTTTCTTTGCGGACTTCTAATATGTGCTAACCATAAAAACTGAAAACAAGCCATTTAGTCTGTTTGGAAAAAAATTAAAAGACACAGAATATATATATATATATATGAGAGAGATCACTAGTTTGCAAGAGACTTAATACTGAACGCTGGAGGAGTTGTGCAGATTTAATTTGATTTAGGTGCTCAACACATTGCGTATGATCTTTGGTTTTCCCCCTAAATTCTTAGCACACATTTTTATTTAAAGTACATTAATACAACGGACGAAGTTGCTCTTTATATCTTTGAATTATAATAACCAAGACCCAGTCTCCCTAGCAAGCAAATACAACCCAGGTTCACAGATACCATACATGCATTTAGTTTTCTAAAAAGACCCAATCCTCATTTTGTTTTTGTTCAAACGAAACTGGACTTGCATTCTGGTTTGGGAAACTCTTTTAAGTGAATATGCAATGGAATAATCCGATAAAGCGCATCCCTTGCTGCATTAAATGCTAATGTGCCACGGCAATGTTGCTGGTGTTTAGAGGTATATACAAATGCGATTGGTGACTTTTAAATCGCCTCACTTTGTAGATCATTTGCAATCGGCGATGGGAAAATATCCCAAACCCCACAATTGCCATCCTC
Source organism: Sceloporus undulatus (assembly GCF_019175285.1). Taxonomy (NCBI): domain Eukaryota; kingdom Metazoa; phylum Chordata; class Lepidosauria; order Squamata; family Phrynosomatidae; genus Sceloporus; species Sceloporus undulatus. Next base: position 6,268,251 of record NC_056528.1, on the reverse strand, counting down.
TCTTTGCTTTCGGCCCATTTCCCTGCTCTCTGTGATCCCCAGACTTTTGTCCTCTGGGTGTTTTGGACTTCAAATCCCAGAAGTCCCAAAAAGCTTGGACAGTGGTCAGGAATTCTGGGAGCTGAAATCCCAAAATCTGGAACACCAAAGCTTGGCAAACCCTGCCTAGAAGATGATCAAGTCCATCCGCATTTGGGGAAACCTTTTAAAACTCCTTTCGACTTCCCAGGCAGCAGATGTGTCAATACCAACGAAGATAAATTTGTAATGGAAGCATCCACATCTTGCAAATATTCCCCAAAAGTGTAAATTCCAAATAGCATACCTTGATTTTCCATTTTATATAAGGGACACCATTTTGCTCTGCCATTATATTTAATGGGACTTGAGTATCCATGGATTTTGTTATCCAGGGAGGATCCTGGAACCAAACCCCAGTGGATAACAAGGTCCCACTGTATGTATGTGTGTGTGTGGAGATACACACACACACACACACACACACACACACACCCCAAAGATTAAAAACAAGACTCTAGAACATGTGTGTTACTAGATATATTTTGACAACACTTTCTGAAACCACCATCATGCCTGTATCTCTGCCCCACCGTCCCGTCGCCAATGTGTCCCCTACCTCCTTTTCCTAACCATGCGTGGAAAGGTGTGCTTTTAAGGCTGCGTGGCTCTGACTTTGGAAAGACGATTTGAGCCGAGAACAGGGCAGACTTTGTTATTCTGTTTGCAGCGGTTGTTATGCCGATGACTTCACTCCGCTGCAGCTGCAGCAGATTCTGGTGGCCTCCTGCCAGGTTCTGCTTTGCTTTTTCCACCAGTCGCTTGGCTCAGCCTATAAATCACCCGCAAGCATAAGCAAGCCCTTTTGGCCGCCTGGAACCTTTTTCCCCTCCGGGGACAGGAGGAGATAAATCCTGAGAGTCCCAGCATCCCTTCCCAAACAGATTGGTACCTACTGATGGAACCAGGCTCTGGAGAAAGCAAAGCCAGAAAGCCGGCCAGGACAAACAAGACCACTGGGGAGAAGGGAGTGGGTCGAATGACCTCATTGCAATGGAGAGTACAAGAAAGTTCTCTTTCCTCCTCTCTTTGGCCCTCTCCGTTTTCCTCCTCGAAGGCAGGGAGGTGTCAAGTTCATTTCGAGGCATTCCGATTGCTTCTCCTGGGTTTTGCAGAGCTTGGAAAAGTTACCAGTCGGAGTATCACTCCTGCAATGTACTAACTAGAGATTCTGGAAGGCACCTTCCAAAAAGTAACTTGTGATGCGGCAGCTAAAAGGACCAATGCAATTTTAAGCTGCATCAATAGAAGTATAGTGTCTAGATCAAGGGAAGTCATAGTGCCACTGTATTCTGCTTTGGACAGGCACCACCTGGAATAATGTGTCCAGTTGTGGGCACCACAATTCAAAAAGGATGTGGAGAAACTGGAGTGTGTCTATAGGAGTTTGACCACAATGGTGAAGGACTGGAAACCATGCAAGAAACTATGAAGAATGGCTTAGGGAGCTGGATGTGTTTAGCTTGGAGAAGAGAAGGTTAGGAGGGGATATGATAGCCCTGTTTAACTATTGGAAGGGATGTCATATTGAGGTAGGAGCAAGCTTGTTTTCTGCTGCTCCAGAGAATAAGACCCGGAATAATGGATGCAAACTTCAGGAAAAGAGATTCCATCTCAACATTAGGAGAAACTTCCTGACAGTAAGGGTTGTTCAACAGTGGAAGATACTCCCTTGGAGCTTATGGTGGAATCTCCTTCCTTAGAGGTCTTCAAACAGAGGCTGGTTGGCCATCCGTCGGGGATGCTTTGATTGAGAGTTCCTGCATGGCAGAATGGGGTTGGACTGGATGGCCCTTGGGGTCTCTTCCAACTCTATGATTCTATGATTGTCCTGTGGGTATGGATGAGCATGGCGGCAAAGAAACATATGCTATCTGAAGATATGAAGTTCAGGTGGTAACCCATCGGTGTGGCAGCCCTGCCAGTGGTTTCGCTGCCCAGGATGTCACCAGGAATGACAAAGCAACAATATGGGATGTTTGGGCTGTCAAATGCTGTTACATATCCCTCACAAGCAATGAAGTTTGGTGCTATCCAATATATTTTTAGATCCTCATCCTGGGCCCATTCACACTACACAATTCCTACTAGTAACGGCCATGACAGCTTCCTATGGAATCCTGAAATGGGCTTAGAAGTCTCTGCTAGAGAGCTTTAGTGCCTCCCCAAAACTACCAAACCCCAGGATGGAAATGCAGCAACTGAAGTGGAATAATAGTGCTATAATTCTGTAGTGTGAATGGGCTCCCTGTTTTGGCCACTGCCCTTGCCCCATCACTATGGCTGGGCTGCATTTTCCAATCATTTATAATCAGCTACACGACTGGCATCTGGTTTTAATACTACCATGAGTTGTGATTTGTTTCAATGCACGAACCATCCGTCCTATGCCCACTTCCCTATTATTCTCTGTTGAAACATTATTTTATCTCCATTACCCAACCGAGCGCAACTGTGTTTTGAAAAGCTCAAATCCACTGAGGTCTAGTTTTCTGAAGCTGAGTCATACGGATTACGGTAACAAAACTGCATCCTGTCCAAACTTTCTGGTGTATCTGCTGCACTGTCCACATACGTCTATGAAACCTCTCCGAAAGCACAGCTGTTGTTTGACTTTAGTTGTCCCAGTTAATTGTTTTTGTACTGTCTTGGACCATAACCAGCGATCACTAGTTGGATTTGGATGCACAAAGAAATTGGCAGCATGAGCTTTCGTAGACTTAAGTCTTCCTCAGATGCATTTGGAAGTAGACTTAAGTGTACAAAAGTTCATGCTGCCAACTCCTTTCTTTAGTTGGTCTCAAAGGTGCCACAAGATCTGTCTACATACGGATTCTGCAGACTAACACGGCTATATCTTGGATATAAACTACGGAATGACTCAATGAGAAACTTGACTTTGGGTCATTCAAATGGTTTTGAGTTAACACCTTACTATCAGGATTTTAGCAAAATCTTGGTATTATCATTTTGGGACTGGAGTCTTCATCAGATGCACTTTGTTATTGTCATAGTTGCAACTGTAGTAGTAGTAGTAGTAGTAGTAGTAGTAGCAGCAGTCTTCAAGCCATTTCTGACATATGGCGACTCTAAAGCAAACCTTTCACTGGGTTTTCTTGTCCAGATTTGTTCAGAGGAGGGTTTGCCTTCCTCTGAAGCTCGGAGAGTGGAGCGTGCCTATTGTGATCAAGCGGTGATTCGAACCCTGGTCTCCCAGAGTCCTAGTCCAGCAGTCAAACCCCTACAACAACACTGGCTCTACAGCAGTGATGGTGAACCTTTTAGAGTCCGAGTGCCCAAACTGCAACCCAAAACCCACTTATTTATTGCAAAGTGCCATGTCTCTTTGGCTTTCTAGTAACAGACTCTGCCAAACTCTGTGCTGGGGCAACGGCACATGTGCCCACAGAGAGGGCTCTGAATGCCACCTCTGGCACGCCTGCCATAGGTTCGTCATCACTTCTCTACAGCATGCTTTACTCACTGTCGTTTTATCAGAGGAAACTGTCAAGTGCATTCCCACTATTTCTGAATGCTTAGCACCAAAGAAGACAGGTATTTTATGGTGTTCAAACCAGCGTCAAAGTCATCATGCCACAAAGCAGGTTGTGTATCCTGTTCTGGACATCCTAAAATAACACACCATGACATATCAAGGAGAAGAATGCCTTGCAGGGAGAAGAATGTCTTGCCACCATCCACTATGGTCTATGGGCCATCTTAAACCCAACTGGATTGGATCTAAAGAATCACAATGCTAGTAGCATATGCTCAATGGCTTTGCACTGGACTCATGTTTCAAGACATATACAATGGACCCTCCGCATTCGCTGGGGTTAGGGGTGCAGTAGTCCCATGAATGTGGGAAAACCACAAATACAAAAGCACTATTTTTTAAACCTCAGAGACAAGCTCTCTAGGAATCTCTAGTTTCTCCAGAGCAAATCTGCCCAACGTTGACCACAGAATTGCACTGGAGGACCTACAAATGCCTAGAGAAGTGCTTGAGGAATTTCTAAGCACAGCTTCTGGTGGACGTTGACCGTAGAGTCACACTAGAGGATCGAGAGATTCCTAGAGAAAACACACTCATCAAATTCATGAATATTCGAATCCGCAAAATCAAGGTCGCAAAGTGGAGGGATGACGGTAACTGGATAGCAAAGTCGGAATCGTCCACGCCACTGTATTTGTGATTTCTAAATGTGGTCGTGAAAGCTAGACAACAAAGGAAGCTGAAACGAATGTGCTAAAGGAGAGTTATACAGATACCATGGATTTCCCAATGGGTTCTAGATCCTATTAAGCCTAGATGCCAGAATGAAAAGATGGCCATGTTTGGTAAAAGGGGAGACAGTAGAAAAAGAGGTAAACCACACAACTCAGTCAAGGGTTTGAGTTTGCAAGACCTGAACAGGGCTGCTGATGAGAGGATGACTTAGAATCATAGGATCAGAGTTGGAGGAGACCCCCAAGGGCCATCCAGTCCAACCTTCTGCCATGCAGGAACTCTCATTCCTGGCAGATGGCCATCCAGCCTCTGTTTGAAGACCTCCAAAGAAGGAGACTCCCAACACTCTTCAAGGGAACGTCTTCCAATATCAAATAGCTTTTACTGTCAAGATGTTCTTCCTAACGTTTAGGTGGAATCTCTTTTCCTATAGCTTGCATCCATTGCTCCTTTGGGTCCTGTTCTCTGGAGCAGCAGAAAACAAGCTTGCTCCCACTTCAATATGACATCCCTTCAAATACTTAAAGAGGGCTATCATATCACCTCTGAACCTTCTCTTCTCCAAGCTAAAGAGAAGGTACTTGGAGTGCCCTCATTCATAGGGTTGTCATACATCAAAACCAACTCGATGACAATTAATAACAACATATTTCAAGAACGGTGGAACCTGCTTAACCTCCCATCACACCATGTTTGACACCATGGGAGCCATCCAAAGCAATCTGCGGAGATACGCTATCTGAAGTGGTGGGACAGCATTTCATTTTTAAATCCCACGGAGCAGTGGTTCCAAGCCTTTTGGTCCTCTAGATGTTTTCGATTTCAGTTGCCAGAATTCTTGATGGTTGGCCAAGCTGAGCAGGTCTTCTGGGAGATGATGTCCAAAACACTTAGAGGACCAAAAGTTGGGAACTGTCGGGGCTCCTTGCCTTTACACCTTGACCAAGAAACAAGTCATAACCTGGCTATTTCAGCGTTGATGCCAAAGATTTCATAGAAACGTTGGGCCCGTTCATCCGAAGGTCATCTCCAACATACTGCTATTAATCAGACTAATTTCTGTCCTGGCCAAACAGGATTGTGATTGATACGTCTGGCCAAATTTGCTACCTTGGCTCAGCGTTGCATTAGTAGCAAACCCGAGCGAAGCTGGTTGGAAGAGATTTCTCATCCTTCGCTTCTCCAAACAGCCCTCCTCCTCTGGGCCAAGTAATAATACTAAAAGCAGCAGGCTAAGTGATAACGGCGGTGGCAGGAGCACCTGCTAGTTTCTTTTCAAATGGATGCATCAGCGAAAAATTTCAATGCCCCAAAGAAACAACTTTCAAACTGGAGGGGTTCTGCTGTGCCATTGAGCCTCTCAAGACTCCCAAGCATCAAACCATTCCACATCCATACCAAGGAATGTCAGTTGAACAAAGCAAGGGAAACAATCCCTCCCCAAATATGGATGTGGCTTGCATTTGAAAGCAGCTCGATTTCTGGGCTATCCAAAACCAATTCTCCCCCACTTGGGAACAAAATTTCCACACCAATGTATGCATGTATTTTTGGCAAGCTCTCCAAATCAATAATGGTTTTAATTTATTGAACACTGGGAGCCTGTCCTAACCGCATTTGTGAATCATTATTTTCTTGTCGGTTGGGGAAGGGGAGGCCACAACTGTCCAGACAAAAAGCATGAACTCCTAACTTAGGATCATAGAGTTGGAAGAGATACCAAGGGTCATCCAGTCCAACCCCATTCTGCCATGCAGGAACCTGACAGATGGCCATGATCCAGCCTCTATTTAAAGACCTCCAAGGAAGGAGACTCCACTACGCTCCAAAGGAGTTTGTTCCACTGTCCAACAGCTCTTATTGTCACAAAGTTCCTCCTAATGTTGAAGTCGAATCTCTTTTCCTGTAGCTTGCATCCATTATTCCATTTTCTATTCTCTGGGGCAGCAGAAAACAAGTTTGCTCCATCCTCAATGTGACACCCCTTCAAACACTTAAACATGGCTATTGTATCACCTCTTAACTGTCTCTTCTTCAGACTAAACACACTCAGTTCCCTAAATCTTTCCCTGTAAGACATGGTTTCCAGACCCTTCACCATTTTAGTTGCCCTCCTTTGGACATGCTCCAATTTCTCAACATCCTTTCTGAAGGTCCAGCATCGTCTCCATGCAAATGGTGCTGAGACCACAAAAGTCTGGGACCACACTGCAGAATTAAAGCAGCTTAACACCACTTTAACTGCCTTGATTCTATGCTACAGAATCCTGGGATCTGTAGTTTGATGAGGTACCAGAGCTTTCTAACAGACTGGGCTGAAGACCTCACCAAACTGCAACGCCCAAAAGAAAAGACACTAGGCCAATGGATAAGACCTGAAAAAGCTCAGCTGCTCCCATTCCATGGATGGCATGGACTCCTGTGACTCCAGGGTTCCTTGCAATCCACGGAAATATCACATAATTAATTTTCAGGCATTCATTACAAATCAGTTGATGTCTGACTGAAGGGACTCCCCAGAGTGAAAGTGACTCTTGCAAACTGGCTGGCAATGTGGAGAGAGACAGACGTGCGCACACAGAGGCCGGCTACATTTGTGGCTTTGAAAACATCTGACAAACTGGGAGCAGGTGCACATGATGTCTCACTGGCTCAACTTTTCCGTAGCAACCAAGCTGTTAAAGAGAGGAACAAAACACACGCACTCTGCAGAAGCACACTTTCCCCACCCAATCTCTGGATGCAGATTTGGACCCAGATTCAGCTTAGGTGCTGGAAATTCATCATCTCACTCGGCGACATCACTGCCATCTCAGCCATGTCTTTGCCTACCACCATTTCCATCAATCTGGAATAACCGGACTCTGACCTCACAGTGGTAGTATAGCAGTTTGAACATCAGACTAGGAATGGAGATCAGGGTTTGAATCCCCACTCGGCCACAGAAACCCACTGAGTACCTTTGGACAAGTCACACTCTTTCGGACTCAAAGGAAGAAAGAGGCAAAACCCCTCTGAACAAATCTTGTGAAGAAAATCTTGTGATGGTGGCCTTAGGGTCACCATGTGTCAGCCTTATGGTTACTATAAGCCAGACAGGAAACCACAGTGATGCTCATGTTGAGTAGGCTGGCCTTGTTAACCTCTCATGGATAGCTGCATTTAGATTTACAGTTAAATATTAAAGAGACAATGGCCCGTTACAAACGGGCCTTTTAGTACAGAGTCAGTCCGTACTAGGGTTAGGAAGGTGCAGTGCTTCCGCACCCCCCTAACCCTAGTACGGACTGAGTCCATACAAACTGGCGGCGCCCCATCTACATGGGGGCCGCCATGACGACATCACGACCGTGCCGCCTCTATACGGGGCGGCGCGGATGTGATGTCGTCGCTCCGCGCCAGGGCGCTTAGTGCGCCCTTTGTGCAGAGCAGGAAGGAGCTCCGAAACGGAGCTGGTTTGCGCCACTGGGTGCAGCCTTCACACGGCTGTGCCCAGCGACGCAAAGGAGAAAGGGGCCAAGCGGGGTATCCTTGGGGCTTCCCCGCGGCCTGGAAAGCAGCGGATCGGGGCATCAGCGGCTGCTGTTCTAGCCGCTGAGGCCCCGATACCCCGGGGAAAGGGGCGGGTACAGGCCGCCGCTTTTCGGTGGTCTGTAACGCACCATAGAATCACCATAGAGTCAGAAGAGACCCCAAGAGTCATCCAGTCCAACCCCATTCTGCCATGCAGGAACTCTCAACCAAAGCATCCCCATTGACAGATGGCCATCCAGCCTCTGCTTAAAGACCTCCAAAGAAGGAGACTCCGCCACTCTCCAAAGCTCTTACTCAAGACCTTGCTTTGCCAGTATCCTTTTAGTTTTCCTTCCCAACTCTTAGAAATGAGCAGCAGTTGGGAAATGTAAGAATCATCCCAAGAGCATGATCACTGGGAGCCATAGGCCGCTGCCACACTGCAGAAATAATCAAGTTTGATACCACTTTAACTGCCACGGCTTACTGCTCTGGAATTCATAGTGAGATATTCAGCCCTCCCTGTCAGAGAGCTCTGGTGCCCCACCAAGCTACAGATCCCAAAATCCCACAGCCTTTGAGCCGTGACAGTTAAAGTGGTGTCAAACTGGATTATTTATGCAGTGTAGCAGCAGCCGTAGTCCAAAAAAACCAAGCTTTCCCAGCTCTGATAATACAGTGCTGCTTGGAAACCACAATGCCCGGCGAGATCATTATTGTTGCTGTTGTGTGCCGTTGAGTAGTTTCCAACCTATGGCGACCCTAAAGCAAACCTATCTTGGGGTTTTGTTGGCACGTTTCTTCAGAGTGGGTGCGCCACTGCCATCCTCTGAGGCTGAGAAAGTGTGACTTGCCCAAGGCCACCCAGTGGGTTTCCATGGTTGAACAGGGATTTGAACACTGGCTCTAGGGACATACGTCATAGTGCTCAAACAACTACACCATGCTGACTCTCATAGGGATACATAAATGCTCCTCACCTCACCAACCTACCCTGCTATAAGTGCGCCATGTCATTTTTAATTTAGCATTGAAGATGGCATGAGGCACCAAAGAATGGAAAAGACCACACTCCAAACATGCACCTTACAACGCAATTCGATTGCAGCAATTGTAATGCTGTGAGTAGAAAGCACCTTCTCTTCCCCCATCCTCTTTTCAGACCTTCTTGTAGAAGATCTTGCACATCACGATCTAGGTGGAGCTTCCTGTCTTGGCAACGGCATGCCGCTGTTTGTTCGACAAAACTAAAAGAGATTTCTCAGAGAGAGCAAAAACCACAAGACCCAACACCAGTCTGGTTACTGGCTTCCAGAAACCTCAAAGATAGAGTTCTTCAAAGTTTCAAAAGAACGCTGGAGACATCAAATGATGTCTTACTGAAGGTATTGTGCAAGACAAGGCTTTGGAGGTGAATCTGGAAAGTCCACGTGTGACTAAGGCTGCATCCGCACTGCAGAAAGAATCATAGAGTTGGAAGGAAGAGACCACAAGGGCCATCCAGTCCAACTCCCTGCCATGCAAAAATCCATCAGTGATACCTTTATTGGCCAACTGAAATGCACAATATACTTGTTGCAAGCTTTCGAAGCTCCATGGGCTTCTTTATCAGGCAAGACCATGGAGCTTCGAAAGCTTGCAACAAGTATACTGTGCATTTCGGTTGGCTAGTAAAGGTATCACTGATGGATCTTTGTTTGGATCTAAGCAGTACAGTTCATCTCGAGGATGCACACAAGATACACCTTAGGGTCACAATCCTCTATCATCCAGCACAGCGCAGTAGTTCCAGATGTGGAACAACACCACAACTTAGCAGTGTGCAAAGGGATCTTGCAGCACCGTTGAACCTAAGAAGTTGTAGCATAAGCAAATCTCTAATTTTCTTTTTAAAAAATGTCACAATCTTTACCCAAAAACCACAATCAATGCCCTCCCAATGTGTTCTAACGCAATTTCATTTTCTAATGAGCAACGCAAAGGTGAAACAGAGAGAAAACAAGGAATTTGGGTAGCAACTGGTGAGTAGTACTCCTCCTTAGGTTTGGGGTGAGAGAGAAGCAACACTTATCATCTCTAGATGTTTAGCCTTTCACCGCCAGAAAAAAGTAAGATTTGATGCATATTATTTATGTCATATTTTTAGGTCACATTTCTGCCTACGCAAACACTATTCTTCAAAGAGGATATGCTCAAATAAACCCAAAATAAAACATCAAAACAACAACAAGAACAACATTGGATTCAGAAGCCAACACTACATTGTACAATGCATCCCTGTATCGAGATGGGCCAGCGCAACTTCTTTGGGTAGGGAACGCAAGGCCAGAAAGTTGTTTTTGTTCCTTACAATATGTTCTGTCTACTTGATCTTTATGAAATGCATTGCTTTCTGTGCTGTGCTGCCACAAAGAAAGCCCCGTTACATGTACCCACCGACCTAAATTCATGAGATGATGGGACACGCGACAGGACCTCCTCTGAAGATCTCAAATTTCTGGCAGGATCACATGGGAGGAGGCAGTCTTTCTGATATCTTGTCCTCAAATTGTTTAGGGCTTTGTAGGTATAGAAAGCATTAATGAACCCAACCCAGTTGAAAAAACCCCCAACAAAATGAAACAGCAATGCGCTGGAAACCAAAAACCTGATGGAGTCAAACCAAATGTTGGAAAAGCTAGAGTTGGCACATTTGTGGCTTTGCTTAGATGCGGTTATGATTAATAAGTTCTCTCTAGGAATCTCCAAGTCCTCCAGCGCAACTCTGCCTGACGCTGACCATAGAGTTGTGCTGGAGAACCTAGATCAGTGATGGCGAACCTATGGCACGCGTGTCAGAGGTGGCACTCAGAGCCTTCTCTGTGGGCACACATGCTGTCGCTCTAGCACAGTTTGCCAGAGTTTCTTACTAGAAAGCCAGAGGGACGTGGCACTTTGCAATAAATAAGTGGGGTCTGGGTTGCAGTTTGGGCACTCGGTCTGTAAAAGGTTCACCATCACTGACCTAGATGTTCCTAGAGAAAACACTTGTCTAGGACTCTGTAGGTCCTCCATCATGGTTCTATGGTCAACTTCTGGCAAATGTTGGCCATAGAGTTGTGCTGGAGAATCGAGAAGTTCTTAGAGATAACACTTCTCTAGGCATTTGTAGGTCCTCCAGCATCATTCTATGGTGAACGTCTGGCAGATGTTGACCACAGAGTTGCAATGGAGAACCTGGAGATTCCTAAAGAGGTGTTCTCCCAGGTAAAAATAATAGTGCTTTTTATTTTATTTTTGGTTTTTCCACATTCCTAGGGGTCCTTTATCCCTAACCCCAGCAAATGTGGAGGGACCACTGTAGTGTCATTTCTAGGATGCAGTATTCCACAATGTTGTCCTCTACTGATTTATCTCAAGGAATGGGCAAATGTTCTTACTGAAAAAGGACAAGGACACAGTCCTCCAGCTACAAATTGTGGGCCTGGAGTGGCAAGCTGAAAAGGCCCACAATCCTTTGTACATGCGGAAACAAGATGGACTGGTCTGCCATGGCAGAAAATTTCACAGCCTGAGAAGTCTCTCCTGGGCCCTCTTCCATGAAGGTGCCCATGCCTTCCAAACTGCCTATGAAGGTGATGGAACAAGGACAAAACTCTCCCGCAACCACAAGAAGATCTTAAAACTCAGGCAGATTCATATGGGGAGACATGGGCCCAAGACAGATGGGCGAGAAGTGGCGTGCCGGCGCTGATTCTAGGGTTCTGGAGCACGCAGCAACTGCATGCTCAGGAACCCTTGTATGTGCCGGTGGCACCATGCCTGCTTGGCCCTGCCCACACAGGGCACACATCCATGACACAAGCGCAGTGCAGCATCCACACCTCTGGGCGCCGCGCTTGCGTCATGGATGTTCCACAGTGCACCAATGGGGTGCTGATGATGTCATCCACACGCGCCAAGAAGAACCTGGGTTTTCTGGGTTCTTTTTGGTCTGGAGGGATGCACTGCGGTTTGGCTGCTGCGGCGTCCTTCTGGAGGAAAACTGGGCACCTCCAGCCCATCCTTTTGGGACGGTTTGGAAAGCCCCATGGTCTTTCAAGTAGCCTGGAACCAAGCAGGAATTTGAACCCTGTTCTCCAGAATCCTAGTCCAACACTCCAACAACTGCACCCCGCCGACTCTCTCTTCACATCTCCCTTGAAGCTAAACTAACAACTTGCCAAACTATGTCTTCCTGGCCTGACTAGGACAGATTGCGCCAACCTCATGTCTTCCAAGGACATCGACCACAACTCGCAATACTCTCATAAGCTCTGTGTGTGTGTGCACATATCCCTCCATTTGTGGGCCATTGCAAAAACAAATATTTAGTCTAGCGCAGGCAGACAAAAACAACACAGCTTGCTTAAACCCAAGAGCAAAAGCGCAAGGGAAATTTTTGCCACGCTCTGGCTGTACTGTATATATTTAAAGCCAGGAAAACCCACCTCCATCTAAACAACCAGTTCTAGGAAATGCTTAACTACAGAACAGTGATGTGTGTGTGTCTTTTTTTACAAAAATACAATTTTATTTAACTGGCTTTTGTGGCTTGGGTGGCAGGGATCCATTCTGTTCGAGGAAGGGACTCGGTGTCTGTCGCCCTCCCAGTCAAAATAGTCCGCTCTGTCATTTTGGGATCCATGTTTGCTTTCCAGGTTCTGGTCCTCTCCCTGCATTGCATTCTGGCTGCCACTGTGTCGCCCCACAACTGATCCAGACGAAAGTCCAAACAAGCCACAATTTGGGACAACTTCAAAAAGATGGGAAAGGGACATTAAAAACAACAACAACAGGGTTTTGCAGAAAACAGTCACACTATTTTGGACGCAAGTCTGCGGTTGGCTTGCACCTTGTATACAACACCAAGATATGGTTCCATCCTCTCGCCATTTCAAATCCCCCCAAAGGAAAAGGCCGGGGAGTATTTCGGGGGCAAGATCCATCTGCGAGTGATTAGAAACCGTAAGATTTCGGTGTGCCAGATTTCAAGAAATGTGAAATTGGAGCACAGAAGCAAGGAATGGGGAAAGGGGCAGGGATGTTTGCTGGGAAAAGGAAATGAGTAACATTTATTGTCAGATATACAACGCGATAAAGAAGCTGAGTGATGGATCCTCTTCGTTGATATCCTTTTTGCAAATCTTGAGCATTCATTTCCTGGAAGATGTAATGCTGTCGCAACACAGTGGACAGTGTTGAGTTTAGGAAGATTATACTGCCTCTTGTCACAGACTGTAATAAAGATTGAATGGACCTGGAAGATGCAGCTTCAGGTCTTGGGGTTGGTAGTGCTTCCTTTTGCTCCTCCAAGTCAAAGGATGGGGAAGTGGAGGATGGTAAAGGTTTCTATTTCCCTGGATACCTGAGCCACTCAGAGCCAGGTCAGACCCATGAGAACAAGACGGCACCCCTGCCATTCATAGAATCATAGAGTAACAGAGTTGGAAGAGACCTTAAGGACCATCCAGTCCAAGCTCATTCTGCCATGCAGGAACTCTCAACCAAAGCATCCCCGACAGATGGCCATCCAGTCTTTGCTTAAAGACCTCCAAAGAAGGAGACTTCACTACAATGTAAGAGAGTTTGTTCCACTGTCAAACAGCCCTTACTGTCAGGACGTTCTTCCTAATGTTGAGGTGGAATCTCTTTTCCTGTAGTTTGAATCCATTGTTCCGGTTCCTGTTCTCTGGAGCAGCAGAAAACAAGCTTGCTCCATCCTCAATGTGACACCCCTTCAAATACTTAAACAGAGCTATCAATATCACCTCTTAACCGTCTCTTTTCCAGGCTAAACATACTCAGCTCACTAAGCCTTCTCACAAAGAACAGCCAACTAGACCAATAATCCTTCTTCAGCGCTGCCAATGGGCAGCATCTTCCAGCAGCAGGTTGGGCTGGATGGCCCTTGTGTTCTCTTCCACCTCTATTCATCAAATAATAATTCTATTATTTTATGGAGGCACCAGGCTAGCTGAGCAAATGCAGGTGATACATCCTTATTTTCTGTAGGGGAGGTTGTTTAACATACAACTTTTTCTTCCAGTATCTTGCATCGACTCCTTTAATAGGTCTGGACCAAGCGCTATGAGGAACGACTCAGGGAGCTGGGGATGTTTAGTCTGGAGAAGAGAAGGTTAAGAGGTGATATGATAACCCTGTTTAAATATTTGAAGGGATGTCATGTTGAAGATGGAGCAAGCTTGCTTTCTGCTGCTCCAGAGAACAGGACCCGGAGCAACGGACGAAAAGAGATTCCACCTAAACATCAAAAAGGAAATGAGATTCCAACTAAGCATTCCTGACAGTAAGAGCTGTTCGACAGTGGAAGATGCTTCATTGGAGAGTGGTGGAGTCTCCTTCTTTGGAGGTCTTTAAACAGAGGCTGGATGGCCATCTGTCAGTGGGGATGCTTTGATGGTGTCTTCCTGCACGGAGAATGGGGTTGAACTGAATGCCCTTGCGGTCTCTTCCAACTCTATGATTCTATGATTGAACCAGGAGAACATTGTGGTCTGAGTCTGGACTAAGACTCTGGAGACCAGGGTTCAATTCCCAGCTCAGCCATGAACCCCAGTGCACAACCTTGGGCATGTCATATGTTCTCAGAAATGGCAAACCTCCTCTGAACAACTCTTGCCAAGAAAACCTCATGGTAGGGTCACCATAAGTCGGAAGCGACTTGAAGGCACACAACATACACATACACAGAGGTCTAGGCCCAGGTTAAGAACACATAAATATTAAGGTAGCCTCCTATGTTTGAACTCTGGCCAACTGTGGTAGGGAACAGGACATCTCCCATGCCCTCACAACTGTAGCACAATGTTTATTGCTAGAAGAGCGAGTTCACAAGCAGCGTTGCAGGGTCTGGATAAGCTTCTTCCCTTCTTTTACCATCACAACCATTTGCCCTCATCTTTGGGACTCAAACTAGGTGGCCAACCATATGTTAATGAAATCAAAGGCAGATACCTCACTTCTTGAATGCTCTGGTCTCCCATAAGCCTTCACAAAGGTCCTAGGATGCCATATGATGGGGCTGGCCATGTCAATGAGAACATCCAGATCAACGTTTTTCTTTATACCGCTAATGTTGCAACTACAGTGGTACCTCGGGATACGAATTACCCAGCTTACGAATTTTTCGGGATACGAATAAATCCCATAGGGATTTATTGTTTCGGGTTACGAACGTTTTTTCGGGTTACGAAAAAACGCCGGCGCTGTTTTAAATGGAGCCGCGGCAGAGCCGCGGCTTTTTTTCCCATTAGCGCCTATGGCAATTCGGGTTACGAAGGTTTTCGGGTTACGAAATTAGCCGCGGAACGAATTAATTTCGTAACCCGAGGGAGCACTGTATTATTAAAATATACTCATCCCGCCATATATACTCTCTCTAGGAGCATCTAGGTCCTCCAATGTAATTCTATGGTCAACTTTAACTAAATGTTGCACTGAAAGACCTAGAGATTCCTAGAGAGAACACTCTACTAGGCCTTTGCAGCTCCTCCAGCGCAGTTCTATGGTCAGTGTCTGTCGGATGTTGACCACAGAGTTGCCCTGGAGGACCTAGAGATTCCTAGAGAGGCCACTCTACTAGGCCTTTGTCTTTGTAGCTCCTCCAGGGCAGTTCTATGGACAGTGTCTGTCAGACGTTGACCACAGAGTTGCCCTGGAGGACCTAGAGATTCCTAGAGAGGTGTCCTCTCAGGTAAAAACATGGTGTTGTTGTTATTTGTGGTTTTTCCATATTCACGGGGGTCTTGAGCCCCTATCCCTAGCGAATATGGAGGGACAAGTGTACTCCGTATCCAAGTCCTGGGTGGTAGCACAACTCTTGTGGCAAACTATGCAAGAAGCACCTAACAGATTGTGATGTTCTGTGTAAGACCTGATCTGAATTGCAGAGGAGAAGGGAGGGTTAACTACAATGTATGGAAATGCTTTTAAAATGTC
Organism: Sceloporus undulatus; assembly: GCF_019175285.1. Classification (NCBI taxonomy): domain Eukaryota; kingdom Metazoa; phylum Chordata; class Lepidosauria; order Squamata; family Phrynosomatidae; genus Sceloporus; species Sceloporus undulatus. Next base: position 6,252,449 of record NC_056528.1, on the reverse strand, counting down.
TGCTTCTTCCCCCATCGCCAACCAGTTCTGTCTGTGAAGTACACACAACGCAGCAAAGTTGAAATGCTCCTCCGGAGCAATCGCAGCTGTGGCTCCAAAGTCACAAACCTGGAGGAACTTTGTTGCTGGAAGTTTTGCTTTACTTGTTTCCTGCAAACTTTTGGCTGGGTTTCCATGCAGCGATGGGAGCCGAAACCCACAACAGAAGATGAGCGTCTCTGTGCGCATGCATGTTCATGATTATCTATCCAATTTTAATTGCAAATCCTGACACGACTTCCAAAGGATTCATTCTATTTGCTATCCTCTTTAACAATAACACCAAAAAGGCTCCAAGAACTTGGTTTTTGAAAGTCACACAAAGGAATGACTCAGTAGCACCAAAAATATTTGATTCCACCTGTTCCAGGGAGTTTCTGAAGGGAAAAGAGAAATCGCCGGGGATCATGATACATATACGGAATAACAGCAGACTATGAAATGGCTGCCATTTGGTGAAGCAAAACTACAAATCTTGCTTGAAAAGGTTAACAGGTTTCTAGAAGGCTTGGTAATAGGCCACACGGAAGTCTAGAACCAAGCAATGTTCTAGATGGTTACTTGAGCCCAATCTACACTGCAGAAATAATGCAACTTAGCACCACTTCTATTGTTCCGTTCAATGCATTCCTGGGATCTGTGGTTTGCTGTGGCATAGCATGGAGATGTGGCAGTTAAAGCAATGTCAGACTACTAAGGAACACAGGGATCTGTAGTTTTGTGAGATATTCATTTAGCCTTCTGTTTCAGAAGGTGCCGCAACAAACTACAAATCTCAGGATTCCACACGGAGTGGTGCCAAACTGCATTTAAAACATGGCCTTGGTCCTTTCCAAGTATTGTCTGAAGTGGATTAAGAAACTCTTGTACTGCTCTTCTTAAACCATTTTTTATTATAAGGAGAAACAGGATAAATTTACTCTTCCTCTAAACTTAAATATTAATCTGTAACATCGATTTTTTTATCCAGTTTTGAGATATATGATCTAATACAGTTTTCCAATCCTCTGTTTGAAAGATTATTTCGGAGATGTCTCGTTCGCTTATCCGTTTCGACGGCATCTAAAATTCTCTCCGACAAGAGAAATTTGAAAAACCGAATTAAGTAAAACGCTTGTTAAACAAGAGTAAACTTCATTTATTAATGTGAGCTCGTATCTATATCTATATCTATATATGGTATTATCAGATGCTCTTCACCAAAGCTTATAGTTTACAATTCCTAACAGATGTAGTCAAAGGAAGCAACAAATGTTAAATGTTCTGTTTTGTAAGTCCCTAAGTGTAATTTTGAAGGTGGGAGGTGATATGTATTGAAAGTAATGTGTAACAGTGTTTGTAGTCAATGTAATGTCTTACATTGTGAATCTATGCATTTTAATACGTTGTTTATAACAGATAGATAGATAGATAGATAGATAGATAGATAGATAGATAGATACTCTTGAATTTCTCTGTCTTGTAGAGTCAAGGCAAATGACAACAAGAACCCAAGGTTTCTAACCGGCGGGAGAAAATAAACTGTTCATTAATGGTGACTTCACTCTCATTTTCGATCATTAAAATAGCTTGCATCTTCCATCTGTTGGAATTTTATTTTAAGGCCTCAAAATTTCACCTGTGAAACAGATAGGACAGCAACAGCCTGCAACACGCCGAGTGTTGACTAGCTTTCTTCAACGCCACGGTTAATATAGCCCAAAACAGGGCTTACTTTCCTGCCTACCAAGATCTGATAGGGCCACTGGGCCTTGAACAGATGCAAGGTAAGACGAACATTATTTACTGTTGCAAACGCGCTTCCAACACATGCATTTCCACCCCAAACAGCTACAGCGTTCGCCCTGTTTAAATATTTGAAGGGGTGTCATATTGAGGATGGAGCAAGCTTGTTTTTGGCTGCTCCAGAGAATAGGACACAGAGCAATGCATTCTGTCATCTGGTTTTATAGACAATGCGTTTCAACTGACCAACAGATACAGAGATTTCACTAACCTATTTCTCTGCTCCAGATCACTATCTCACGGGTTTGGGAGTCTAAAACATGGATAATATATTGAATGAAATTCTCAAGAAGGTAAGGTAGAGTAAAAATGAAGTACAGTGGGTCCTTGCCTTACATGGGGGATCCATTCTGGACCCACCTGCGTAAGGGAAATCCTGCATATGCTGGATCCCCATTAAAAGTAATGAGGCGCATGCCACAGGCATGCGCCTCATTACTTCTTCCATGGCTTTTTCTGACATGGGCGCACTGTATCAAGAAGGATAGAAGAGACAAATGCAGGAAGAAATTATAGCTGGAAACCCTAGAGCAGCGATGGTGAACCTTTTCGAGGCCGAGTCCCCAAACTGCAACCCCAAACCCACTTATTTATCGCAAAGTGCCATGTCCCTCTGGCTTTCCAGTAACAAACTCTGGCAAACTCTGTGCTGGGACGATGGCACATGTGCCAACAGAGAGGGCTCTGAGTGCCACCTCTGGCACGCGTGTCATAGGTTCGCCATCACTGCCCTAGAGAGACACTGTCACTCCGTAAACAACACTGTCATAGAAGAATCCATAATTTCAACCAAGTTTAAGACAGCATTCTATGTTGTCGCAACAAGTGTACAGTGCATGTAGAGTACTATCATTCAGCTCAGCAGTCTTAAAAATGATCACGATCCAGTTTAAACCAATAGTGGGAATTAGGCCATCGAAAGCCACTTCTCTCCCGCTCCATTTCAGCTTTCTTTTCTCACGCGGTAAAGCTCTCAGTTGTGCCTCCTGTGTGTCAGGTGCTCCAAACTTCCAAGTTGCGACCACCGAAAAAGGAGCAGCCTCCTCCAAAGATCTCAACAGCCAGGCAATTCCAAGCGGTTCCCACTTAATTCTTAATTCCCACTATGGTTTAAACTGGATCGTGATTCCAAAGGATCTGGTTTAAACCACCATGGTTCCCAAAAGTTGGTAAAATGGGGTATTTTGGGGGCTGAATCAATTTATTTGCCTCTCTCCTTTCGTCCCCAGTTTGGCCAAGAGGATGGAAGGACGCATGGCAGGGAAGCCACGGCTGTCGCTTCCTGCACCGATTCTTGAAACCGGCACAAACATAGTGGGAACCACACTGTTTGGTGAACCGGTTTCAGGAATCGGTTCAGGAATCGAATCAAGATGTAAGTGGGAACGAGGCCTCTGTACCTCTCCGCAAGGTGTAGTAGCACTTCCGTTCTCTTCCCAAGAGAGACGGTCCATAACCGTTCCAGGCAAAGATTGCGAATGGCGAAGGAATGTTAACCCATGCTTTTTGTCACGCTGGAAAAACCTGTTTGACAAAAGGCACGCTTTTATGACCATCTCCCGGAGAGGAGAATGGAAGTGCTACAATGGCATGCGGAGAGGCACAGAAAAAGCTGCTACTCTCCCGTTGTGCTTTGGCTTTCATGCAATAAGACTCTGAGTCAATGCTTCCACAAAGGAATTATCATCTTCTGCCAGATGTTGAGGAAGATCTAGTCTTGGAAAGCCTGTGTGTGATATAGTGGAGTGAGTGCTGGACTAGGACTCTGGAAGACCTGAAGGTCCTGTTCAGCCATGGAACCAATTAGGTTTCCTAAATCTAAAAGGAAGACAGTGAACAAGTCAAGCCAAGACAACCCTGTGGCAGATTCGCCCTAAGTTGGAAATGACTTAAAAGCTCACAACAACAGTGTTCTTGTTTTGTTCCCTTGATTCTTGATGGTGCCTGTTCTCTCTCATAGCAATTTTTTGTTTTGTTTTGTATGCAATTGTACTGCTGCTATTGTGTATTATTGTTGTCGCTCTTGTGTTCATACACAAGTGGGTCTGGAATTTTATAGAGCACCAGCGGGGCAGTACTATGTCCTATGCGGCTTACAGTTTACAATTCAACAAAGGGGAGAGAACAGAGAAAAAGGTAAACACAAGTGCAACATCCACTTGTTCTAGCGACATGTGCTTTGGGTCTGATGACAAATTCCAGGGTTCATGGCTTGTGTCACAGAAAACGTGGGCTTTGGTGAGGTATTTGTACAAAGTGAGAGAGGGAGCACTACTTTAATTGTCTTTTATTCACTGTTGTCAGGAGTTCATGGAAGAAAAGAAACGCACAACCTAAAAGGAAACACCATGCTATTAATCCACAAAGTTCTAACTGATTTAAAATGTTAACATTTCTCTCTTTTAATGTCCCCGTTTCCTTGGACCACCTCTATCCCTGTATTGTCCTCGCCGACAATGACGGTGCTAGGAAAGTAGGAAAGTACATATACCATTGTACTTTGTCCTCTTTCGGAGCATTGAAGAAAGAAAGAACACAAAACCTCAGGAGCTGGGAAGCTTCCCTTCTTGAACTTTTATCTCCGAAGCGCCAAGCCCTTGAACCACATGCACAAACTGAGAACGGTTATACATCTAACTCCCACCAACCAAGAATCTCATTGTAATTTCAAAAACCAAGATAAAACATTCCCCTTTGCGGCTCTGAAGAACAAGCAGCTATAAGCAAGAGGGTTGCTTGTTCATCCGCAGATACTATTCACTGCATGATGCATTTCAGAAAATCAGAAAGCCGGGCAAAGAATGTGAATGGCAAAGGATTGCTAACCCACACAAGCAAGAAGGGTGTGTGTTTGTGTGTAAGACAGAGAAAGAGAGACAATTAATGAATGAACGAACGAATGAATAATTTTCCCCCTTCTTGTTTGCTTCTTAAGTTAAATCAAGTACTTTGCCCTAGTAGCTGAGCAAATGAGTACCACTGAAAAAACACCGCCTTGACCTATCTCCATTTTATCAAGTCTTTAAATGCATTTATCACTCCTACTCTTATATCTTGTCATGCCTTCAAGGTGCTTGCAGTGGCATAAAAGTTTCCTTGCACTATCTGAACCCCAAAGCTGTTGCTTTTCAAGACAATAACCCTTTATTGCACACTTATCTGTGTTGCAATGATAACGCTGAGGTCAAACTACTGCAAAGACACCTTAAAAGCACCTAGGATCTGACTGCTTGGCTTGACGCTAGCAAGCCAGGCACGTCTGAAACTTTCAGCTGATACCAAGATTGTAGGAAAGGCAAGGGAGAGGAGAGACCTTTCCTACCATATTTTCCTGATGTTGCAACAGCTGTGGAGGTCTAGTCCCTCCAAGGTGGAAGATTACGTAATATTCTGTCAAGTAACTTCATATTACAGGAAGTTAGGAACCGGAGTACTATCAGAAAGCAGTTGAAAAGTGGAAATCACTTGCTCAAGCATGCAAATCCATTTCGGTCACCCAAAAGTGTAAATAGCATACTCTGGGGCAGTACAGACCGCCCCAAAACGGAGAGCTGGAGTCACCCATTTTAACTGCGGAGGGACGCCGCATCTGCCAAACCATACAGCATCCCTCCGAAGTAAAAAGAACTCAGTTCTTCCAGATTCTTTTTGTGGCACCTTGCATATGTCACAAGTGCACCATTGGCGCACTCGTGATGTACACAATGTGCAACGACGTGCAGACGCTGTGAGGCGATGGCATCATGACGGTATCCATGTGGACGAGACAGTGCCATGATGCCATCGCCTGTACGGACTAGGGTTACGGAGCACACTGGACCCCTAGTTTCAGCGCCGGTGTGTCTTGGGCCTATATGCAAAAGCTAAGTAACATCACACACACACACACACACACACACACACACACACAGAAAAGTAAAGACCATTACTCTGAAGACCAGATTTCAAATCTCTGCTAGGTCATGAAAACCCACTGGTGGGCAAGTCACACTCTCTCAGTGTCAGAGGATGGCAATGACAAACCCGCTCTGAAAGAAACTTGGCAAGGAAACCCCACGTTAAGCTCGTCTTAGGGTCGCCATCCGTCGGAAACAACTTGAAAGAACACAACACACATACACAATTCCCTAGGGCCTTTCCCTGCAGTTGCCCCCTGGCCATTTGTGGGGTGTTGGGCAAATGGGTAAAACACATCTGACTGAACCACACAGAAAACGCCACGCTAATGTGCCTTAAATATATACCTACTAATGGTGTCTTTCTGCTTCTGGCAAAAGCTACAGAGCGCAGTCCTTACAGACCAGACCTTGGCGCTAAGCAAATAGATTGCCAGCGGATCCACATTCTAGTCCCATTCATTCATCAGAGACTTTGCACCGAGGAAATTCCTAATGACTGTGCCAATCATTACTGCTCCAATCAGCCTTATGTAGAAGCAAAATGGTACCTAGATGAATTGATGCGCCAATCTTTGCAGCCTTCTTGGCCCTGCTTTTATATGCAGGGCTGTTTAAAGAGCCTAAAGATAGCAGAAGGGGGAGAGCCCTTTGCCCGTCAACTCAATTACGATGCATTGAGACACAACTCCCATTATATCTAATTGAAGAAAGGGGGAATCTCTGGGCATGGTGCAGCTGAAGGGCAGTCTGGAAACCCTAATGCATCTCTCCAGAGTTCCTCTTCTGAAAGCTACCAGCATTTCTCAGGCTCAGGAAAACCTATGAGCCTCGACTGAAGGGAATCAGAAGCATTTAATACCAGCCTGGATAGAAACAAGGATTTAATGCAAAGAGCACACCTGAGCATCCCTAGAGCATAAAGCATATGCTTTGCCTCCAAGTTCGTAGCAAACCAAGAAATAAATGTTGTTTCTCTGTGGTATTTTAAGGGCAAGGGATGCTTCACAAAAGCACGAGGACGACGGTCATGTAAGCACCAGTCCTATAGATCAAGGGTCCCATTCTCAGGAATATGCAAGGACTTCCGTTTCTTTGAGCAATGTTATTGCTTCTGAAGCTTACCCAGAGCCCCAGGGATAAAGCCAGTCAGCCAATTACTATCTTAGATGTCCAAAGCCTCTTGTGCTGCCTTTTGGAATAAGCATCATGTGCTCTTTTGCACTAGGCATCACATTAGGGAGGAAAGATGGTACGCTGCAGAGGGGAAGGCAAATTCAATGCCACTTCTACTGTTGCAAGCCTCAGTGCACTTCACCTGAGAAACGTGGAACAGTGGGTAACTGGTACAAAAGGAGATCTTGTTAAACGGAGATACGGATTTAAAAAGAAAACAACATTGCAGGAGACATCCTGCAGCAGACAAACAAGACGTAGCACCCAGCTCTTTGTGCAAGTTTGTTTTATCCAGAAGAAAAGGCCTGAAAAAACATGGAGACCACAAGGCGAGACTGCAGAAGCCAAGAAGGAACTGTTAATGGTATTTCCCAGCATCTTGTTTGTATCTGAAGCATGCGCAGGTTCTCCCACCGAAATGGCTGAACACTTTGGACCGATGCACTATGGCCATATTCGGTTCAAGAGCTTGGAAGGAGAGTCGTGCATGCAATATGGCTACACAAATTGTGCATGCAATATGGTTACAGTGCATGCATGTGTGGTGCTGCAAACAAGGCAGCACTGGGCATCTCTATGAAGATAAAGATAAGCTCCTCCTGCTCAATGCTCATCCATTTACTTACTTGAGATGTGACAGTGGACCTTCCCTCACCCTAAACTATAGCTCACCTAATCTCTAAGGTCCATTAGTGGGGAATTTAGCCTTATAAAAAGAGAGATTACTTGCCCATCTAGCCAAATTTGGCCGTACAAGTTCTACGTTCTCACTCACTCTCTCAGCTGTAGATGATGGTATGTAAACCTGGGACCTTCTGGGTTCAAAGCATGTGATCAAGCTAACCAAACAATGGCTCTTCGGCCCATTAACTGTTTTCACTTGATTTCTAAGTTATTCTACCATATTATCTATGGGACTCGACAGACGGGCAGCTCCATGCCGCCCATCTTTGCCTCCAGTTGATGCTGCAATGACAGCACGCTGTAGCACTGATGAGCTGCCAAAAAGAAGCTGCCTAGAGCGGCTTTCTTTTTGCAGCGCCGCAAACAGGAAGGAGCATCACCATGACGCCGCTTTCTGCCAGCAGCATCTGGATGCTGCATGGCACTTGCGTCATCATGCCGTCCCCATGTGGATGGGAGGCTGCCATGATGGCACCGGCACCACACACTAGGATTCAGAAGCATGCAGTTGCTGCATGCTCCCGAACCCTCATTTTGGCCCGATGACAGCGCTTTCTGCCCGTCTGTACCGAGCCTATATCATCATCACCATCCACCATCATCTAATAGTTGTAGTAGTAATAATAGTAACAATAATGCTTTGTTCAGCCTTTCTACCATGGAAATGCATCTCTTTGAATCACTGCCAGCTTGATATTAAAATTTTCAAAAGACAGCTAGAAACAAAAAAGCTGTATAGTTCTAACTACTGCAGCATACAGCCTATCACTGCAAAGAAGTGTTGTTTTAACAATACTATATATATATATATATATATATGTGTGTGTGTGTGTGTGTGTGTGTGAGCGGGACGTGGCAGCAGGGAACGGGAGGAACGGCAGAAACTGGGCCATGGCTTTCAGTGCTTGTGTAATACGATGGATATTAAACCTAAAGGGGAAGAATTGGGTGAGTGCTATTTCAATGCAGCGTGACTGAGCAGCCACATGGATTTTGTCTGCTACTGCTCTATTAATAGGATAAAACCTAAAGCAGAGAGGGAGGGCTGGCTGGTTAGAAAGGCTGCTTGCATCAAGAGGAAGAATGGCTTCATGCTGGGCCTAGTTCTTATTTCCAGGACAAACCTTTGGGGATGTTCCATGCCAGCGTGCTCAAAATAAACACAACCTGCAACCTGCAACCTCTTGCAGCAACACAGGAGGAGGGGTTGCATGGATGGGAACTATCTCGCAGCCACTGGAGTCAGAGGTGCTTGTGCAGTTAGGTAGTAAGATACTCCAAGAGCCCTCCATATCCACAGATTTTTTATCCAAGGATTCAAGCATCCACAGTTTGAAAATTTCCCCAAAGATATAAATTATGAAATGCAAGCCTTGATTTTGCCATTTTATATAAGGGGCACCATTTTACTATACTATTGAGCATTTACGGAGTGATGGTGAACCTTTTAGAGGCCGAGTGCCCAAAGCGCAACCCCAAACCCACTTATTTATTGCAAAGTGCCATATCCCTCTGGCTTTCTAGTAACAAACCCTGGCAAACTCTGTGCCAGGACGATGGCACATGTGCCCACAGAGAGGGCTCTGAGTGCCACCTTTGGCACGCGTGCCATAGGTTCGCCATATGGTATCAATGTGAGGTCCTGGAACCAAACCCTGGCAGATACCAATGGCCCACTGTATAAGTATTGTTGCTGTTGTGTGCCTTCAAGTCATTTCCAACTTGTGGCAATGTTAAAGTGAAGCTATCATGGGGTTTTCTTGGCAAATTTCTTCAGAGAGGCTTTGCCATTGCCCTCCTCTGAGGCTGAGAGAGTGTGATTTGCCCAAGATCATCCATGGCTAGTCTCCAGAGTCACAAACCAACTCTCAAACATCACGCTGGTTCATAATATATATGTATACATGTGTATATAAAATGTGCATGTGTGTATGCATATAATACATATATACATGCATATATAAAAATCTGCTGACCTCCTATAAAGACAGTCAAACAAATATCTGGAGAACTAGCATACTTTATTTAAAGCATAAAAGTTATATCTTTAGGGGATTTGGCAGTGCCTATCAATTATTTTTAACTGCTTGGAAAATTTAAGTCAGGAAAAAACCCACAGAGCCATGTAAATGTTGTGCATGAGATTAGAGAAAGGGGGGGACGGGACCCAGCTTTTGCTTTTTAGGTAACAAGAAGGAGCCAGGCCCCGTCATTTTGTCCCTGCTCTCGGTTCAGCAGACATCTTGCTAACATGAATGGAGCGTCTGTTCCCAGATGTCCTCAAGGGGAAACAGAACTGAAGCTTTCTATGATGGAAACCAGATTCCACTTGACCTGTGGGGCCTTATGAAGTTTCCAAAGTCAGGCTTAACTGCAAGCTTTATTTGGGTTCCAAAACAGAATGGCTATTTAGGCTGGCAGGACAAAGTGGTGGTAAGTCCAGATAACGTGAAGTTATGGCTTTTTATCCATTCGATTGCCAGCGCGACTGAGAAGCTTGGGTCTTCCAACTCCATGATTCTACTTTGTGGTTAAGACTCTGAAGTGGAGTCTTAACCCTAACCTATCCTCATCTCAGTCTAAAACAATTGCAAACACAACACTCTCTTCATGCTCCGTGTCCAAAGCACAGTGCAAACAATGAGCACAGCCTCCTCCTCACCTACCTTTACCTGCAACACCTTCTACTGAAAGTCTCCAAACCTCAGCCTTTCTCTACTAAAGTATCAATTTTACTATGGTTCCAGGTCCGAGGCACCTCTTCCTTAGAGATGCCAGGTCTTCTGTACTTACAATGAACAGAGGTTGAAGAGAGGAAGAACTATGCAACATCTTCTCCCTCGACCTCCTACCAACCTTCACATTTTAGCTGCTCCAACCCATTCACACCGAAATAACATGATCATTTACTAGCCTGCAGAGGTGAGGAAGCATCCATCCATCCCTTTCCAGGATCTGTTAACTATAGTCCATACCCATGGATTTTTTTTATCCATGGATTCAAGCATCCACGGACTGAAGACTTTCCCAAAAATATAAATCCCAAAAGACAAATCTTGGTTTTGCCATTTTATATAAGGGACCCCATTTTACTATGCTGCTACATTTAATAGGACTTGAGCATCCATGGATGTTGGTATCCATGAGGCATCCTAGAACTGAACCTCAGCAGATACCAAGGGCTCACTGTATTAAAGGGACAACTGTATATCTTTGGCCTGGGCTGACCAAGGAAAGAGATAGGGTTTCCAGGATGAATACAAGACAGGGCTCCTTTAATACATAGGGTTGAAAAAGTCCTCAAGGGCCATCCAGTCCAACCCCATTCTGCCATGCAGGAACTCCCAATCAAAGCATCCCCATTTACAGATGGCCATCCAGCCTCTGTTAGTCCAATTACTGCTGAGTCTAGACATGATTTTGATTTCTCACAATGCCCAAGACACAGCATTGCTCTCAGGCACTGTGGGAAATGGAAGTGGCAGCTAGACCTAATGGCCTTGGGTACCAGGTCTAGATTCTTGGATGCCCCTCGACAGCATGCAGGCAGGGCCTTGGGATGCCTGCCCAGGGATGCCAAGTCCTGGCACCAGCTGTCATTCAACAGTCCGCTGTGCCTAGTCAGTACGTATGTGGTTTAACGGAGACAGTGCTGCTAATCGGTCTTGGCATTCCAAATCTAAGCCCTACAAAACTAGCGCTCAGCTGCCTAGCCCAAGGCAGCCCTCGCCCTCCGCTATTCCAGATCTGCTAAAACCCATGACAGTGGCCACGTCACCTTTGCGTGGAAAGTCTCACTGTGACATCCAAAGAGGCCAAGAGAGCAGCGATAGCTGAGGAGGAAGTTGAAAGCACCATCTTTCCAATCCGGCGGACAAGGAGATCCGAGCGAGGAGCAAAAATATAAATCTGCATTGACGCTTCATTTGTATTCCACCAATGCATCTCCCTTCTCATATGTTCGTTTCCAATTAGAATGGAAAGTGCTGTCTCAGATAAATGGTTGCCACATCTGCTGCAGCTGGGAAAGAAAGACCTGTCTCATAAATCACATCTGACTGATAAGTTCAATGAATCAAATAACTTTCACATAATCGGTATAATTTGAAGAATGTATTTATTTCCGCCGAATCTTGGCTTACAAGTAGCAGCATTACAGAGGTTGTGACAAGTAGTTCCCCAGAGGTTTACTGTCTCTACCCCAGAGATATAGAAGGTAAGTCATATATATATATAAACCTGCACCAAGTGGGAAGGAGCTCATAAATCATTTTGGCTACAATTTAATGCACACTTATGTAGAAGTCCATTGGATTCAGTGAAAATTCACCAGTTTCCCCATAATGTTATTTTAGAGGATACATCTGGTGATATCTTTTCTGTTAAAGAAGTAATACCCAGCAAAATATTTACTGACACATACCTATATTCGTGCTGCTGCTGCTACTACTACTACTACTACTACTACTACTACTTTACCCCACCTCTCCTTCAGGATCGAGGCGGTTTACAATAAAAATCCATCCAGTACAATGATAATCCCACATATTCCCTCTCACCCCACTACTACTACTACTACCATCACCACCACTTTCTTCTCATTTGAAGGCTGCTACTCAATGGTTTCCAACTGGCAAGGGGGGTCAAGCAAGGTTGCATTTAGGTTATCTGCCTATCTGTTTAATCTGTATGCTCAACATATCAAACGTAAAGCAGGATTAGACTTGGAGGAAGAAGGTGAGAAAATTGGAGAAAGGAACACCAACAATGTAAGATCTGCAAATACCATACTACTAGCAGAAAACAGCCGAAACTACAGCAAAAAAGGAAGAAAGTGCAAAGGCAGGTTTACTGTTGGACATTAAGAACACACAAATAATGACCACAGATGAGTTGTTGTTGTCGTGTGCCTTCAAGCCATTTCCAACTCATGGCGACCCTAACAAGTTTCTTCCGAGGGGGTTTGCCACTGCCATCCTCTGAGTCTGAGAGAGTGTGACTTACACAAGGTCACCCACTGGGTTTTTATGCTCGAGTAGGGAATCGAACCCTGATCTCCAAGGTTCTAGTCCCATACGTAAACCATGAGACCACTTTAAAGTAGACAATGAAAACACAAACAGTCCAAGATTTTTCATACCTCCGATCAGCCATCAACCTGAATGGAAACTGGAGTCAAGAAATGAGAAGAAGACTAGGACTTTGGAAGGGCAGCTACGAAGGAACTAGACAAGATCCTGAAGCGTAAAGACAATAATGCATGGCACATAATGCAGAAGGCAGCAGGAAAAAAGGAAGACCACATTCCATATGGATGGACTCAAGTCAAGGAAGCCACAGCTCTGAGTATGAGGCAGGTCATAGGGGGACTTTGAGGTCTCTCACTAAAAGGGTCACCATAAGTCAAAGTCAACTTCACAGCAGTTAACAACAAACTCAGGTGGCAGCATACGATGCAAACAGTAGACACTGTCTACCTATCTTCCTGAACGAATGGATAATGTCACTTGCCTGAATTGGAGATTGCAAATAAGAACAATGAGTACCCATCTGTGGCTGGCATCTTCAGAGAATGCTGACCTGGAAGAGAGTGAAGATCCCAGCCTCTCTGAAGATGCTGGCGAAACGTCAGGAACAAACTCTTCTAGAACATGGCCACAGAGCCCGAAAAACCAACCGAAATCTATGGATGCCGGCCATGAAAGCCTTCGACTTCACAACTAGATGTTTCTGTCCAGTGTGTTTGATGCAACATTTTTGGGCGAACGCAATGCAAAATGCAACCTGAAAAGGAAGGAAGGGTATTGAAAAACCAGAGCTCAGCATGAAGACGGCTGACCTTAAGTCACCCAGTGCCAACCAGCTAATCAAGCTTACTTGATAGGGAACATCGGGCACCAGAGAGCGTTTTGAGCACCAGTGGGTGAATTGAGGTGAGGGCAGCCGCCTAGCTGCTTGGTTCTTTCGCTCTTAGCTCCGGATTTCCCTGAAAGAGTGCCCTGGTTTACTAGTCACTCCGCTCCTCCGCTTCCTCCCACCCGCCTCTGTTGTTACCCTTGTGCGTTTGGAGTTTCATTTCAACGGTGCAAGTGGCATAAAAGAACCACTTACAAAGCTGAGGGGATTTTTAAAAAGGGGGATTGGAGAGTCCGGAGAAGTCGGGAAAGACACTCTGATTTATTGACAAGCAGCCAAGCCCTAAAGGATGTCTTTTGATTCCCTAGAAGCGAACAAGAAAGATGCAAAGCAGGTTCAAGACCAGAAAGAGGAAGCTTTGCTATAAGGAGGTAGAGAGAGAGAGAGAATCATTTAACCTGGTGGACAGGGCTATAGACTGAAGTGCATTAACACCACGATGGGGATGAAGCTAAGCTCTCCAGATAAGCTCTTTCCTCACTTACAGAGTCTCTTAGCTGTGCAGCGCGGGGTTATGCCATAGCTGCTGAAAGGTCTTAATATGTTCAAGTAAGTCTCCCAAAGGGGTTGGGGTTATCCCAGAACAACTGGCACCGGAGATAAGAGTCTATCAAGCTGACACCGCAGCTCCCCGAAGGGTCTCATCCTCCCTGCCGTCGTCATCATCATCATCATCATCATTTTGGAACAATTGACAACCGACTCAGGATTCATTCCTATGACAGCCAGCCCCATGTAGATTTAGTGGCATCACAAGGGGGTGCGAAGGGTGCGGAACACACCAAGTGACACTTTAAAGGGGGCGACCCACAACTCCCCAAACATCTACAGGCCATGGCATTTGCCTATCGCCCTTCAAAATGTTGCAGAGATGGGGTGAGTGGGATGAGGCTCAGTGGGAGGAGAAAGAAGAAGCCCCAGGTTGGTTTGCTTTTTAAATTTCAAATATTGAAAAATTAATTTTAATTAAAAAATTAAAAATCTCTTTTTAAAATACTAAAAGGGGATAGAGAAAAGACTGAACTGTTTTGCCATTTTTGGCACAAGAGGAAGAATAAGGCCACTACATAAAGAAGGTGAAATGCAAACAGAGGACGGAGAGAAGGCCGAACTGTGTAATTCCTTCTTAGCCTCATTCTTCTCTCAAAAGGAAAACAGTGCTCTAACTGGTGAAAATAGACTAAAGCATGCAGGAAGAAGGAATACAGCCCAGAATAAAGGAGTTGTGAAGGAATACCTGGTTACTTTTAAACAAAGTCATCAGGATCAGATAAACTCCATCCACAAGTACTAAAAGAACTTGCAGATGCAATCTCAGAGCCACTGTCAATAATATTTGAGGGTTCTTAGGAGAACAGGAGAAGTCCCAGCAGATTGGAGGAGGACAAATGTGTCCCTATCTTCAAAAAAGGGGGACCAAGCAACTGTCAGCAAGTCTCCTTATCATCCTCAGACAGATGAAAAATGTGGGAGGACCTGTTTCCAGAGGAATCGCCATGCAAATTTGGTAATTTGCTATTCCAAGCTGCCATGGGGTATGTCTTATGACCCTTGGCATCAATATTATGCCCCTCTTTATCAGCTGGAGAAGCATGGACTTTTATGGAGGGGCTGGGTTTGTGCCACTTTGATGATAATTGAATTTCTCTACAGGTACCGTGTACGGATGCGAAAGCTGAACAGTGAAGGAAGCAGACAGAAAGAAAATCAACTCATTTGAAATTCGGTGCTGGAAAAGAGTACTTAGGATGCCATGGGCAGCCAAGAAGACAAACAAATAGGTCTTGAACAGATCGGACTAGGGCTCTCCTTGGAAGCAAAGATGATCAAGTTGAGACTATCGTACTGAGAAGGAATGGGTCACTAGAAAAGACAATAATGCTAGGAAAGGGAGAAGGGAGAAGAAAGAGAGGAAGACCACAAACCAGATAGATAGACTAAATCAGGGGGGTTATTATGGGCAAGGCTTACAGGATCTGGGCAAGAATGCAATGCAGGGCAGGGATCCATAGGATCACCATGAGTCGGAACAGACTCAAAGGCAGCTAACAACAACAACTTGAAGAGTGCAGAACAGCCCCCTTCTTGCACATGGTAGAGATTTTCAATCCCCCTTGGTGGAGGGAAGCAAAGGCTGGCATCTGCCAGGGATAACATGCTACCTCCCATCCCAGAAGCATAGAGATAGTGGTCAGAGGTGTGTTGCAAGTGCTGTCTCTGTTTCCTTCATTCAAACGCCTAAGGTCTTAGCCATTCTGGAAACCTGATCTTAAAAGGTGCCTAGGGCAAGTGATGGGGAGATAGGTTTTTGATCCTCACAAGAGGGATCAAGGGGAGAAATGGAAGGGCCCTCTACTGTAAAAAGACCCAAATCCTCCCCTGAAGATGACTCCACAGAGGTGTAAAGGTGTCCTTTACATGGCTGAGATGAAGGAGGCATGACAGGGTGCTGCACAGAGGTGGCATCACATCGGTGTCAAGACATGGAAGGCTGAAGAGCAGTCAGCTGCATTGGAGGTCTAGTAGTAGGTGACAAGATGGTAGCCATGCTCATGGAGGAAGCATGGACTTGACTGTGAGGAAGACTGCAACCTAGAAACCATGACTGTAGGATACCTGTATTCAGGAGGTAGGAAAATGAGCAATTGACTGGGGTGGGGAGTATGGATGCTCCCTATAGATTTGGGCATCTGTCCCAATAATAAGGTGGAGAACACAAACAGTCTCCCCAATAACAGTGGTGTCTCACTTCTCTTAAAAACTGGCAGTCATTCCTGCCCAGATCCCACTGGAAAGGAGTTCAATTACCATATTGGTTTCCAGTTATTTTCTGTATGCCAGTGGGGATGGCAGTTCCACCCACTCCATGCTAAATCAAAAATTGGAGGAGGGGAACCAAAAGACATAACGGCGTAGATTAGTAAAGGTTGTACACAGAGCATGCTGTGTTGGTATATCAGTGGTTTTTGTTATCTATGCTTATTTGCATCCATATCCCACTCTTATTTGAGGAATGTGTAGAGAAAGTGCTAGGGCTCAGAGATTTAATGACATACAGGGAAAAAGAAAACACTGCAGCTAGAAATTCTGATAAGCCTGCTGCTGATAAACACCTAAGGAAGCCTAGAAGGAAGAGTCCAGATGTGCATTTGTACTAGAAAGAAACAGCTCAAATTTGATGACTCTTGTGCTGCATTAGTTGTATTCGTTTCCCCGCTGTTGCCATGACCTGACAACCTTGTACAGTCCCCTAAAGCCTCATCCAGCTAAAGGTGCCAGTGCAGAGCAGCTGTGGCCATGGCATTTACTGGGCATACCCTTCCAGAAGGTTACTGGCCTGTACCCTTTCCAAAGTGACCCTCCAGTAGAACCTTATGTTGTTGTTGTTGCCTCCAAGTCGTTTTTGATTTATGGCAACCCTAAGGTGAACCTAGAAGAGATGTGATGGCTTAGTGGTTAAGACGCCAATTCTGACGATCGGAAGGTTGGCAGTTCGAAGCCCAAGTGCTGCATGATGGGCTGAGCTCCTGTCATTAGTCCCAGCATCTGCCAACCTAGCAATTCGAAAGCATGCAGATGCAAGCAGGTAAATAGGTACCACTTTGGTGGGAAGGTAACAGCGTTCAATGCAGTCATGATGGACACCTGACCACCAGAACAGCCCTTGGACAACGCTCGCTCTTTGGCTTAGAAACGGAGATGAGCACAACCCCTTACAGTTGGTTACAACTAGGCATTCATGCCAAGGAACTACCTTTACCTTTAAGGTGAACCTATTATAGGGTTTTCTTGGCAAGTTTCTTCAGAGGGGATTTGCCATTGCCTTCCTCGAAGGCTGAGAGTATGTTACTTGCCTAAGATCATCACGCAGTGGGTTTTTATGCTCAAGCAAGGATTTGAACCCTGCTTTCCAGAGTGGTTCCCCCCCGCCCAAAAGAAACCTGCCAAATAAAACCCTATACTAGATTTGCTTTAGAGTCACAACAAATCTGAAACGACTTGAAGGCACACAACAACAACAACAACAACAACTCAACCAAATTCAAAGATATAGCTCTGTTAGTCTGCAAAAATCGGTACATTGAGAGATCTCATAGCACCTTTGAGACTAACCGAAAGAAAGAAATTGGCAGCATGAGCTTTCGTAGACCTTTAAATACATCTGAGGAAGTAGACTGAAGTCTACAAAAGCTCACACTGCCACCTTCTTTCTTTCAGTTAGTCTCAGAAATGCTACAAGATCATACTAACAATACAACTGAGCAATTTCTCCAGGGTCTCTCTGTGTCCCCATCTGAAGCAAAAAGACAACTGGGCACTTGGGGGGGGGGGGGACAAAATGTGGTTTCTGTAGCTGACGACATTTTCACCAGGAGTGCCAAGACACCCCAAAAAACATCCCAGGCAGAGCGAAGCCAAGATTTAAACCTTCTTCCCCCACCATCCCCTTTCTTCCTTAACAGCATAATCAATTTCCAGGCAGATGGCCATCTGATCGAATAAAAGAGGGGCACCATTAGCTGGGATGAAGGGGAAAGAGTTCGGGGGGGGGAGGCTGAAGGAGGACGGATTTGACAATGGGAAGGTTTGTTATCCTTCTTGCTGAAAAGACGGGGAGGGGGAGAGCAACCGAAAAGAGAGGCTGGAAGCCAGCAGGCCAGCATCCCTTCTGCCTCCGTTTGTCTGGGGTGGCAGGTGTCCTGAAGCTCCCATTCAAGAGGGCGCACCAAGGGGCCATGCGAGTCATGGTTATTTGCCACGGCCCCCGAAACAATGGCAGGGCTTCCATCCCCCAGCCTTTGGGGGTTGTTGTTGTTGTTTGCAGCCGCCATCTCAGTCTGCCTTGCATGGTTGGGGTGGTGGGTTGGAAGGTCCTTCTTTCTGCAATCTCCAAAAGCAACCTCCCCCTCTGGCCTCCATTGTCTCCCCTTGGCATGCATGTCACAGAGCACTCCACAGTTGACAACCGGAGGCCTTGGGTTTCCCAGTTACAAGGCCAGAATAACTGACCTCGACCCCAGGGCTGGCTTCTGGGGAGGGGTTTTTCTTTGCACTGCCTTTTGTTAGTTCCTTCTCAAGGGAGTAGGGAGCTGGAGGAGGAGGAGAAAGGACCCCACAGCTCCCACTTGCCCTATTGTTGCGCGGCACCCATGAGGCTAGCTTTGCGCCCTTCCCAATTTTCCCACACTGCGCACACAGACCCAAGTTGAGAGCAGCTCAGAAAAACCGTCCTTTTCCCTTTTCTTTTCTCCCCCTTGCCATAGCCAAAAATTTGGCTATTTGGCCCCCCATATCCACAGATCCTTCATCCACAGATTCACGCATCCGCAGCTTGAAAATGTTCAAACAATATATAAACTTGGAGGGGGGGGGGACAAACCTCGATTTTGCAATGCTGTTGCATTTAATGGGACCTGAGCATCCACAGATTTGGGTATGCATAGGAACCAAACCACAGCGGACACCCAGGGCCCACTGTATGTCCCTTCTCTCTCTTACCAAATAACCCTTTCCCTAGCCATGTTTCAGAGAGTGCAAAACAGTGTGCATGTGTATGTGTGCCTTCAAGCAACCCTATCAGGGCGTTTTCTTGGCAAGCTTCTTAAGAGGAGGTTTGCCATTGCCATCCTCTGTGGCTGAAAGAGTGTGACCTGACCCAGTGGGTTTTGATGCTCAAGCCGGGAATCCAACCTTGGTCTCCAGAGTCCAATGCTCAAACCAGGACACCATGCAGGTTCTCCAAAACAACAAAAAGAGTATGATAGCCCTGTTGAAATATCGGAAGGGATGTCACACTGAAGATGGAGCAAACTTGTTTTCTGCTGCTCTAGAGAATAGGACCCGGAGCAATGGATGCAGACTACACGCAAAGAGATCCCTACTCAATGTTAGGAAGAAAGTCCCAACAGTAAGAGCTGTTTAATAGTAGAAGATGAAGCCTCGGCGATGTCTCCTCCTTGGAAGGTTTTTAAACAGAGGCTGGATGGCCATCTGTCAGGAGTGCTTTGGATGTGAGTTCCTGCATGGCAGAATGGGGGTGGATTGGATGGCCCTTGGGGTCTCTTCCAACTCTATGATTCTATGATTCTAGGAACAAACACTCCTTTAAGCATTAACATCTCAAGCCATTTAAGGCTTTAACTGTTATCAAAAGCACTTGTGGTGCAACTCAGGAATGTAAATATGACAGCATTCACAACAGAGATGCCAAGCAAAACTCTTCCCCCCCTACACACAAGTAAGCCAGTTGGTACCATCTGCGCTTACTCTGCCAATCTCAATTTTTTCTGCCAGGTTGACAGAGGCGGGGAGGAGGGAGGCTTTGCAGAGAAGAGAAGACAGCGATGCACATTGTCAGAATCCACATAACTGGATTGGGCTTTAATCGCTATAAAGAGACTCACGTGTAGCAGCATCTTCAAAAGAAGATTGGAGAGTAATAAGAGGGCAGATGGATTCAAAGTAGATTAAACCCTTCATTGGACCAACCTGCCAGATCAACCCTTCCTTGCTTCTCTCCCACACAGCCTGGCAGAAACTTGTACTGTCAATATCACAGCAGAAGAAAGAAACAGCCAACACCGCACCCCAAACATACACTCTCTTTTGTGCACATGCCACACAATTTAACCGTTCACAGCTCAAAGGTGTGCGCCTTCAAGTCATTCCTGGCTTATGGTGACCCTAAGGAGAATCTATCATGGGGTTTTCTTATCAAGATATGTTCAGAGGAGGTTTCACATTGCCTTCCCCTGAGTCTGAGAATCATTGAGTTGGAAGAGACCCCAAGGGCCATCCAGTCCAACCCCATTCTGCCATGCAGGAACTCTCAAACAAAGCAAAGAGCAGTTTTCCTTCATAGCAGTAGAGAGCCACAGTAAAACTAGTGTCTTATGGAACATCAGATAGGACCAATTCATTTTCTGGAAAGAAAGGTAGTTGACTGATGGCTGTAAAGGGGATCAGAGGTGGATTTCAAAAACTCTCGGTCTATCCAAAGGCAACCAACCCTTCCTAACTCATAAAGTAGCTGAGCTTGGGCTTGCAAACAACTCAGGGTCTTGCTTTGTTTGCATAGCACACTGGACATGTAATACTATGAAGGGACAACCCATAGAAATACTGGACTGTCTTATATAGAGTCAGGACACTGGTCCATCTTAGTCTAGACAGACATCTCTACACCAGGCCTTCGAAAATACAACTTAAAGGTAATACAGTACAGTGGGCTCTTGGTGGGGTTTAGTTCCAGGACTCCCAACCCTGTGGATACCAAAACCCATAAATGTTCAAATCCCATTAATTACAATGGTGTAATGAAATGCCGTCCCTTATATCAAGCCCTGGCTGGTTGAATCTGTGGATAAAGAATGCATGGATATGGAGGGCCAGCTTTATGCTACTGGACTAAGGGCCCGAACAGACAGGCCAAAATAAAGTTACTTCGGATCACTTTGGAGGGATGCTGTTTAAATGATGCATGTGCCCTAAGAGGCCAAACGCCGCGCCAAAGCCATGCTCCAATGCTAAGGACTGGAGCGCAGCTTTGGCATAGCTTCTGGCCTCTTAAGATGCGTGTCATTTAAACAGCATACCTCCAAAGTGACGCAAAGCGGCTTTATTTTGGCATATCTGTTTGGGCCCTAAGACTCCAAGGCTGAATCTGAACATTAAGAAAGTACAGTATGCCATTTGACACCACTTTAATTGCCATGGCTCCATGCTATGGTTTCGTGGGATCTGTAGTTTGTTGTGGCGCGAATGCTCTCTAACAGAGAAAGCTACATGTTTCACAAAACTAGAGGTTCCAGAATTTCCATAGCACTGAGCCATGGCGGTTAAAGCGGCGTCAAATTGCATTATTTCTGCGGAACGGATTCACCCCAAGAGACCAGGATTCAAATCCAGTCCGGCTATGGAAACCCACTGAGTGACCTTAGGCAAGTCATACTCTCTCAGCCTCAGACGCAGGCAACAGCAACCTTCCTCTGAACAAATCCAGCCATGAAAGCCACATACCAGGGTTTCTTTATGGTCACCATAAGTCAGAAATGGGTCGAAAGCACACACAGAGTTCATGATTCGCCCGAACAACTAAGTGACATTTCCAAAGTTATGTAATGAGTGGGAACAGAGTTGGTTTATCGGTGTCGTTTTCAAGTTACTCTCCACAATTAATGTTTAAAGGCATGACTGAGTCATTTTGGCAGGAGTTTTTCTCAAGTTGCATGTCACCGTCTTATCAATCCTAAAGGGTTTGGTCTTTTCTTTTTTAATAGTAAAATTAAGCAAGGAAGAAGAATGGAAGAGCCATGAGTAATGCAAGGCGTGTGGGGAGACCTGAACGCTGGAATAAATAATGACACCCAATTACTTTTCCAACTCTGCCTTACATGACTTTTCCAGGGCTCCAAACAGGGTCCCAGTGCCAACCCTAGTAAACTGCGTCTCACCCCCATTTTATCCAACGTGACCCATGTTTTCTATCTCTCACAAGCGTTACATCATCTGACCCACTCGAAGGACTTAACACTGCTCCGGGTGCAACCTTAAAGACAGCGGTGGACTTGTACACTGTGTCCTCCTTCGCCAACTTGCCCGGACTGAACCGTGGGCCACCGAGATGTGCCCATTGAGAAGACATGTGAAGCCTGACAACACAAAAGGCATTCTCTGCCCAACAATGGAAAATACAGAAGCAGCGGCTTAGCTCATTCCAAATATCTCAAACCCCATTGGCATGTCTGTGTGAGATGAGAGAGATTCATGGCAAAGAGAAATGTACTGCCAGTGACCACAAGACATACACAGGCATGATAATTCGCCCAGTCTTTAAGGGCAAGCAGGCAAAGGAAGGTAGAAGATGAAGAAACACATGAAGGTTCAAATGTGCCCTGATGACCAGCAGATAAAGAACGGGGTGCCAAAAATGGCCCTCTTCATCTGCATTCTTAGAAACCTGCTTCAGGTTTGGCATTGGCCATAGACTTTTATATATACAGTGCACCCTTGCCTTATGCGGCGATCCGTTCCGGACCCCTCAGCGTAAGGCAAACAGCGCATATGCTCGAGCTCCATTGAAAACAATGGGGCTTGTGCATGACGCACGACATGGTGCACGTGCCATGGGCGCACATGCCATTGCAACCCCGTCACACAGCTTTCAGCATAAGAGTGTGTGTGTGTATGTGAACACATACACACACATAACTTGACTATAAGTTGCCCTCATACATGAGGTCAACCTACAGTCGTGCATCTGTGTGTATACATGTGTGTGTTTATATATCACAATCCATAGTTTTGACCCCAAAACTTGTCCTCGACTTATACATAAGTGTTGGGGTCAAAACTATGGACTGTGATATGAGCCATGGATAAGTCACGTGTAAAATATAGGGATGTGCAATGAAGGACGTAAAGGACGAAGCAAAGGAGAATGATGCCAAATAACTTAGAAAAATCCCGGAGGCATAACGGCGCACACCCTAAAGATGACTTATTTAAGGTTGTGATTTTATGCTTTTTAAAATTTATTTATCTATTTATTTTTGAAATTTAATAAATACTGTACATACTCATATATAAGTCTAAAGGTTTTGGTCAAACGTTGACCTCCAAAAAGCTGAGTCAACTTATCCATGGGTCAATGTAAGTACCGTACTTCAATTCTTATATTAACAAAGGAACCATCCCCTGGTGAAAGGCAAGAGTATAATGTGTCCTAAAGGCATCAATACTTTCTGTTCGCTCATTCATCCAGCTTTTAGTGTGAATGCAAACAGCTATGCCTGCTGGAATCCTGTACACTGCTCCCTCGGGTTACGAAATTAATTCGTTCCGCGGCCACTTTCGTAACCCGAAAAGCCTTCGTAAGCCGAATTGCCATAGGCGCTAATGGGGAAAAGCCGCGTTTCGTGCGAAAAAGCGCCGAAAAGCACCAAAAAATTTTTTCGTAACCCGAAAAACATTCGTAACCCGGAACAATGATTTCCAATGGGATTTTTTCGTATCCCGGAAATTTCGTAACCTGGGTATTTCGTATCCCGAGGTACCACTGTACGTTCTTTGGCCTTGTTTTCCTTTACTTTGTCCTTTACATCCTTCGTTAAATGCCCCTAAATTTTACTCTCGACTTATCCACAAGTCGTATCACAATCCGTAATTTTGTCCCCAAAACCTGCTCTCGACTTATACACGAGGTCGACTTATAGTCAAGTATACACAGGATATTATAAACCTTAAAAATACTATACTTACATTGACCCGTGGATAAGTTGACCCAGGTTTTTTGGGTCCATTTTTGGACTAATATTTCCAAGGCTTATACATGAGTATTTGCAGTACTTTGGCTTGGCTTGGTTTTCCACTTCCTCACTTGTGGCCTCCTGTTTCTTCTTCTTTCGTTTACTGAGAAATGGTTCCCTTTTACTGACTGTGCATGAATCACAGAATAAAATACCTGAAACCACCACCTCGGCACCTTGTCCAGTGGAAAGATGTTGTGCACATCCCACTATGAGCAATATTACCATCCATTTTGTCATTTCATTTCCATTTTGCAGCATCCACTGGTGCTATTTGATGGGAATCTCCTCATTTATCGACTTATTTTGTTGAATAGTTGTAAACTGGTTGATGTTTTCTTTCGTAAGTGATCATATCACCTTGCTACTGTCTGGATTCAAATAAAGTAAATCTTTAAAAAGGAAGCCAAGCAGAAGTATTGCTTTCAAGGCACCTCTGCCTTTAATGCAGAATATACCATAACAATGATCAACAAGAACAATGGACAAAGATGCCTCTCATAGAAACGCTCATTCATGAGGACATTGTCTATGTCAGAGGACAGACAAAGTATTTTCTAGTCTAGGAGACAGTAAACACAATGCATGGCTTCTTGACCCACAGAATACACAGCACTAGAGCGCATGTCCTCTGAAGGCTATTTACCCTAAAGCTTTCCCCTGTCTTCCACATTAGCACCCTAGATTTCTTTGTTTTTGACAATAATTAATATTGAGAATCAATAATCAATAAAGCCTCCCTCAGAAGAACTTACATTCAGTGTCTCTCTGACATTAGCGGCCATTACACCAAATTCGGTAAATCGGCTAGTCTGCACATAAGTGTATCATGCGAATTGCTGCAGATTTGTGCACATCTGCATTGATGCTCAATTGTCTACACTTTCCTGTGCAAATTTGCATCTATTTCCATCCCTCTGCCAAAAATGTGCAACAACGTGAAGCCGTGTGAAGCCACATATCCTCGTGGATACTTCCAAATATGCTGGTGAAAAACTGCATGGAGGGCACATGCAACGCAACACGTAACAAAACGCGTAACAGAACTTGCTAACCACTTATGCTGAGATGCAAAGATACAAATCCTATGTCTTTCGCATAACAATGGGGGGGAGAACACTATCTTCAGAGCTGTAAGGGATTTTGCAGGACACGAGATGCTGGAAGACCGGAGTTTGTGGCCTTTCCCATTGCCCTCTCCATCGTCTCTCAGCCACAGGTGTTGCGCCATTCAGGGCTCTGTCTGCACCCTGCCTAAGGCTCCCACCTGCCCTGGTGAGGTTTGCTAGACAAAATAAACACCCACCCTTTACACAAGCGCAACACTGACGCTCCTGAATCACTTTGACAAGTCAAAGCTGTGATCTCTTCCTGTCTGTTGCAATCCCCGAGTGCCTGAAAAAAACCAACAGATACCATTTTCCCCTGGTTGACTGTGCTGCCCTCTCCGTCTCTCTCTCTCTCCTGCAGGAGCTGAGCCATCAAGGGAGGGAAAGCCTCCAGGATATGTTTCCTGCACACAACCGTGTCATTAATATACAGCGCCTGGCCATTTTTCCTTTTGCCCTGGAAAGGATTCTCTGGAAGTCTGTCTCCGGGAGAGAAATGGAGCGCCAATAAATCCTCCGATGTCAAAGTGCTTGCAAATGCAGCACTGAGGTTGTGGCTTTTTGCCTGTCCTCTGCTTCCACTTTCCCTGATGTCAAATCACATTAAACTAACAATCAATTTCTCTGTCTGGTTTGCGCCCTCCTCCTCCACCATCTCCTCCCCTGCCCTGTCCCTGAATTATATCCAAGTCCAGGAAACGCTGGCCTCCAGCCAGAGATTCATCAATAGTCTGGCTCCATCCACAGCTGGCGGAGTGTCTTGGTGACACAATACTTCTCTGTGTCAATACCATCCCCCATCCCTCCTTCCATCGTGTCGGCCGGTCTGGCACCTGATCGGCAGGATTACAGCCACAGGTGCAACCAGACAAGATAGAGAGACCCAGACGGAAGAGATGCTCACAAAGGAAAGGGAGCCCTTTGGGGGAATGCAAATACATAGCCATGTTAGCGCTGTATGTAGAGAGATCTTGAAGCACCTTCGACACTAACTGAAAGGAAGAAGTTGGTAGCTTGAGCTTTCGTAGACTTAAGGACCCAAACAGATAGGCCAAAATAAAGCTGCTTTGGGTCACTTTGGAGGTATGCTGTTTAAATGGCACATGGATCTTAAGAGGCCAGTAGCTGCACCAAAGCTGTGCTCCAGTCCTTAGGACTGGAGTGTGGCTTTGGCACAGTTTCCAGCCTCTTCGGACACATGCATCATTTGAACAGCACACTTAGCTGTTTACCTCCTCTTGAACTCCATCCATGGACATGGTCAAGTGTCCTCCATCACATAAAGGTCATTCCTTTATGATTGAACACCAAAATAAGTCAAAATAAAGGGAACCCTTCACTTTGGAACTGGTTGGATTTTCACTCTGCCGGTTATGTACCATCAAGTAGGAGTCTACTCTGCACAGCTTTCTAGCAAGAAAAGAAAAGGCAAAACCACATTTAAGCCCCAGCCGAGCAAAAGGAGTATTTTTCAATAATAAACAAGGTGATTAATCCTGATCGGCACCCAGCCCATAAAATTACTTGTCAGCGGGGAGCGGTAGGTGGTCAAATTATACCTTTCCATCACATTTGGCACTGTCTTCTGCACATTTTTCATACTGAGCTCAGAAAGAACTGGGAACAATTAAACTGAAGTACTGAGTAATTCCACCTACTTTTTGGGAGGTGGGGGAGGAAAAGAAATGGGATGAAATGACTTCTTCCTAGTGGGAAATGCTTGAAATGCTTGAAAATAAGAGAAGGTAGGGAGCAGGGATGGAACCTAAAAGCAAGTTTGCAAAACGTTGCATGTTGGAGTATGTGCTCTTTTGGAGCAGGGAAGGAGAGGGGGAGAAGAGAATTTTATTATGACGGATCATCATTTCATTCCACTAAACCGATATGTGACAACAACAACCAATCTTGGGTGCTCTTTCTATCTGCACACAGCAGCTTGTGTATGTTTTCTTTTTTCCAACAGTAGTCTATCAGAATTGGAAGGCACCACAATGGTCATAGTGATTCCCACACTTTAGTCTTCCAGGTATTTTGGACTTCAGGTCCTAGATTTTCTGATTGTTGGCCAAAGTGGTTGGGGTTTCTAGGAGTTGAAGTCCAAAAAGTCGGACGAATGAAGTTTAGGAATCACTAATCTGGAGCAACCCCCTGCCGCTCCTCAAACATGGCCATGCAACCACTGTTAAAACATCCAAAGAAGGAGATGCCACCACCCTCCAAGGGAGCATCTTGCACTGCTGAACATCCCTTACCACCAGGAGGGTTTTCCTAAGGTTTAGGTGGAATCTCTTTACCATGAATCCATTGCTCTGGGTCCAGTCTCTAGAACAGCAGAAAACAAGCTTGCACCATCCTCAATATGCCATCCGTTCAGAGAGCAAGCTCCTCAAGGGGTATCTCAAAGCTCAGTAAAGGATGTATGGGAACAGACTGTTCATCAGACCGAGAGAGAAACATGCGTCCCACTAGACCCAACTGGACTCCAACATCTAACGCAACAACTGGAGGGTTCCAAGTTTCTTACCTCTGTCTCAAGGAGACAATATCAAAATCTGTTTAAGACAGGAACGGACAACAGTTGAGAAATGAGGGAGCACATTATACCCCTGCAGGATTTCAACAGGCCACCCACTCACCCATATGCACCCATAAACTTCCAAATTTGTACGCTTAAAAATATGTGTGCATATGCATTTGCTTCCCAAAACTGTTCTTTTTAAAGACCAGGAAAATCATTTTGATCCACCTCAGAAGCAACCACTATTATATGCCAAGCGTTGGGCACCAAAGAGGAACCTGGCTATTTTATTTGAGTCTCTGCGTTATTTCTCCACATACAACATATCACCATATAAATGTGCCATGCGTCTGTTACGGCTGCCCTACTTAGAAGACCCCAATTTCAACTCTTAAACAAATGAGCAGCAGTACACTGCTTTAAAAAGATGCGTAGCAGAGCACACATGCATGTATGCATGGATACACACATAGAGTGTCACTGGACTTTCCATTTTTGATTCCCTTCCAGAAGGAGAACTTAGTCATGGAGTTGTGGCATGTGCCCTTCCAAAGTATCGTTTCTTGTGTGCCATACATTCCAGCGCTTATTCATAAAGCAAACATGACTCAAGGGAGAAAAAGCCAGTCCTGAATTTCAAACCCAAAGGGTGGGAAGATTAAACATCGACCAAAAACTCAAAGCCCGTTATTGGTTGGGGGGGCATAGAAGATGAAAAGCATGAAGTCATGTTTTAAGCATGTTCTTTTAAGGTGAAATATCCTGCCCTTGGACAGAGAAATCTGCCCTATCTTGAATCAGAGCACTGGTCCATCTTAGCTCAGTGCTGTCTTTATCAGCAGTTCACAAACCTCAAACTGCAAACGTTGTTGAACCACAGTTCCCAAAATATCTAGCTAAGTTGGTGAAGGGTTAGAGATTCTGAGAGAGGTACAATCACAGAATCCTAGAGTTGGAAGAAACCCCAAGGGCCATCCATTCAAATCCCACGCTTCCATGCAGAAACTCACAATCAAAGGACCTTCAACAGATAGCCATCCAAGCTCCACCACAATCTCCGAGAGAGTCTGTTCCACTGTCAAACAGCTCTTACTGTCACGACGTTCTTCCTAATGTTTAGGTGGAATCTCTTTCCCTGTAGTTTGAATCTTGCATGGTAGAGAGTTGGATTAGATAGCCCTTGTGGTTTCTTCCAGCTCTATGATTCTATGAATCCATTGCTCCATGTCCTGTTCTCTGGAGCAGCAGAAAACAAGCTTGCTCCATCCTCAGTATGACATCCCTTCAAATATTCAAATTGGGTCCTAGAATGGATCAAGTCTGAAGTCTCGCTGGAAGCCAAGATGACAAAACTGAGGTTGTCATACTTCAATCATGAGAAGGCAAGACTCATTAGAAAAGAATGATGCTGGGGAAGGTAGAGGGCATAGAAAGAGAGGAAGACTGCATGCCAGGTGGATAGACTAAATCAGGGAGACTATGTGCCTGAGCAAAAATGTAGAGGATAGAGGGCCTTGGAGAAGTCTCATTCACAACGGGTCACCATGAATTAAGCTCCACTTGAAGGCAGCTAACAACAACAACAGCAACAAGTCATGCCACCCTCTCTTGCCCTGGCTAAACATGCCCAGCTCCCTAAGCCACTCTTCATAGGGCATGGTTTCACAGATGGATGATCCAAGGTTAGGAATCTTTGGTGTATACCAGCTTCTCTGCTGATCCTCCAGATAGTTTCTACTACACCATCCATCAGGTCAAGATGGCGTGGCAAAACTGTTAGAAACTGTAATCCCAAACACTTGGAGGACATAGATGATGGCAAATGTTTTAGAGACTGAGTGCCCAAACTACAACCCCAAACCCACTTATTTACTGCAAAGTGCCACGTCCCTGTGGCTTTCTGGTAACAAACTCTGGCGAACTCTGTGCCCACAGAGAGGGCTCTGAGTGCCACCTCTGGCACGAGTGCCATAGGTTCGCCACCACTAGATGAACGCTGATCTACACTGGCTTCCTGCAAATTTGATGCTGAAGATTAAATCAGAGCCCCAGAACCTGGGGATCAAGCCTGAGACCTTCCAAATATACACTCTGCCACTAGCAGACAACCAATTGCAATGTATTCTCGTTGCATTTCCTTACAGAAAACCAGTGAGTCATTAGAATTAAAAGCAACATATTTGACAAAGCTTTCTAAGCTCACTTTACGGTTAACTGGAACTTGAACCCATGTCCACGCCCAGAACAGTGCATTCCCCCCATTCACCGCCACCCCAAGTAGGGGATATGGAAAGCATCATTATTAGATTTCTACTTTCATGGCGGTGGTGGAAAGCCAACAACCTATTTGGGATTTTTCTGCTGTAAGAAGCAAAATTTTGTGGGCCATCCATCTCAGTAAAAAGGAATCACACCTCCTAAAAACTCCATTCCGTGCATTTGCTCATGCTAAAAAAACACAACCCGGCGGTGAAGTAATAGCCTGATATTTCCTAACCCTGATAAATCTACACAAAGCATTCAAACAGCGTGACTTGCCAGAATTTCAGGGGTGGAGTATGTAAAGTGTGAGTAATGGGTTTTTGGCTCTGTGCCTATCGTGACAATGAATCAGTATAAAAGGAATGAACTTCTCCATCCTGAACTAAGAAGAAATGTTGCAGGGCAGAGGGATGGAATAGAAGTTGAACAATTATTTCCCCCATATTTACACGCACCGCCTTCTATATGCACACATGAAAACACAGGATCTAGTGATTACTTTACTTGGACTGCATTTGCACTGCGAACATAGTCCAGTTTTACTTTAACTTCCATGACTCAATGCTATGGAATGCTGGAAAGTGTAGTTTGTTGCAGCACCAGAATGGAGCGCTCCATTATCCAATGTATGTTTGCAATGTGATCCCTAGTACCTCTTCCTTTACTAGATATTGCATATCCATTTTATTAGTTTTGGCCCAGCTCTCCAATCTGTCAAAGTCTTTCTGAATCCTAATCTTGGCTTCTGGGGTATAAACTCTTCTAGAACATGGCCACATAGCCTGAAAAACCCACAAAAAACTATAGATGCCAGCCATGAAAGCCTTTGACTTCACACCATCTGAATTGTTTAACAGTCAATGGTCAACAGCCTCCTCTTACAAGGATGTTCTGTGAGAATAATGTGGGGACAGCTTTGAATTCCTCTCTTAACCTCTGGAAAATATAGTTTTCCCTAGGCTATGTCATTAACCCTGGTTCAAATTAGAAACGTTGCACAGCAAACATGTTCCATAAACCCCATTCCCTCCACAAAACATCCGAATGGGGGGCAGAGATTGTCATTTGTCTAAATGCTAGGAATTATGGACCAAACACATCCTTTTTCCAAGCTTTGATTTTGAGTCATGCAACAGAGTTGGTAGACCAACCAATTCAGACCAAAATAAAGTGGTCCCCCCACATTCACTGGGATTCCTCTCTAGGAATCACCAGGTCCTCCAGTGCAACTCTGTGGTCAACATCTGCCAGAGATTGGTCATAGAATCATGCTGGACGACCAACACATGCCTAGACAAGTGAATTCTCTAGGAACATCTAGGTTCTCCAGGACAACTCTATGGTCAACATCTGGCAGAGTTGCACCGAACGACTTGGAGATTCCTAAAGAGAACAACATATTAATCCAAACCACAAATAATCAAACCAGCAAAAGTCAAAGCCGCAAATGTGGAGAGCCAACTGCAAGTGCTTCGTCACATAATGTGTAGTTTATATACAGGATTCATGTTTGGGACTCAATGGTGGCCAGGGAAGAGGGAAAGAGTTTGCCAAAATCAAGCAACATCCACCATTTTACAGCATGCCTGCGCCATACACAGGCTCGCCATATGCATACTCAAAGTCACACGGACTTCGAGCCGCTGTTTGATCAATGGCACGTGTGCCTGTGGCACGCTCATGGTCCGGTGCACAGGAGTGCACCATCATTGAAAACAACAGTACTTGAGGTCCAAGGTATATCTCTTACATAGGGAGGTCCAGAATGGATCCCCTGCATAAAACAAGGGTCCACTGTATTATGTTAAATGTAATAGATGATCCTCCATGTGTTTTGGACTTCAGCTCCCAGAAGCCCCAGCCAACTTGGCCAATAGTCAGAAATTCTGGGAGCTGAAGTCCAAAACATCTTGAGAACCAAAGTTTGGGACCACTGTGCTAGACAGATGTTCTATCCATCTATCCACTGGTGTTTCTTTTGGGGGGATATCTTAGCCCTACGTAGGTTGCCAACCATTGTACTACACAGCATTCAGTCCTGAAATGGCCTGTATGGGTTGTGCGTCCATTTCCAAGCCAAAAAAAAAAAGCGCCTTTGATTTGCTGCCGCCACCCCTGCCCTTTGGATCTCCGCACAACAGCATAATGGTTTGACACAGCTCTATGAATTATACATTGCAGCTCGATCATTATGAAATACGCTGCGTCGGAATGAGAACCAAAAGCAGGCAGGTGGGAAGGAATAAAGGGAATGTATGCGAGGCAAAGAATGAGCAAAGGCAGACTGTTACAAAACCAAGCAGCAAGGAGGGACACCGCATGAAGCTGGAAAAATTTGACAACGCTGCCAAATAAAACTGAGTGAAGGAGCTAAAAAACAAAGTCTGGTGCTGGCTTTGCAGACCAAGCAGGAGCACGAAAGGGGAGAATCGGACAAACGGAAGGAAGATACATCTGCATTCCTATATACCAGTCATTCCCAAACTTTGGTCCTCCAGGTGTTTTGGACTTCAGCTCCCAGAATCTCCAGTCATCTTGGCCAACAGTCAGGAAATTTGGGCAACTAAAGTTTGGAAATGGCTGCTATACACAGTCATTTGAAATGTGGCCCCGGAGGAGCGTTCTACGGATGCCATGGGCTGCCCAAAAGACAAATAAATGGACCCTAAAGCAAATCAAGCCCTAGGTGCCAAAATATCCAAATCAAAGCTATCATGTTTTGGCCACATCATGAGATGACTCATTGGAAAAGATGATAATCCTTGGTATACAGAGAAGCAGTAGAAGAAAGAGCCATGGAGTCTCCCTCCTTGGAAGGCTTTAAACAGAGGCTGGATGGCCATCTGTCAATGGGGATGCTTTGATTGAGAGTTCCTGCATGGCAGAATGGGGTGGGACTGGATGGCCCTTCTTGGGGTCTCTTCCAACTCTAGGATTCTATGATTCTACGAAAGAGGAAGACCACATTACATGTAGATAGATTCATTAAATGTAGGCTCAGGATCTAAGGAGCACTGTTGATAACAGGGTGCCTTGGAGGTCTCTCATTCATAGCGTTGCCATACGTCAAAGCCAGCTTGATGGCAACTACTACTACTACTTTAGTAATGTGAAGCACCGCCTATCCATAAAAGAAACACAGACCAAGAAGGTAACCCAGATTGTTCCTCCTTTCAGAAACACATTGGACAGACAAACCCAAAGGAGCCACCAGCCTTCCGAGATTCATAGCTTTGGAACGAATCCCACCAAAGTCCACCTTCTACACAAATTCTGAATGCCGCGCATATCTCCCACACATTAACAGTTATGCAGAAAAGCAAACTTTGACACCTTGTCTATATTTACAAAACCCTGATATATATATATTTTTACACGAGGAAAAGGATTTTTAATATTTAAGTATTTGGAAAGCATCCACTCCGTAATCCTAAGGCCTTCCGAGGAATGCACTGGGATAAGTATTAAGTAAGCCACCTAGACCTTCTGCCTCCCTAAACTATCGTTTGAAACCTCCCTTATTCCTGGTATAATTTCCTAGCAGAGACTGAGGCTATCTTGTTAGTTATCACTTTCTGTAACATTACTCCCTAGTTTGTATGCTGGCACAGTACAGGGTTTATTTTTTAACAGTCATAGGCACTAAACTTCCCTGCAAAGTACTGCGACATGTAAATCTTACAGAGAACACTACAAGATTTATCTTGAAATAACGTGCCACGTTCGTAGCCATAAACGTTACATGTGAAACCGCCTTTCACGTTCGCCATGAGCAACACAGTGCTATCTGTTGCAAAGCATATTTTTAAGGCACTCCTATATGTACTTTGAACTCTGGGATCCTTCAAGCCCAGAGCGATTCCTTGCTCAGTGCATTTCCAAGCTGCAAACTCTTCCGAAATCAATGCAGGTAGCAACAGATAAATCCGACAGACTAAACAAACGCCATTCTTCCTAGAAACCCGAGATGATGGCGAACCGTTTCTGTGTCATTCGCGGTCAAGGTTGGTGCACATCCAGCTGATATTCAAGAGCTGGGTGGATGTGCCATCGTTTTGCACATACTCTTCTAATAAAGTAACATAGTTTTTTGTGGGTTTTTCGGACTATGGGGCCATATTCTAGAAGGGTTTATTTCTGACGCTTCGCCAGCATCTGTGGCTGGCATCTTCAGAGAAGTCACTTACCGGGTTCATCTTCTCTGCAGACGCCAAAGCCACAGATCCGGGCAAAACGTCAGGGATAAACTCTTCTAGAACATGGCCACATCGCCCGAAAAACTCACAAAAAACTATGGATGCCAACCATGAAAACCTTCGACGTCACAAAACAAAAGCAACCTCTGAAACCGATGGAGCCATTTGATGCAGCAAAGCTCAGTAGAAGAATACTCAGATCTCTATAGCAGTGATGGTGAACCTTTTCGAGGCCGAGTGCCCAAACTGCAATCCAAAACCCACTTGTTTATTGCAAAGTGCCATGTCCCTCTGGCTTTCTAGTAACATACTCTGGCAAATTCTGTGGTGGGACAACGGCACATGTGCCCAGAGAGAGGGCTCTGAGTGCCACCTCTGGCACGCGTGGCATAGGTTCGCCAACACTGCTCTATAGTGTCCGGAAACAAACAGAGGCTTCTGCTATTCCTGTTGCACACAAAACCAATGCTGGTGAGTAGCAAACAAGTTCACTGTCTAATTTAACAGACCTTTGGGTGTTATAGCTAAGGAAGCAAGCGAGGAAAGCAGTATTATATACAGTATAAAAGGTCCAATTTCCTAGACTACGTGCCGTCTGCACCGACGACTTAAGTCCTTGAAAAGAGTGACTATTCCAGACAAACAGTCAAAATAAACTAAGCCGGACAGCCCAAACATCCCGCACAATGAAACTAAACTGTTGATCATTCCAAAGGGGCTGAAAAAAGAGGGGGCCAGCAAAGAAACAGCTTTGCAAACTAAAAGAAGAAGACTGAAACCAGATGAAAAGTCCAGCCTGCAGCATCCAGAAACCTTACCGAACATTCATTCACACATATATGAACATCGTCTGCTGCCAAATGTTTCGATGTCAATAGCACATCTGCAGCAGAACTCAAAGAGTATATTATTTCAGAGCCAGGAGTATATGGGATTTCTGGTCTGTTTCAGCATTTTGATCCAACTCTGAAATGCAATTGCAGATTTTTTAACAAATATCCATATGTTTTATTGAAAAGCACATAAATCAGTTCAAACTCTCCCTTTCCATGCGCAAAGGGCTCTTCTAGCACCTTTGAAACTAACTGAGAGATCTTAGGCCCATTACAGACTGGACAAAAGTGATGTGCCGCTGCCGATACTATGGTTCGGGATGGGCAGTAACCACACATTCCCAAACCCTAGCGTGTAATGGCGACGGTATCATGGTGTCATATCGTCCACATGGATGCTGCCACAATGACGTAAGTAAAGTGCAGCATACAGAAGTCGGTGCACATCGCTTACATCACCGATGCGCCAATGGTGCACTTGTGACGTGCGCTGGATGCCTTAAAAAGAACTCGGTTTTTCCAGGTTCTTTTTACTGCGGAGGCATGTTGGCAACACTGCCAATATGAAGTCGAAGGCTTGCATGGCCGGCATCCATAGTTTTTATTCCTGACGTTTTGCCAGCCACAGATGCTGGCGAAACGTCGGGAATAAACACTTCTAGAACATGGCCACATAGCCCGAAAAACCCACAAAAAACTACCGCAAATGTGGCTTATCTAGCTGTCCGTTGTGGTAGATGGCTCCCTCTTAGGTTCACATGCATCTAACAGCAATAAGTAAGTGACCAGAGATCTCTTTTCTCATTTGCACACTAATTTTTGCACTTGAAATCAATTCTCATTTGCAACAGGAAGAAGCGTAGTGACAAACTGTGAGCTTGTAGTATAGCATTGTACACTGAAGTTCTCTTAAGCGTGATCTGTCCCCTTTAAAAGAGCATAAGCGCTTTTCTTAATTATCTCATTCCACAAAAATCCCATTTTCGACAGGCAAGAGCATGTGAGATGCAACCACTGGCAAAGTGGGACTAGTTCCTCCCTCCTTGTTCATTTGCTTCGTATTCGACAAATGCAACCTCGCTCCGTCCCTGTCTCTGAAGCAATAGCTGTCTGCACCACGAGGCACGAAAGAGACAAAGTTATTCATTTCCAAATACATAATGTGTTTAGTATCTACAAGGTTGCACAACTGTTGACTTTGAAAAGAAAAATCCACTGTCTAAACCTTGCCCTCCTTTCCCCGCTTTTCTTTATCTCTTGAGTCACAACTTGTGAACTCAGTATCGATAATTTTAGCAACACCAGGCTCTGTATTTATTGATATATAGCCAGCCCTCTATATCCATGCATTCCTTATCCACAAATTCCACTATTCATGATTAATATTCAAAAAAGCAAACCTTGATTTTATCCTTTTATATAAGGAGCGCTATTTCTATGCCAATGTATATGATGGTACTTCGGCATCCCCTGGTCCTGGAAACAAACCCCAGTGGATACCAAGCACCCACTGTATTTTTTTAATAATCTGCTTTTCTCCTGGATTGAAAAGCAACTCAATGTTTAAAACAGTGCTTCTGAACCTATCTGATCTGTGGGACGAGCAACTACTTTTTCCCAATGTGCACATGCACATTGCCAGCCGATGGGCACTTCATTTCTCTGCATCCACATCTTTGGAATTGCACCGGCAGGTTTGGATCCTAATTTTTAAGTCTCCGCATGACTCAAGTCCTTAGGAGAGTAAAATCACATGTTCCTTAGAGGGTCAAAAATCATGTGCAAAAAACCCTAAGCTAATGCTATCTTAGGAAATAGGAATAAATGTTCCACAACTATCTGTTGTTGAGGCAGGGAGGGAGGAAAAGAACTTGTCCCCATTACAAACAACAACCAAAGACTATGCTATGGGACAAAGGCTACTTACCCATCGTTTCCGAGAATATGTACTGAACATTTGAAAAGATTCCCTTAGGAAATCTAGTTATGTTTTTATTTCTAAGAACCCAGACTCTGCTTTTGGGGATTCTCTTTCCCTATCTCTCTCCAGTGATTTGGATATAAACTTTGTTCTTGCTTTTGTGTGCCTTCAAGTCATTTCCAACTTATGGGGACCCTAAAGCGTACCGATCATGGGCTTTTCTCGGCAAGATTTGATCAGGGGGGAGTTTCTTATGCTTTGGGGCTGAGAGTGTGCGACTAGGTTAAGGTCACCCAATGGCCTTCCATGTCCGGGTTTGGACCTATGAGGAACGACTCAGGGAGCTGGGGATGTTTAGCCTGGAAAAGAGAAGGTTAAGAGGTGATATGATAGCCTTGTTTAAGTATTTGAAGGGATGTCATATTGAAGATGGAGCAAGCTTGTTTTCTGCTGCTCCAGAGAACAGGACCCAATGGAGCAATGGATGCAAAGTGGAGGAAAAGAGATTCCACCTCAACATTAGGAAGAACGTCCTGATGGTTAGAGCTGTTCGACAGTGGGATACACTCCATTTGAGAATGGAGGAGTTTCCTTCTTTTGAGGTTTTTAAGCAAAGGCTGGAGGGCCATCTGGAGCCCTGGTGGCGCAGTGGTTCAATGCCTGTACTGCAGCCATTCACTCAAAACCACAAGGTTGCGAGTTCAAGACCAGAAAAAGGGCCCAAGCTTGACTCAGGCTTGCATCCTTCCAAGGAGGGAGCTAAAATGAGTACCCAGACTGTTGGGGGCAAATTAGCTTACTTGCTAATTAGCTTACTTGCTGTTCACCGTTATGATCTTTGGAATAGCAGTATATAAATAAAACATATTATTATTATTATTATTATTATTATTATCATCATCATCATCATCATCATCATCATCTGTCTGGGTGCATTGATTGTGTATTCCTGCATGGCAGAATGGGGTTGGACTGGATGGTCCTTGAAGTCTCTTCCAACTCTAGATTCTGCGATTCATATCACACCAGCTGATGGCAGCTGTAGTCCCAAAACCTTGGGAGTGTATCACACCAGGGAAGGCTCTACAAAAGACCATGAGATCACAAGTTCAAGAACAGGTTCAGGAACGCTGGAACTGGAGAGGTTTGCCACTGCGGTTCCAAAAAGTCAAAGCAATGCGCAAAGCCAGCTCCTCCTCCCCAAAAGGCACATGAACTGGCTGCAAAACAGGCAGGGCTAGCAAGGAGACTTCAGAAGGATAAAACTAGCTTACCTAATGCTCCATCTTTCTTTGCGGTGCCCCACGCTTCCCTCTCCGCAGCCGGGAATGCTGATGTGTGGGTCTGAATTCCAAGAAATAAAAATAAACTCTTGTACTATTTAGCTGCCAACTGAGGCCACTGTTTACTGAAGGGAGCTGAGAAGAATTTTTGAGGGTGGAAACGTTCCAGAATATCCGTGGCCTCACATCTCCCGCCCGCCCGCCCTTTGCGCATCGACCCATGAGTCCTGCGTAAAGCAAAATTCTATCGCAAATACATTTCAGAGCAAATAAAATAATTCACAGGCACGCAGGACATCCATCTAGCAACCCCCAAACACACATGCGCAATGGGGAGATCAATTCCAAAGGCGATACAGCTACAACCCATCCGTGAATCTGACAAATCAATCCATGCTCACCACCAGCTAAAGAAATATTGTCACTTGTGCATGAAAAATATACCAGGAAAGGAATGTTACTTAATCCAGTCGAATTATAGAGTTGGAAGAGACCACAAGGACCATCCAGTCCAACCCCATTCTGCCATGCAGGAACACTGAATCAAAGCACATATTCAGCTACATTATAAATATGACTAGGAAAACCTAGACTCTTTACCACAGTTGGTCCCGCTGTTATGACTTTTAAACTAGATCATGAATCTGTTCAAATGACGCTGGTTCCCACTTAATCCGAATCGCTGAAGCGATTCCAAGAGGGAGGAGGCATGCGCTAAACCCATTTAACCCACGTCTTTTTTGACGCTGACTTTTTTCGCTTCTTTTTCGATGAATCGAATCCGCGCAAGTGTGAACCACATGTGGATCGGAATCAATTCAAATTTCCCCTTCAGCCGTCTGGAACCGAATCGTTTTGAATCGATTCGTTTGTGAATGGGAACCACAAGTGGGTTATTTTGAAGGGAAAAATGCGATCGGGGCGAACGTAGTGGGAACCACGCTCCGCTGTCGAATCGATCCATCGATGCGGATCGCGCACTGATTTATCTGTAAGTGGAAATGGGGCTTCAGTTACTCCCATATGTGTGTTCTTTCATATTACTTCCAAATCATTTTAGTTCACCAGTGAGCCTCAGTTAGTACTGGTATAAAAAGGTGCTTTTTGGTCCCAGAGGTTGGCCACCCTTTTTCAAGCCACTGTCATATTGCCTAATGCAGTGGTCCTCAACCTCTGGTCCTCCAGATGCTTTCGACTTCATATCCCAGATTCCTTCACCATTGGCCATGATGGCTAAGGCTTCTGGGTGCTGAAGTCCAAAGCAGCTGGAGGACCAAAGGTTGAGAACCTCTGGCCTAATGTTTTAAAAGATAAACTACAGTCGTTGGTGGAGCCTCTTCAAGCCTCACACTTTTGTGGGCGACACAACATTGACAGCGACAGCTTGGAATACCCATCATGTACCTGCGGTAAGGTGTAAAATGCTTCGAAATAAATGATGCTCCCATAACACTGGGACATAACCAATTCAACCTAAGCCAGCTCTGTGTGCCTTCAAGTTGCCTTATGATGACCCCATGAATTTCATAGGGTTTTCTTAGGCCAGGGATACTCAGAGATGGTTTTGCCCGTTCCCCCCACAAGGAATAAAATGTCACTTCTAGTCATTCGATGACGGTTCCAAATTAATTGGCTAGAGTTCACCGCCGACAGCACTGGCATTTAAAATGTACTCTAAGTAATGAAAACTGACCCTGATTGACTTTTACCTATCTGGTGATTAAACAAATCAAGGCTTTCGGGGCTAGTATGAACACCATGGATCAAAAAAAAACCAAATCCCCAAACAGCATTACTGCAACTATAACTAAAGGTTTGTGACCTTTGGTTTCTTCCTTGCTGTCCAGTCGTCCCAACAGTGAAACTGGGTAGTCTCTTCTAAAAATCACTTACTCTTCCTTCTTTCCTTCTTTTTAAGATTGCATTTTGGGTTGCATTCACCAAAACAATATTGCATCAAAGACACTGGGCAGAAAAACCTAGTTGCATTTGAACCAAGTCACACAGGACACTTCCCCCCCCCCCCCCGAAAAATAGATACAGCGCGCCTGCGTTATATGTGTATTATGTAATAGGTTTTATGTATGTAAGCCGCCTCGATCCATAGGAAGAGGCGGGGTACAAATAAATTATTATTATTATTATTATTATTATTATTATTTTGACAAGGCTGGGACTATGATAAACATAAGTCTTGGGATGAGGGAAGTTGTTCATAACGGGGAGGGAAAAAATGAACCCTCCACAAAGTGAAATTGACCGCTTTCCCTCGGAAAAGTTTTAACTCAACTCATTTTTATATGTCTTAATCTCTTTCCAATTTTGCCAGAAGAGGGGGAAACACACAAAGCCGCCTCGACCACAGAATTTTAGCCTGGTTTCTGCCTCCTCTCCCCCCCAAAAAACCAAGGTCCCAGGCTGGAGGCAGAATGGAAGAAGAATGGGGAAAGGAGGAGGAAGGGAACCAAGAACTCCATCCAATGTTCTGGAATCACAATGAAACCCAACACCTGGCAACACATGTCCGGTTTGGGGCTCCGGTTCCAGTTCTGTTTTACAGGCGTTTCTTTGCACAAAAGGTTCCGAAAAAGCATTTTGGGAATAAAAAGATCCTTGGCTCGGAGGAGCAAGGCTTCGAGCGCGGAGTTGCGAGCAAAACAAGGGTGTGGGGGAATGAACGCCTGCTGGATCCCGGCCCAAAGGCACAAAGGAGAGGTAGAGGCAGCTCTGCAAGCCAACGCAACGTGCAAAGAATTCAATAGGAGCATTCTGGAGATAAGTAGTTTTAACAGCTGCAGCAAGGTATCCCATTCCAGCTGTGACTGCCAGTCATAAGCGGGTGGGAGGAAAGAAGGAAAGGAAAAGTGCAGAATATCATTCTTTAGAAAAGAAATGTACCAGGATCCGTTCCACATCCATGCGCAGGTTCCGCCACCCAAACCTTGTGTTTTTTAAACGTCTTAAGAGCACTTTTGCTGGAGGTGGGTGCCAACATCTCCCCCTCAACGCTGGAATTTTCCCCCCTTCCATAAAACCTCCTAAATGGCTTTTAAAGGCTTGTCTGGGCAACTAACTTAAAGCAGGGAGGGCTGGAGAAAGACCGAGAGAGGAGAAAAGGACAGAGAAAACTCTCCCCATTTTGCCTCCAGAGTCCAGCGGGATCAGATTTCTCTCTTTTTCATTCCTTTTCTTCTTCTCTGCCTTGTTTTTTAAAGAAATTATTATTATTCCAGGCCTGGCCGACTTCTGTTTTCTTTCCTCCATAGAAACCGACAAAACACCAAGCTTTTGCCAGCCTCCAGCTCCACAAACACTGGAAGGAAAGGGGGAAAAAGAGGGAGAGAAAGAAAGGGCAGAGAAGGATCAAGAATGTGGCAAGGAACTTGGTGGACGGCTTGGTTTTCCCATCAAGGCAGGATAAAAGTAAAAGGATCCCATACCCAAAATCTAGTGCGTATGTTTAAGGGAGGAACAAAGTACACATTTAACAAGGACAAACCCTGAGCTGAACCCAGGGCAAAACCTGTTTTATCAGTCACCGACGAGTGACCCAAAATCATCGTTGAACGTATGGCACTTCTCCCTGCCTGTTTCCTTCTCTGTCAAAGCATTGTTCCATGTATCTAAACTCTAAACACAACACAGAAATCCCAAATGCAAGACATATGGGACAAATTAGGAGCAAGGATGGCAGCGAAAGGAAAAAGGAGAAGCTGCAGTTGAATTTAAGCTTGCAGCAATAGGGCTGAAGATCATTCCCAAAGTGTCCAGATATTCATACAGAGAGCCCTCCATATTCACTGGGTTTAGGGGTGCAGGACCCCCATGAAAATGAAAAAAATCGCTCATAAATAAACCTTTTATTTTGCCTATACCTCTGTAGGAAATCTCTCGGTCCTCCATCCAGCGGAGGTTGACCGTAGAATTGCACCGGAGCACCTTGAAATGCTTAGAGAACTATTTTCTATCAGGATTTCCATAGGTCCTCGAATCTATGGTCAAAGTCTGCTAGGAATCACGCCGGATGGCCTAGAGATTCCTAGAGAAAGCATATCAAACAAATAATCAAATCTGCAGAAGTCAAAGTTGCAAATATAGAGGGCCATTGTGTCGCTCTCCTTGAGCAGAAATCGCATCTGTTGGCGCAGTGTGCCATATAAAAACAGCAATGGAGAAAACCAACATTATTAGACTTCAGTATTATTTCTCTTCTCTGTTGCTTTGGGGTCTAGATTTGAAAAGACAAGGAGGGTTGCTAATGCTGATTAATAATTCCACCCTGATATTCCCTGGTTTCTAATATGGGCGCTTATGGTTTTAGAAAAACAAGGCTGGAACTTCCACGTCCCAGCCGTCTTTGCTCCGTGACACCTGCTTTTTTGGAGAGAGCAGATGGGAAGCGAAGTAAAACAGAGGTCCCTGTGGGCACAAGGTACATGCCACTGCTTGTCTGAGGCTTAGAGTATTGTTTTTACTCTCAGTACCATCATGGTCACGATACCCGGTTTGAGAGAAGCCCAAAACGGACAAAGGGGTGCGGGTGAACTGCCAATTGCAACCCGAGTTTGAACAAGTTACTTCTTTGGATGACAACTCCCCAAATATGCCATCCAGCGTGGTGACTGAAA
Organism: Sceloporus undulatus; assembly: GCF_019175285.1. Classification (NCBI taxonomy): domain Eukaryota; kingdom Metazoa; phylum Chordata; class Lepidosauria; order Squamata; family Phrynosomatidae; genus Sceloporus; species Sceloporus undulatus. The sequence goes on along the minus strand of NC_056528.1, from coordinate 6,209,896 downwards.
ATGCTGGTTAGATGATGCTGGGACCTATCGTTCCAAAGAGTAACTTTTCCAAGCTCTTTGTTGTTGTTGTTGTTGATCATCCTCGAGTCAATTTCAACCCATGGCGACCTTGTGGATGAAATGTCTCCAAGATTCCCTAACTTCCACTGTTCTGCTTAGGTTCTGCAAATTCATACCCGGGACCTCCTTAACAGAGTCCATTCATCTAGCATGTGGTCTTCTTCTCTCTCTACATTCATCCATCTAGGCAGCAGAAAACACACTTCCTTCCAGTTTCTACATGGCATTCCCCAGAGATCTTTACTCAAGGACACAATTGCTCAAGCACAACCAAGGACCCAATTAACCAATGCAATTTGCACCCTTGTTCCAGGCAGCGATGGCTGCTGGAGGTCACAGAAAGGATAGCAGCTCCCTGAACAGAGCACATTTGTCCTGGGTCCATGGTTCAGTCTTTAGCATCTCCATCTAAAAGGATCAGGTAACAGGTGTTGGGAAAGACCTTCTGTCGAAAAGCCGAAAGAGCAGCTGCCATCAGGGCATCCAGTCCTGGGAGAGATGGATAAACAGTCCATCCGGGAATATGAGAGCTTCCATGTTCCACCATATGAGTATTTTGAGTGGAAGAGGCTCATTCCAGAACACAGCCAACCAAACAAAACTACGGACCAAGACTTTCAATGTGAGAGATAGGGTGGTTGTTGTTGTTGTTGTTATCATTTATTTATGCCATCCACGTATATAAATAAAATATTGATAACTATACAATAATAGAAAATACGATCTTAAAGTACGATAAAAAAACACACAGAAAGAGCGATGGTGCAAAATGAAACAAAACAGGCAGCGCAAATAATAAAAGGTAACGAAGACATAAAACATGGATCCGAAATTGCTTTCACCGACAAAGCATGCCAGAAAGTGTCCTGCCGTGAACTGTAAAAGCAACAGGTTGGGAGAATGAATAGGCTTGTATTATTTATTTAATAAGACATTTTGTCATTTGTTCCATTTTGCCTCTTAGGCTCTCAAACATTTCGCCTCTATGACCCGCTTTATAGCCTAGGGCACACTCATGATGTAAGCGATGCACAGTGATGTCTATACTCTGCGTGTCGCTAACATCACAATGGTGGCCCCCGTATGGATAGGAGGCCGCCATTATGCTGCTGCTGTGGTTGGTGTGCAGTCCTTAACCCTAGAACCGCCACCTGGACGCCACTTCCTGGCGGTATGTACCAGATCTTAGCCTTTTTTTGTGTGGTTTAAATGTCATTTACAACCCTAATAAGGCTGGGTACCATGAAGCATAATCCCAGGTCCAAACACAACACAAACGCCCCTTCCTAGTTTGTTTAGTTCCTCCACAAACAGATTGTGCGCACTATCATGCTGTATGGCTGCTGTGTGGTTTATTAATCCAAGTATTTAGTATGAGCAAGCAGGCCTGGCCATGAGTGCCAAAGACAGATGCAGTGACCTTATCGCCATCGTCCAAGTAAAGTTCAATTTCACTCTCTGTAAAACAGGAACAACAACAGATCATCTCTGCCGCAAGGAATCTGTAGACACACTGTACTGTGACCCACTGCCCTCCAAGTGGCGAAAAGCAAAATGTAAAAATGAAAAACTAAACAATATTACAGTGGGCCCTTCACATTCAATGGGGTTAGGGGCACAGGATCCCCGATCTCTCCAAAGCATTGCTATACTTGCTGTCAAAAGTCACTCCTTCTTCAGTTCCACAGTCTGCAAAGGAGACCATGGGCCTGCAGAGAAAGGGAAGGGTTGTGTGACTACTCAAGAACCACATCCACTGGTAAGCAACCTATCTTCCTTCTTCGTAGGTCTCTGTTTCTCGCACACCTGGGTGAGTAACAAGCTTACTAAAGGTGGTGGGACATTTCAACAGGCTAGATGACAGAACAGCCCTTCCAAAGGATGCATCGACCCTTGTGCTGAGCGCTGCAGTCAGCTCAGTAAAGCTGGGACCACTGGGCAGCTCTACAGACATCCGATAAGAAAACGCCTCTCCGCCACACATGAAATTTCACCAAAATCCTATTGGGATGTAATTTAGGGTGCAGATGCTCTGGCCTTTTGGTAAGTTGGGAATGACTTGAAAGGACCCAACACATGGAGTGAAGACTATCAACCTAGCTTACCAAATGGTAGGTTAGGTCAAGTCTTTGCTGGGTGTGTTGTGTGCCTTCAAGTCATTTCCAACTTATGGCGATCCTAAGGTGACCCTGCCATGGAGTTTTCTTGGCAAGATTTGTTCAGAGCTTTGCGCCATTGGCTTCCTGAGACTGAGAAAGGGTGACTTGCCCAAGTTCACCCAGCAATTTTCATGGTTAAACTGGATATCGAACCCTGGTTTCCAGAATTACAGTCCAACGTTCAAACCACTGCATCATTCTGTGAAGGATACATTGGGGAAAAACTCTAGGTCTAAGTCCAACAGCCCCAAATGGAATTGATCCATTGACTCAATTGCTAAGTCAATGCTTACATTGGAAGCACTGTAGTAATTCGTTGTAAACAGACAGTGGGCAATGCCAGTTGCAAGGTTTAATAGCAAAATCCTAAAGGGTGGAATGCCCTTGCAAGTGAAGGTAGGCTGGCCCTGGCCCTGCTTACCTTTCACAACAGACAAAACAAACTTGTATTTAAGCAGTCTTTTGGCAACTTGGTGGCTATTAAGAAAGGGGCTTCCAATTGATGGATGCTTTGTTTTTCAACCTATTTTAAATTGATACTTAATTCAACAGTGTTCCTTTTGACATTATAACTTTATAACATTAGAACACATTAACCCTCATTGATTAAATACTAGGTCATTGCCCTAGAAACCCACAGAAGAAATGAGTGTAGAACAAGCTGTCCAGGTGGAACAGACGCAGAAGCTCAATGAGACAGAGGAAGATTAGACAGTCTGTAGATTAGAAGGGAAAAATGCAATTGATGCATCGCCAGTTCGGTCCAGGACTCTTTCATTCACTTCCTAAGCTAATGTGGAAGTGTATCCAAATATAGCAGTTAAAGCACTTTCGAAAAACAACAGGGCCTCCGACAGTATTGCTCGATGCTCCATTAAGAAGCCATTAAAAAGTGATCAGGGTGAAGAGAGAGGTGGAGACCCAATGCAAACACACTGTGCTTTCTGCCTCCTGTCCTCTCCTTAACCCTATTCTTGGCCATTCCTTTGGAGATAGAGATCTTGCACAAACAAAATTACCTTTGATTGCACCAGCAGCCAAACTTCTCCAAGACGTTCCCACTACAGGGAGTGGCACGCAGCCTTGCCACACAGACGTAAACAGAGGCGCGCAGACAAGAAAAACACGTTTTAATTAAAGTGGCTTTTGCATAATCAATTTTCCCTTTCTTCACAGCACCCATTTCTAATAAACAGCTGGGCCACCTGGCACAATCCGAGGTTGCACAAGAGGAGCCGGGGGAAACAAAGCAGGTGGCAAAACCTGGGCCCATGAATCTTAAAATATAGTGGCCAAAGGGTACCTTCAGCAGAAAGTAAGAGTCAGGTAAGGTGCTCCCATACTAGAGGGAGGCAGGAGACAATAAACTAGGGGTAGGCAAGTGGGGGAGACCGTGGAGGATCATTTGGTTATGTCCATTTGGCATAGCAATGGCTCTCTCTGTAGTGGGAACGTCTTGGAGAAGTTCAGCTGATGAATCCCAATGCACCCCCTGCAAAATCCCAATGCACCCCTTGCAAAATCCCAATGCACCCTCTCCAAAACACAATCCCAATGCACCCCTTACAAAATCCCAATGCACCCCTTGCAAAATCCCAATGCACCCCCCTGAAAAATCCCAATGCACCCCTTGCAAAATCCCAATGCACCCCTTGCAAAATCCCAATGCACCCCCTGAAAAATCCCAATGCACCCCTTGCAAAATCCCAATGCACCCC
>NC_056528.1:6166156-6205949 GCF_019175285.1 Sceloporus undulatus | reverse complement strand
CTGCAAAAAATTCTTCCCTGACCACTTTTTAATGCATAAAACGTTGCTCTGCAGAAATATTTGCCCCACAAGCCCAGAACTCCATTATTTCACCTTCAGCCAGGGCACAGAATAAAGACCGTGTCATTTCAACGTTTTGTGGTTTGAGCATTGGACTCTGACTCTAGAGACCAGGATTCAATCTCCCACTCGGCTGTGGAAAACCACTGAGTGACCTTGGTCAAGTCACAGTCTCTCAGCCTCAGAGGATGGCAATGGCAAACCCCCTCCAAAGAAACTTGCCAAGAAAACCCCATGATAGGTTTGTCACAAGTCAGAAACGGCTTGAAGGCACACAACAACAACACCATGCACAAAAAGCCTAAAACCCTACAATAGGACCCTACTGAAAATCCTTTGAAGCTGCAATGATGGCGCAATGGTCCAATGTCAGTACTGCATCCGCAAGGCTGTGAGTTCGATCCCAGGGCTCCAGGGTTGACTCAGGCTTCCATCCTTTCGTAGGTCGGTAAAATGAGGCTTTGAGATCCCTATTATTGAGCTGGGGTTGTACAAAAATGGATACTGTAAAACACAAGTGCCAACTATCAAGTGCCCATCGTTATAATTTATGGTGGGAGGGAAGGGAGGAAGGTGGAGCAAGGAGCTCATATGTTGCACAGACACAGGTGTGTGTCCTACCAGGAGGGATTCAACACAGGCCAGACCCTTCACAGGGTCTCCAAGGATATTGCTTTAATTGGGTTAAAATCAATAAATGTTATTATTAATTAACCAATACCCTGGCGGCGCAGTTTGAGTTTGATCCCAGGGCTCCAGGGTTGACTCAGCCTTCCATAGCAATAGCAATAGCAGCAGCATTTATATACCACTCCATACTGCCTAAAGCAGTCTCAAAGCGGCTTACAACGGTTGCTATTGCTAATACAGTTGGCCCTTCTTATACACGGATTTTTTTTATCCACGGATTCAAGCATCCACGTTTTGAAAATGTTCCCCAAAAGTTTAAATTTCAAATAACAAACCTTGATTTTCCATTTTTTAAATAAGGGACACCATTTGGCTATGTCATTACATTTAATGCGACGTGAGCATCCACGGATTTTGTTATCCACGGGGGATCTTGGAACCAAACCCCAGTGTATACCAAGGGTCCACTGTATTGTGCATGTGTGCGGGGGGGAAAGAGATCTCAGGCATACTATATGTCTAGAGAGAGAGAAAACTGGGTCGCAACCGGAGGAGCTCCCCGCTCGCACGGCCACAATTTTGCCGCGGTGCAAAGTACCCATTGCACTTCCGCCTCTTTGCTGTCCAGCTTCCTCCTGCTGTCTTCCGAGGGCCCAGTTGCCCCGGATAAATTCCTGCAAGAGCTATTTGCAGGCAAGGTCACTGTGGCACAGCAGTCACAAAAAGCCAGCTTGTGTTGATTTCTCTTTTTCCTCCTCCTCCTCCTCCTCCTTCTCTGCCCTCCAGCCAAGCTGCTGGAGGAGGGGAAGGTCGGAGAGACTCAGGAGCACCAGGAGAAGTTTCTGCAGTCTAGCCAGGAGGCTGGAAACCCAGACTGCGGCTCTTCTGTCCTCTGAGCACCCTCCCTCCATTTCCTCCTCTCTCTCGTTCTCTCTCTCTCTTGTCATCACCCCTCCCTGCCACTATCATCTCCCTCCGGTCTGCCTGGCCTGTCTGACGCCTGGCTCTGCAGCTGACTCATTTTGCAGGCATCCTTAAAGCCACAGCGAGACATTTTTTTCTCCAACGCGCCTCCATGCTCCCGGCGCACTCCGCATCCATTCACAACATTTCAAATGAAAAAAAATACACACACGCCACGATACGGCCTGCCTTCGATATCCGTGGGTTTACTTTCACCATACGATTTCCGTTTTTGCAAAATGTTTTGCAAAAGTATCCTTTGGCCCTCCTTATCCATGGATTCTTTATCCACAGAATCAGCCATCCAAAGCTTGAAACTATTAAAAAAGAATACATCCCAATAAGGAAACCTTGATTTTTGCCTCCGATAACACCAAAAATCCACCAAACAGGGATACCTTTGTTGGGCCAAATTTGCATGACGGCCAAAACCATTTGCCCATTTTTGCAGTTTGCAGTCTTTTGGCTATCGAGAAAGGGACTTTGAATGGATGGATACTATACCATTTGGCCCACAGATTCTTTATCCAGGGATTCAATCATCCACAAAAACACAGGACGCCCTTCCCTTACACACTCGTGTATGCGGCGCAGCGTGCGTGCCATTGCCTTTTATGGTGCACAGCTTTCAGCGTAAACCAAGAGCCGCGTATAGCGTGTCCGCCTATGACGCCTGCGCATTGTATTCAAAAACACAGGGTTTTTTTTTACTTGCAGAGCCCTTATTTCTATGGCAGAGCCCCTAAGAGGCCTACCCTACGTCTTACCAGTTAATGGTGTTTAGAAACCTTGGTTTTTCCTTTTATACAAGGGACACCATTTTACTATGCCACTATATTTAATGAGACTTGAGCATCCACAGATTTTGGTATGCACAGGGAATCCTGGACCAAACCCCAGTGGATACCGCGGGCTCACCGGATTTCCTGTTGTTGCTGTGAGTCTTCAAGTCATGTCAAAGTTATGCCAACCCTAAGGTGACCTTACCCTGGCAAGATCTGTTCAGTGATGGTTTCCTACCGCTGCCTTCCTCTGAGGCTGAGAGAGTGTGACTTGCCTAAGTGGGTTTCCATGGTTGAGTAGGGATTCGAACCCTAGTCACCCAGAGTCCTGGTCCAACACTGAAATTTCAAGTATCAAACCTTGATTTTTCCATTATATATAAGGGACACTATTTTGCTCTGCCACTGTATTTAATGGGACTTGAGCATACATGGATTTTGTTATCAACAGGGGTTCCTGGAACCAAATCCCAGTGGATAACCAAGGTCCACTGTACTACATATGTCTGTCGCAGCAAAAAGGCAATATAAGATCTTTTGGCCCTTTTAGAGACTGATATATGTGTTACTTAGAGCATATATTTTCAATGACTAGAGTCCACTCAGAGATCCAGTGGTTTGAATGCTGGACCACGACTCAAAAGACCAGGTTCGAATTCCCAGTTGGCTATGGTCTGTAGAATCAGCATCTGAGGAAACAGACTGAAGGCCACGAAAGCTCATGCCGCCAACTTCTTTCTTTAATTAGTCTCAAAAGTTCTGCAAGATCTCTCTATACATTGGGGATCTTGGGTGAGTCACTTATGCTCAATCCAAGAAAACCCCATAAAAGGTTCGCTCCCAGGAACATCAACCCTGAAGCTAAGCCTCACTGAGATCAGCTTTGCCTACATTCGCCTAAGAGTTATGTGTTTAGGATTGAAGTCCAGAGCTCTGAACACCTGCTTTAGGCAACTCTTGAGAAATGATGCAATAGAAGATCGCTGTGTCCCTGTTGTACAATAGGGAGGGGAAGCCCCTTATCTCAAATGTGCAGCACCAGACCCCTTCAGTGCCGCTGCGCAGATAGATACAGTCCATTTGAGTGGGACAGACAGGAGGGAGAAGAGTATTTTTGCTCATTTGCTTCATTCATGTGAGTTCCTGCATGGCAGGAGGTTGGACTGATGGTCCTTATGGTCTCTTCCAACTCTACGATGCTTTGATTCTATGATTCATAGATATAGCCGTGTTAGTCTGGAAAATCAGTATGCAAAGGGATCTTGTAGCACATTTGAGACTAACTGCAAGTAAGAAGTTGGGAGCATGAGCTTTCGGAGCCTTGAGCCTACCTCCTAAGCAAGCTCAAGTCTACGAAAGCTCATGCTACCAACGTCTTTCTTTCGGTTCGTCTCAAAGGTGCCACAAGATCCCCTGGCACATGGCTTCATTTGAGGCTCTCAATGCACACAGTCTCATCTGCTCTTTAGGATTCTGATCAGAATCTGAATGGGTCTAACCGACCCAAATATCTTAGGGCCTCCCAGTGCATTCATTCAGGGGACATGTGCAGTAACACCGACATGGCCTAGATATGCATAGATTGTGCCTTTTCCTAAATAACTCTCCGATTGGAGAGATGACGCTACGAGTCAAATCTCTTAAACAAACGGGTGAAAAGATTGCAGACTTGCCATGTATAAAAACGCCAGCCGCTTCCTGGGAACAGGACAACTCCGTAATTATCCGCCGCAGAGCCCTCGCTTTTGCTTTTGCATCTGTGACCCAGATGTGAAAATTAATCTTAGAAGCAGGGAGAGGCTGGAGCTGGTGCTTTGTTCAGGGGAGGGAGGTTGAGGAGAAACCAGATCAGGCGCACACACATATACACACACACATATACCAAAAAGGCATCTGATCTTGCAACTGGCATCACAAGGCCAGGATCTCGCCCAAAACTTAAGGTCACGTCTCCTCTCATTTTAATTTCTGAGCGCTGCTCAGCTTGCAGGCAAAAGTGAAGATGGGGGGGGAAGGATAGAAGAAAAGCAATGCAAGCTGGCAGAAAAAACCCATCCTAGAGATGGCTGCTCCATGCCAACCGGAGGAAGTGATTAAAAATTAATGCAAGCGGAGAGATAGAGAACCCTGAAAGGGTGTGCCGAGCAAACACCACTTTCAACCCCAATCTTCATCAGCAACATCTCTCTCCTCCTCCTCCTCTCCTTTCTGGGAATAGCCTCTGGGGGGAAAAATCACTGGTGGATAACTTCTAGGCTCTCCAAATTCACTTCTCTGTGCTTCCCCCACGACAACAAGAGCTAAGTGCAACGCAAAAAAAGAAAACCGGTGTCGCCCCCGAACCGAAAAAAAATAATGAAACCAAATAAAATATACAGTGTGACACATTTCCTTCCCTGCTCGGCAGCTGTGGGTGGCAATTACGGTGCCAGTGCTCAGAAACCTCATTACAATGACGCTCCCCAACCTATGGGGCTGGGTGGCCCATTTTGAATGTGCGTCTTTTTAAAAAGGGTTTGCATTCTCCCGCTCGCCTCCCCCTCATCTTTCCCCATTATGATTTGAAATCCATCGTTAAGCAACCGGCTGCTGAAAAGAAAGCGACCCGTCTCGTTTTTTCTTTTCCCGCACGGTTCCCTTTTTCTATGGCCGGGCCGAGGAGAATGCGCGCTCGGCGGGGGGAAAAGCGTAAGCCCTTCGCATGGGCGCTGAGCAAATTAAAAGCAAAGAGTGTACGGCCTCCTTCGTTTCCTTTCTCTTTTTTAATGCTGTTAATTCAACACTCAACAATGACCCACACCTCTCTCTCTCTCTCATTGCTCCAGGTATTTTAGCTGACTAGCAACACGATTTTGAGCATTAATGGCTGGAACACACACATGCACTTTTAATCTCTTTTCTCAGCCTCCTTCCCCCCCCCCCCATATATTTATTTGCATCTTTGTCTGTGGTAGACCCAAGAGTTGTTCGAGCAGCCACAATTTGCGCATATTCAGCAACACTTAGGGCCAATGCAGACAGCGCATCGATGAGGCCACTACAGTATGATGTCTGTCTTCGATATTTGTGGGGAGGAAAGATGCTTTCATATTTTCACCATTCATTATATAATAATATATAATAATATAATTTCACCAGGGCTGCACAAGTGCATCATGATTTATAGTTTTCTGTGGGTTTTCGGGCTCTATGGCCATGTTCTAGAAGAGTTCATTCCTAATGTTTCGCCAGCACCTGTGGTGGGCATCTTCAGAGAATGCTGGCATGGAAGTGAGTGGAGTAGGGTCACACAATATACATAGCTATCTATCTATCTATCTACACACACCCAACTCTCTTCCATGCCAGCATTCTCTGAAGATGCCGGCCACAGATGCTGGCGAAACGTCAGGAATAAACTCTTCTGGAACATGGCCACGGAGCCACCAAAACCCCCAAAACAACTATGGATGCCGGCCACGAAAGCCTTCGACTCCACATTGAATGTTAAATCCTTTATATGCAAGGTTGTTATGCTATTTATTTTTATGTGGTGCTTTTATAATGCTACACTTAACTGTTGTACTGTGTTTTAACACTCTGCATGTGAATGGCCTTTGGTAGAAGCATTAATAAATGACTACTATACTACTACTATTACTACTACTACTACTGCTACACACACACACACATACACATACACACACACACACACACACACACATACACACACACAAAATGGTCAAGTAAATACAAATGCAGTGTTCTAGTAAAATGGTGTCCCTTGTGCAAAATGGCAAAATCAAGGCTTGCTTTTGGGAATATATATATATAGAGAGAGAGATTCTCAAAAGCAACCTTGATTTGGCCATTTTGTATAAAGGACACCATTTTACTACGCCATTGTATTTAATGGGACTTGAGCATCCACAGATTTTGGTATCCATGGGGGTCCTGGAACAATGAATAACAAAGACCCACTGAATACTTAAAGATACAAAGATCTCCAAAGTCCTTTATAGTCTTTTCATTTGCTTTTTCTTTCCTAAACAAGGAACCTGTTTCTTTTTTTTTTAACTACATGGGGATCATTTTACAAGATCATTTTCTCACACAAATGTCAAATAAAACCTTTCCCCTTTTCTACTTTGCGAATGCCAACATGCTGCATCCGCACTGCAGAAATAATCTAGCCTGACACCATTTTAACTGCACTGGCTCAATGCTCTCCAATTCTGGGACTAGTAGTAGCTTTTTAAGACATTTAGCCTTCTCTGTCAGAGAGCTCTGGTGCCACAACAAACTACAGTTCCAAGAGTCGTGGCAGTTAAAGTGGTGTCAAACTGGATTATTTCTGCAGTGCGGATGCAGCCAACATAACTCAAATCTATTTTGTACAGTGGGTCCTTGGTATCCGCTGAGGTTTGGTTCCAGGATCCCCCGTGAATAAAATCCGTGGGTGCTCAAGTCCCATTATATATAATAGCATAGCAAAATGGTGCCCATTAATGGAAAATGAAGGTTTGCTATTTGAAATTTATACTCTTCAAGCCGTGGATGTTTGAATCTGTGGATAAAAAAAATCCGTGGATAAGGAGGGCCGACTGCATTGAGGTCATTCAAAGCCAAAGGCTAACCAAGTCTTTGAAGCTATTTTAATATACATCTTCCTTTTCTCACTAAGGATGTATCTGAATTTTGCAACAGGAATGGTATTTAAAATAGAAAACAGGCTGCAGTCTCAATGTTCGACTTGGATAGGTTCGGTGTGCCACTTGGATAGGTTCGGTGTGCCTCTTCTCCTCTTTCCTGCTTTCTTTTCCGAAGAGGATTTTTTTTGTAGGAACAGAAAAACCCATCATCCGTTACGGTCAGCTTCTGTTCATCCTGCAGAAAGGTCTTGACCTGCGACCCTTGACCCTCTCCCCTTGCGTCCCTCTAACACTGCGCCAGCCGCTGTTTCCAGGGACTGCAATATTTTATGGGTCTGCAATACACTTGTGGGCAATAAAACTGCTTATACAGTTGCTCTTTCTCCATTGTGAAGCCGGGGGTGTGTGGGTGTGGGAGTGGATGTGTGCCAGGCTCTTGGCTGGCTGGATGCGTACACAAGAGAGGCAGTTAGTAAACCTCTTTGTCTGTCCGAAACAGTGCACTTTTAACAGCGGTGCACAAGGGATTGCGGCTGCCAGCTTGAAAGCTGGCGTTGGCTCCTGCGTCTCACTGAGTTCGCGGGTGATGCATGAGGATTGCATCTCAATCTAGTGCTTGGAAAAAATGGCTTTATCCAAGGATTCATGCTACATGCTGGAGGGTCCTGGAAAACATCATTTAGAAAGTATGTTTTCCGGAGATCTGGCGCGCATGAAGAAATAATGCAGTTTGAAACCGCTTCAACTGCCATGGCTCAGTGCTATGGAATGCTAAGATTTGTAGTTTGGGGAGATAGCTAGCCTTCTCTGTTTACAAGCCCTAGTTCACAAACTATACATCCCTTCTTTGGAGGTCTTTAAACAGAGGCTGGATGGCCGTCTGTCGGGGATGCTTTGACTGAGAGTTCCTGCATGGCAGAATGGGGTTGGACTGGAATCTGTCCTACCAGATTCCAACAGATCCATGTATAAAAGATGTTGCGTAAAAACTTTACTTTGGTTGCTTTTTTCTTTCTTTCTCTGAGATAATTCATGTAGGAACACCCATGTGCAGCTTATGGGCTGCAGTGTGCGCACGGTGCAAGAACGCATCTTCTCACGGCGCCCGACCTGAGCACGGAGAAGATGCAAATGTGCACAAATGGCTTCCCAGACTGTGCGCTGCCGCAGAAATCTCTTCCCCCAAGTGAAACAAATGGAACTTTCGCTTCAAATCTCTTGCGCAATTCATGCCATTCAAGAGAGGGAATCGGGAAGCAAAAACAAAGCACTCTCCTTCATATTATTTTAACTACGTCTGATGTTCCTAGCAGCATTGCATCACCTCCCAATGTATTTTAAAAACTTGAGTTACCACAGCAACAGAGCCGATCTGTATTGGAGGGGCATGGCTGGCAAGAGGAGATGGCATGCAATTTTGGAAAGGGGGCGGTAGGAAGAAAAACATGTGCGGGAGTTGCCTGCCGCCAGACCCCACATCATCCACCTCTTCCTTCCCATCCTTGAGAGAACATAAGATTGCAGGTCCCACAAAGATCCTCTTAAAACAGAATCCAATTTACAGAGAGGGATCATCATTGCAGTTCCACTTTCTTTGCTGATCCTCTTCCAATCATAAAATGATAGCTATACATGGCAAGTACACATGTCTGTTGTTGTTGTGTGCCTTCAAGTTGTTTCTGACTTATGGAGACCCTAAGGCTATCATGAGGTTTCCTCGGCAACATTTGTTCAGAGGTGGTTTGCCATTGCCTTCCTGAGGCTGAGAACATGTGCCTTGCCCCAGCTGTGACTTGCCATAGGACTCTTTCCCCATGCAACATAACAGATATGTATTTTTGCACTTAATATGGGTCCATGTGAGGGAGTACCTCACATGGACCTGTGACTCCTCAGTATCAGTTGCAATGTTAAATGAAACTGTGATGAGAATAAGAGCTCAAAATGTGATCTTTGGCCATAATCTGAAGATGCGGAAGCATCATGTTATGCATACCCATTTAGGGTAAGAACACCCACTGTTAAACTTTCGCCACACTCATTTCACTCCATATAGTTGTATGGGCCCCAGGTGTTTATTGTTTCATGGCCGAACTGGGAATTGAACCCTGGCCTCCAGAGTTGCAGTCCAATGGTCAAACCCCTATACCACGTATATATGTCAGCACTGGGTATATACATCAACACTGGGAAATTCTCATGGCATGTTTGGGATTTCCTGCACGGCAGGGGGTTGGACTGGGTGGCCCTTGTTGTCTCTTCCAACACTGTGTTTCTATGATTCTATGATCATCATAGAATCATAGAGTTGGAAAAGACACCAAGGGCCATCTAGTCCAACCCCATTCTGCCATGCAGGAAATCACAATCAAAGCATATCCAACAGATGGCCATCCAGCCTCTGTTTAAAGGCCTCCAAAGGAGACTCCACCATGGTCTGAGTCAGTCCATTCCTCTGTCAAACAGCTCTTACTCTAAGGAAGTTCCTCCTAATGTTAAGGTGGAATCTCTTTTCCTGGTGCTTGCATCCATTGTTCCTGGTCCTATTCTCTGGAGCAGCAGAAAACAAACTTGCTCCCTCCTCCGTATGACATCCCTTCAACTACTTGTACAGGGCTACCATATCATCTTGGATTACAATTCCCACAATCATTTACCATTGACTCTATTGAGTGTAGCTAATACATGTTGTAGGCCCAAAGACCAGACTAATTTTATCCAGCTCCTGAATATATTTCAATTCAGCTGCAGAGCTAGTTAGGAGAGAAAGATGGCTTTGGACACTTTGGTGGATGACCTACACCAGGAACTGGATGAAGGAGTGAGTTCCTCCTGGTTTTGCTGGACCTCTCCATGGCTTTCAATACCATAGACCAGCCATTCCCAAACTTTGGTCCTCTAGGTTTTTAGCCTTCAAATCCCCAAAGCTTCAGTCATCTTGGTCAACAGTCAGGAATGCTGGGAGTTAGTCCCAAATGCCTGGAGGACCAAAGTTGGGAAATCACCCCATAAACCATGACATCCCTTTGGGTCGCCTTTCTGGGATGCAACTTCTTGAAGGGTTTAAGTCAGAAGATGGTGCTGGGGACCTTGGCAAGTCATACTGTCTCAGCTTCGGAGGATGGCAATGGCAAACCCCCCTCTGAAGAAACTTGTGATAGGGTTGCCTTAGGGTAAATTGACATTTTCCAGGAGTGCTTGGGCTGCATGGCACAAGGTTGGATGACAGTCGTCCCTTCCGATTCACAGACTTGGAATCCATGGTCTCGATTATTAACAAACAGCAAAGAGGGAAGGACAAAATGGCATATATGCCAAGGGTGCGCACCACCATTCAAACCAATGGAGCTTGGATATGTGCAATTTTCCAAATTCGTGGGGGGATCTGGAACAGATTCCCCGCAAATCGGGAGGGACAACTGTAGTTGACCCTTGTGATCCTTTCCAACTAAGAACTGAAAAACCTGTTATTAAAGTATGGGTTGTGTCCATGATTTGTAGACCTCCCTCTCTGACACACATACTTACTAGGCAGGCTACCAAGCGGTACACAAAACAAAACGTTTTCAAGATTGCTGATCTATCCAGATACAGGCTGCATTGTTTCGCCTCTCCTTTAAATCCATGAAGTAACTACTCAGAGCAATCAAATGTAACTAAATCCGTTCAGATGCACATTCCGGTTAAAATCCGAGCCAGACGTATTTATAACCCTCTGCAGAAACCGATTCATTATTTTATTCCACTTCCGTGGAACTTGCACAAGATCATTTCTTCCCAAGAATCTTAAGAGCCATATTACTACATTTGGGTTTGTTGGAAAGGAAGAAAAAGTGTGGGTGGGTGAGGGAAGGAAAATAAATTAATTCTCTTCTTCCAATTAATGCACAGACTGGATTTCAGCACAGTAAGGCAGCTCAAAGTTCATTCCTATCTGTGCCATCCATCGCTTGCCTCTTTTACACATTCCAAAGGAGCCCTGACACTTAGCTGACTGCAAAGAGCACTCCAGACTGTAGCTTTAACCCTTGAACAAGCTTTCCAAGAACTCTTTCCGACTGATAAGCAGCAATTTCACAGAATCATAGAGATGGAAGGAGCCCTGTGGTCAATGCGTTCAGTGCAGCATCTCCAGCTAAAACATCCCCAGTCTCTTTTGAAGACATCCAAGAAGAAGACCCCACCACCTCTCTATCTAGGCAATTGGTTCCATTGCTGAATTGCTCTCACTATCAAGACGTCCCTTCTAATATTCAATCAACATCTACGCTCCTGTAACTTAACCATATCTCTTCTCTCGTCCTTGTTGCCCTTCTCTGAACTCACTCCAACTTGTTTGTACAATGGGTCCTTGGTATCTGCTGGGGTTTGGTCCCAGGATCTCCCTTGGGTACCAAAATCCCTGGATGCTCAAGTCCCATTAAATGCAATGGATAATAAAATGATGTCCCTTGTACAAAATGGCAAAATCAAGATTTGCTTTTCAGGGCTGGAAATTATGGCCTGACTGTTATGCAGAGGACAAGACAAACACAGTGGGGCCCCCCATGAAAGTGGAAACACCACAAATAAAAAGAAAACACTTTGTTTTTACCTGCGAGAGCACCTTTCTAGGAATCTCTAGGTCCTCTAGTACAACTCTGTGGTCAAAATCAGGCAGAGGTTGAGCATAGAATTGTGCTGGAGGCCCTATAAATGCCACAGGGTTAGTTTGAACTTGTTCAGGCAAGTGCACCTTGCATATCTTGAAGACCTGTGACTATAATGGTACAAGAAGTCCCTCTGCTGTTGCAGTCTTCCACTTGTCCACACTGTCAAGTGTTCCTGTTGCCATAACCATGTCATGACCTGATGTCCATCCTCCTAGTGATGAGCTTCTCTGAAGATCTCAGCCACAGATGCTGGCGAAACGACAGGAATGAACTCTTCTAGAACATGGCCACATAGTCCGAAAAACCCACAAGCTTCTCCTTGATTTAGGCTGGACCTCAGGCAGCAGATACAAAATCTACCATCACACTCAAAACCATACCAAGCTCAACAGGGTCTAACAGAACTAGCACTCCCCTGGCATAACCCAGGCTCACTACCATGACAAAAGTTAGAAACACCAATGTCCTTAGACCCTGCTTGCAAAGAGACCTGATAATCCTTATTAAAATCTGCCCAAATGCTCCATCCCTAACCTTGCAGCGCGCATGGTTCAGTACAGAGTGATATGCCCTGTTGCGCATTCCCAGGGATGGTCTACATGGAGAGGATTCTGCCAAGTTACTGCCACAGCAAGGATGATTTCCTGTGGGGAAGCTGTTCTCAGAAGCACCCTACAGCTGCTGTATATGTGTCTAAGCTCCAAAATAAGGAAGTGGGATGTAACAGCTGCTCATTGTTTCTAGATGACCTGCATTTTTGACCACGATTCTGCACCCGTCGGATTTTGTTGCTTTACAGTCATTTGTAAAAATCCACATACGCTAGCCAACAGTTCCATTCAAGATGAAGCCTCATTATTACAGGAAAATGATATAAAAATAAGCAGCAGGAGGAGGAAATTTGGGTATTAAGGACAAGCCATAGCACAGCCCTGTGAATGCAGAAGGGTCTTGTAACATCTCCAATTAGAAGGATCAGGATCAGGAAACAGATGGCGAGAAAGACCTTTCTCGTCCTAAAACCATTCCGAGCCACTGCCGGTCAGAGCAGGTGACACCGATATGGATAGTCTGACACAATTAGTCGGACTTGGTATAATGCAGCTGTCTTATGTTTCTAAGGCAGGGGAGGAACGTTGGCCCAAACCTCAACCATTACATTTGCAGGTGGCAAGCCTATGCCACAAGAAACAAGCACCGCAAAGACAATGACACAGCTATGCCCAACTGATGGTTTCACGAGAATAACAATTAACATCCTGTCCATTGGATTAATGAGAAGCATCGGATGCAGCAAAAGGTAATAACTGAGCCAATGAAAATGTCAAAACTTTAGCATGGGGTATAATGGTTGAAGCAAGAGAAGAAAAGGCCACAACGCTTCAAGCTGGCGCTGCCAAAGTATTATTTTATAGGAAATGACAGATTTTATACCCGAAGACTTGGCTCTGTTCTAGAAGACAGGTGTGCAAAGCAATGTCATGAAGGTTGGCATTTTAAAAGCTATTTAAAGGTGTTAATTTCTTAAAAATTGACAACAAATAATCCACAAATCCCCTAAATCTCAATGAGGTTAAGGTGACTCTCTCTTCTGTGCCCAAACTTTAAGCATTGATTAAACCAGATGTTACTGTGGAAGATGCCAACTTGGTGTAGGAGAAGGCAACCATATGTTGAGTTAATGCGAAGGCTTACAACAACAATTACTATGCATAGCTAGCTTGCCTTGCCAGTTCTCCACCCCAAGCATCCATGATGCCACACGCTCTTTCATCTCGAAGTCTGATCCACTAAATAACTAAGCACCAACAGCCACTTACAACTAACATTAGGTAACTATGAAGGGGTCCTGAATGTGTATCCGGGGTTCTAGAAGACCTCCAAAGATCTCCAAGGGTTCACAGTGGCTTGGAAAACTGCATGTCAAACTGTACCATCCGCACCCAATGATATATCAATAACTGCTTTGCTTGGGATAACTCTTACTGCCTCTGATATACAAAGAAACAAGATCAACGGAAGGTTAGCCTGTAAGCAACACAAACAACATAGCAAAACTTATTGGGAGGGGGGGAATATATTGCTGTGATATTACAACCAAGTCCTACTATATTCAGAGATATTTACTGTATACACTCATGTGTAAGTCTAGAAACCTCCGTCAAAAAATTGACCCCAAAATCCTGAGTCGACTTATCCAGGGGTCAATGTAAGTACTGTATTTTAACTCTTATTTCAAAAGGAAAACCATTCCCTGGTGAAAAGCGAGAGCATAATCTGGCCTGGAAGTATATTCTCTCATCCATCCAGCCTTTTAGTATGAGCACAAAGTTATGTCTGCTGGAATTTTGCAAGTTGTTTGGCATTGTTTTCCTTCGCTTCATCCTTTTCACATTCTCCTAAGTTTTATTCACTTATTCACGGATGAGATCAAAATCCATAATTCTGGCCCCAAAACCTACCCTTGACTTATACATGAGATTGACTATAGTCAAGTATATATGGTACTCCAGGTAAGTATTGCAGTAATGGTGAACCTTTTAGAGGCCAAGTGCCCAAACTGCAACCCAAAACCCACTTATTTATTGCAAAGTGCCCTGTCCCTCTGGCTTTCTAGTAACAAACTCTGGCAAACTGTGCTGGGGCGATGGCACATGTGCCCACGGAGAGGACTCTGAGTGCCACCTCTGGCACGCGTGCCAGAGGTTCGCCATCACTGATTTAGAGGATTGCAACATGTCTGACCGCTCAAATTAAAGACAAAGCAAAATAGTATAACAAGGAGTAAGGAAAGCTGCAAATCGGTCCTGCTTGTTATGCAACTCCACCTCATGCTTAGCCAAAGCACTCAAGCAGAGTTTCCTAAGGTCACTTGAAGGCTGAAATGTATTTTTCTGACAAGAGTAAGGGAAAGGCAGCCAAATCCACACAGTGCTGAATAAGTATCATGAGAAAGTAAAATGGCATCACTTACCTGTATGGCATCCAACAACCAGAGAAAGGGATGACATCAGGGTCGGCAGACGGAGACGAAATGCAGGGATGGGAGAAAAGAAAGAGAAAGAAAGAAATGTGAGTTATGCAAACAGCAAACAGCGTTTACTAAAAGCAACACAACTGTAAAAGAAACAGAGACTCCAGGTCCTGCAACCTCTTGCCATTTCAGTTCAATGAGCTGGTCAAGATCCAAATGTTTACACATCTCCTTACACTCCAAAAGTTGTTCCATTCTTCCCCCTTTTGACCCAAATCCAGACTGGTTTTTCTTATCAGGTTTTGTGGCTTGTTTCTGAAGGACATCTTTGCATTCAAAAGCAGTTGGGATTGGGTCTATGGGCCGCTGGAAGGAAAGCCTATTAAAAAATGTGCGCACACCTCTTGGAGGTATCTCATCCATAGGGTCTGCGTTAAGTTGAAAACATCCCGAAGGCAAACAAGTGTTCATCCTTAAAAGGAACATATAGCACTACTGTTCCGCTTTAACTGCCATGTCTGAATCCTATGGGATCCTGAGATATGGGGAGGCCCTGGACCAATCTAGATGATTCCCATCCCGAAAGTGTAATTCCCAGCATTCCCTAGGATGGACCCATGGCATTTTAAGTTGAATTATAGTGCTATAATTGTTTAGTGTGAAAAGGCCCCTGGTCTTTATGGCTCCCATGCATCCTTTAAGTCGATCCTACAGGTCCCTCTTCACATCTGAAAAGAAACATTTGGGGATCATGCGCCTCTTAACATTCACATTTCATTTTCCATTGCGTTTCTGCCTTCATCTCGTCTATCGTGATGTCCTTCCTTCCCCAGCTACCTTCCCCAGGGCCCTTATCTGCCTTGCTAGAATTGAGCAAGTCAACGATGATGCAAAATATATTTGTGACATTTAAACTTTATGCAGATTTTAACATTTTTCTAAAAACTCGCACCTCTTCTTGTTGCTGTTGTTGTTTTTAATCTTCTCATTTCTCAAGCCATTACGACGAGTAAGTCACATTCTCTTAAGTAACCAACAAATGTCTTGGGAGTTATTTATACGCGGCCATAGACCAGTTGGAGAAATAAAGGCAAGCTTGAGAAAGACTCCAGAGAGCGTCATAAAAGAGAGAGAAAACACAGCAGCCATCCCTGACCTGTCTGATGCCTCTGCAAGAGCTGATGGACGGCAATGAAATGCAAGCCATGAGAACCCAACTGAAAGCCATAAAAGCAGGTAGAGGAGGGCATGCAAAGGCTATGACCTTTTGAACCGAGGGGGGTATTTTTACAATGGCAATCCGGCCAGAGCATCTGACGGCGCAAAGGAGACAGGAACGCACTCGGCCAAAGAGGTGGTAAATCCTAATGGCTCAAGTAGGAACTGCGAATTCCTCTGTCGCCATCCCTTTGTGCACATATGGAGGCATACAGTTGGGTTTTGGGCTCATTCTTTGAAGAACGGGTTCATACTTGCGTTGGAAGAGACCCCAAGGGACATCCAATCCAACCCCATTCTGCCATGCAAGAAAACACAAAACATCCCTGATAGAACCTCTGTTCAAAATCTTCCAAAGAAGGAGACTCCACCATTCTCCAAAGGATCTTGTTCCGCTGCTGAACAGCTCTTATTGTCAAGAAGTTCTTCCTAATGTTGAGCAGGAGCTTGCATCCATTGCTCCATGTCCTAATCTCTGGAGCAACAGAAAACAAGCTTGTTCCAGCCTCAATATGACATCCCTTCAAATATTTAAACATGGTGATCATGTTCCCTCTTAATCTGGTCAGACCCACCTGGAATAAGTGTCCAGTTCTGGGCACCACAATTTAAAACGGACGTTCAGAAACTGGAGCCATGCGTCCAAAGGAGGGTGACTAAAATGGTGAAGGGTCTGGAAACCATGTCCTATGAGGAAAGACTAAGGGAGCTGGGGATGTTTAGCCTGGAGAAGAGACGCTTAAGAGGTGATATGATAGCCATGTTTAAATGCAGCCACAGATGCTGGCAAAACATCAGGAAATAACTCTCCTAGAACATGGCCACATAGCCCGAAAAACCCACAAGAAACTATGGATGCCGGCCACGAAAGCCTTCAACTTCACATTGGACTACAGCAATGTAATGTTTCCAAAATTGCTATGAAATTTACTCCTCCCGCATACCTGAAAGTGGAAGAAGGGAAAAGGGAAGTTACTAGAGGATGCTGTTGCTGCCACCAGCAGCTGTCTGTCCCCTGCATGATGCATGCAGATGCCCCTACATTAAACCTAAACTCTACCTATAGTATCGAGCAAACCATGACTTCTTCTGGGATGCACCCAAAGGCGGGCAATGCAAACCTGGAAGCCTGCGCTCCTTTGCTGTTCCTCGCCTGTACCTGAACAGCCAGAACATGCACATTGGGGTGGGAGCCACGAGGAGGTAGGTCAGTTGAAACCTGGAAGAAGCATTTCCCACAAGCTGGCTCTGAGAAGCAAAACCACAAAAGGGAGTTTCGCAGCACTTCTAATTAAACGGCGGCCAGAGGGCCTCCTGCCAGCTGGATTTGATGCATTTCAGCTCCTTCTACCTAGCCAAACCCATGCAGATGCACATGTGCCGTGACCTGAAAGGACCCGACTCCTGCAACCAAAAAGACCTGCCAAGCCACAGAAGTCCCAACTCCTCGGCGGAGCAGCCCTACAAGGATAAAGCAAAAAGGCTGCACCAGTGAAACGGAGGAGAGAAAAAGGATCCATTTGGGATGGAAAGTGCCGGATAGGAAGTCGCCCATTCGACTAGAGGGAGGCATATTATGACTGGAGGTCTATATGGAGAACAAGGCAGGGTTTTTGTGGTTTCCGGTAGACAGTTGTGACTGACACAATGCTAAGAAAGCCAGCCAGCCGTCTTCTTCTTCCTGTCTTGCCAGCTTGGTGTCACTTACTAAGTCTCTGCAGTGGTGCGAGAAAACACCCTTTATGGGAAAAAGAAAGAAAGAAAGAATCGGAAAGAATAAAAATTTTGTCTCCAGGCTGAAGTCACTGAAAGAAGTAGTTCTTAATATAAAGCATAACAACTAACTCTCCTGAAAATGTCCACTACTGCCTGCAGTGAGAGGTGAACAATGCAGAGGCGATACAAGAAAATAAGGGTGTGATGCTCTTTCTAGCCACACTCCTTTGCCACCGGAACCGAAGGTCCCCAATATTTCCAAAGCAGATAAAAGAGTGGTTTTAAATGGTATAGGTATTATTTGTGGTATCTAGATGTTCCCAAGAGAGCCAGCATAGTGTACTGGTTTGAGTAATGGACTATGACTTTGGAGTTGTCGTTGCTGCAGTGTGCTTTCAAGTCATTTCTGACTTGTGGCAACCTTATGTTGGGGGTTTTCTTGGCCAAGGTCTCCCAGCGGGTTTCCATGGCCAAGCCAATACTTCAACCCTGATCTCCAGAGTCCCAGTTCAATGATGCACTATGCCACATGGGGTCCATATGCCAGTGGCTTATGATGTTAAGTCTAATCACTCTGGAGACCAGGGTTCAAATCCCTGCTCAGCCATGGAAACCCACTGGGTGAACTTGGGCATGTCCCACTCTTTCAGTCTCAGAGGAAGGCAATGGCAAACCTTGCCTGAAAGCACCTTGCCAAGAAAAACCCATGATACGTTGACTTTAAGGCTGCCATAAGTTGGAAATGACATGAAGGCACACTGCAACAACAACAGCTCCAAAGTCACAGTCCATTCCTCAAACCACTAGACCATGTTGGCTCTCTTTGAAACATCTAGATACCACCTATACCTTTTCAAACTACTATTTTATCTGTCACAAAGAGCATCTAAAACCTTAGGGTTGCCATAAGTTGGAAACGACTTGAAGGCATGCAGCAAAAACCACAACCGATGCTTCAAAGGTCCTACAGAGCCACCAAAACCGAAGGTCCACTGACATAACACCTGGCTGACTTATGGTCATGTGCAAAGCCCAGATTTCACTTTCAAGAGGTATTGGGAAACCTTGCTTTACAGCGCATGGGGCTTTACAGCGCATGGGGAGTGCTGGATCCTGAACAGAAACCACTTGCTGTGGTTGGGAGCTGCCTCGCACAGGTGTTTTGCCTGCAGCCTCAATAAACTGCGCAAATAGGCCTTAACCGTTTAGCTGTAGCGTGAGCTTTTGTAAGAACTATTTCCCTGTATGTACAAATTGGAGGAGAAATGGATGAGGTACGGATGCACATCAGCAACTCCTATGTACCTGAACTCACAGAGTGAAAGAGAGAGCACATTTTTCCTCCATGCAATTAATGAATGATGCTAAAGATTAACATGATTAAAAGATTAACATGAAACCAGCCTAGAACCAGTTGCCCTGGGCATATCTTATGGACAGGCTGGGTTAAAAAAGCATCGGTAGAATAAGCAATGCGTTTTCAGATTGGATCTCATTCATGATCTGAACCTATATCGCAAATACATATATATGTATACTGCAAAAAGAAAGAATAAGGAAATTAAGCTGTATTTAGGATCTGTTTTCTCTTTAGGTTTATCAATGTGTGTGTGTGTATAAGTGTGTATGGATGGACGGACGGATGGACAGATAGACACACAGACCTTAATACAGCCCTCTCCCCCCCTCTCTATATATAACCTAATCTGATACCTAATAATCTGGTATTGGTTAAGATTAAGAAGGAGCTATGTTAATTCTGTATTATATTTGTATTGTACAGTGGGCCCTTGATATCTGCTGGGATTTTGGGTCCAGGACCCCACATGGATACCAAAATCTGTGGATGCGCTACTACTATTACAGTTGGCCCTCCACATTTGCAGGTTTGACTTCTGCGGTTTCGATTATTTGTGGATTTGATTACTATTGTTCTCTCTAGGAATCTCTAGGTCCACCAGGGAAATTCTGCTGGAAACTGGCCATAGAGTTGCACTGGATGATCTAGAGATTAGTAGAGAAAACACTTCTTCGCGCACTTGTAGACCCTTGAGTGTGATTCTGTGGTCACCTTTTATTTCGAGCCATGGATGGTTGAATCCGTGGATGGAGAATCTGTGGGTTTTACTGTATTTTATTTTGGAAACAGTCAACTCAGAGCAATCATTTTTCAAGCACTGGACTGCGTTTTTGCACATTAGCAGTAGACTGAAAGTGTGACTTGCCAAAGGTCACCCAATGGGTTTTTATGCTCAAGCGGGGAATCGGGCCCATGTCACCAGAAATACTGTCCAATGCTCAAACCATGCTCAAACAATTTTAAAACATTAAAATTTCTAAAAGAAATAAAATTGCCACATGCCAACCATAGATGCCGGCAAAGCATCAGGAATAAACTCTTCTAGAACATGGCCAGATGGCCCGAAAAACTATGAATGCTGGCCATGGAAGTCTTCAACTTCACCATATAAAATCATTTAAAAGGCGTATAAAAAAATTAAAACAATAAAACAATCCCAAGTCAAAGAGCCCCTGCCTATAACACTCTCTTGACTGAGAGCGAGGCGAAGGGAAAAACCCTCTCAACAAATCCTTGCAAAGAAAACCCAATGATAGGTTTGCTGTAGAGTTGCATAAGTTGGAAAGGACTTGGAAGCATCCCAACAAAACAAGGCAGCGTACTAAAAAAGTCCAGTTCGCTGGCATGCCCTTTCTTTCCAAAGCATAGCTCCTATCTTTGGGAGGGGAAGAGCTTGCCGCAAGAAAAGAGGGGGAACGTATTTGGACAGTGCAAACTTTTGACCCTCGCTGCAGACATCTCAACTGGGACAGAGATAAAGAGTCCTAAAAGGTGTCTGCTCAAGGGGTGGGATGCGCCAGGCAACTGTCTGCGGC
This sequence comes from Sceloporus undulatus, assembly GCF_019175285.1. Taxonomy (NCBI): domain Eukaryota; kingdom Metazoa; phylum Chordata; class Lepidosauria; order Squamata; family Phrynosomatidae; genus Sceloporus; species Sceloporus undulatus. The sequence continues at coordinate 6,185,428 of NC_056528.1, read as the reverse complement.
CCCTTTCTTTCCCATCCCTCCCCTCTTAAAATGTGGATTGCCTCTTTTACGACGCCCAGATGGTGGAACCTCACACCAACCTCGGTCCTTGATGGCCATCTGTGTGTGTCCAGGCGCACAGGCCTTCAAGTCGCCTGTTGACTTTTGGTGACCCCATGGATCTCATAGGGTTTTCTTTGGCAAGGAATACTCAGAGGTGGTTTTGGAATAAGAGTCTACAGCTGTCCGTTGGCTGTCTCCTATCCAAGCACTAACCAGGGTTGGCCCTGCTTAACTTCCAGGATCAGATGGCATCTGCTGGTTTTATTATGATTATGATTATTTTATGATAGCCCAACATAGAGGCTCAAGGCGGCGAACAACAACTGGAAAACAATACAATTTTAAAACCAGTACAACTTTAGGGTATATATGTACCTTCAACTCATACATTTCACAGGGTTCTCTTAGCACACCTGTGCGTTTCAAGTCACCTGTTGACTTATGGTGTCCCCATTAATTTCATAGAGTTTTCTCAGGCAAGGAGTACTCAGAGGTGGTTTTGCCAGTTCCTTCCTCCGAAACGAACTCTACAGCACCCAATGTTTTCTGGCAGTCTCCCATTGAAGTATTAACCAGGGCTGACCCTCCTTAGCTTCCAAGATCAGATGGGATCTGGTGCCCTTAGAGTGCCTTCAGGTTGTGAATTTCATTGGGTTTTCATGGGCAAGGTATACTCACAGGTGGTTTTGCCAGTTCCACGAAATACGGCTTGGCATTCCTTGGCGGTCTCCCAGTCAAGTATTAACCAGGGCTGACCCTGCTTAGCTTCCAAGGTGAGACAACATCTGGTGCCTTTGGGATATTTAGCCCTGCTTTGCAACCATCTGACTCCCATATAAATTGGTAATTTGCTTCTCGCTAAACAAACCCATTCCAACCTGAAACGGAAAACTTCCAAAGAAGAAAGCCATCGCCACAGACTTTCCAGTTTGAAGCAAACCATAATGGTTTCTATCACTCAATAATGGGGCTGTCGACACTGCGGGGATAATCCAGTTTGACGCCATTTTAACTGCCATGGCTCAATGCCATGGAGCAATGAGAACTGAAGTTGCGTCCGACATTTAGCCTTCTCTCTCAGAGAGCTCTGGTACCACAATGAAATGAAACTCCCAGAATTCCATAGCACTGAGCCATGGTAGTTAAGGTGATGCCAAACTGAATTATTTCTCCAGTGCAGATGCAGCCTAAATGTCACTGAATGCGAACTACCTTTGCGCTTTAGATTCAGTTTGCAGCAACTTGTGTAAGGTGAGGATAAAGGGGGAAAGTGGGAGGAGGAGAGGAAAACTGGGACATTTTAAATGCATCTGAAAAAGTGGGATGGTGGAAGATGAACTGGAACTAATCCCTGCCAAATTTGGACAGATGACCTCCCTCTAGTTCTATACCGTCTCAACCGTATTTTGGCAGAGGTGTTCCAGGATTTCAGGCAAAGGCTTTCCAAGTCCACCCCAAGAGATGCAGAAGGTTAAACCTGGGACTAAACCTGTTTCATGGATGTGTTTGCACCAAACCCATGCAAACTGGGATTCAACCTGTTTCATGGATGTGTTTGCACCAAACCCATGCAAACTGGGATTAAACCTGTTTCATGCATGTGTTTGCAGAAAGCGCATGCAAACTCTCACTGGACATTTGCATTCCATGAAGCCATAATAACCATCTACTAAGCAGTAAGAGAAACCATCGCTGGAAGATTCCCTAGCAGAACAAAAAGAATTACTGAAACTGAATTTCTATACCAAGACATCAAGTTCAAAAAAATGCTCCATTGCATATATGACCTCCATAAATCCACAAAGGCAGATCCATTCTGCAGGAAACGTGAAGCTTTTCTATGTGTCATCTCAGTTCAGGATGCAATGAAACCTCACAGCGATCCGCAACAATTCCTTTCCCTTGAGTGTGTCTGAGTCAGAACCAAGTCAGCCGTCTTAATAATTCCCTGTCATGTTTTGCTGAAGTGTTTCTCCTTGCTGCAGCCACTTTTCCGGCCATCATCATCATCATCATCATCATCATCATCATCATCATCATCATCTAATGATTTTAGGAAAGAGCCGCCTCGCTCTTCTGTGATGGACTTTTTCCATCCCGGTCCATGAAGATGATTTACAGACATGGTTGACTTGTAGGCCTCCCCTTTCTTCCTCCCACACAAACATACCAAGAAGCCATAAAGTTAAGTCTGACCCCATTTGGGGTGGGGAAGGGGGGCCGAGGAAGTCGATAGCAATGTTGTTATTTACAATGCAAAGCAACCACAGCTTCTGTCTTGAACGGCAAGCGGGGAGGATGGTTACACCCAATTGCTCTGAGCCGTTCCCTAATGACCCCTTTCCTTGCCCTTTTAATGATGGGTTGGGAACTGGGGAGAGAGAGAGAGAGAGAGAGAGAGAGAGATTTGCTTTAAAGAAAGAAAGAAAAATCAGACTTGACTTCTTATCTTTCCAAATAAGATGATGGGGAGCGGACTTTAAATTGGTGCTAATGGAGATCTGCATCTAGGAATTTCTTCTTGTATGACATTAACTGCCATGAACATATGGGGTGACCCTACATTGTTGTCGACTGCCATGAAGTTGATTTCACCTCCTGGTGACTTACCTTTCAAAATAAGATAGGGCGGTTTTAAATCTGTGTTTTTGTCAATGTGCATAAATCAATATGAAGATAATATTATAGGCCCTCTACAGACCTTTGCGGAGCGCCCATGACATGCTAGGGTTGCCTCGGGGTGGCGCGTGCACATGCCCCGCAACCCTAGCAGGTGATGAGTGTGTCGCAGCTGCGCAGCAAACCCACACAGTGTGCACAGCTATGACGTTGCAACTGTGCAGCGTTCAAACAGCGCTGCGCAGCCGCGACGCCATCGGTGCATCGATGCCGCCACAAGGAGCTGCTTTTTAATGCTCCTTTGTTGCTGCGCAGCAGCGTTGCGCAGCTTGGTTGCTGTGGCGCTGCTGCACAGCAAAGAGAGGCGCCTCCCCGGCGCCTCTTTCTGGCGGTCTGTACCCCACCATAGTTTATTTCTGTAGCGCTGTACATGTAAAATTTAGGAGCATGTAACGAAGAATGTAAAGGATATAGCAAAGAAAAACTATGCCACATAACTTATCAAATTCCAGAAGGCATAACTGTTTGTACTAAAGGCGAGATGGATGAGAATGCAGAGAGGAGTCAGTACTTTCAGGTCAGATTATGTGCTTTCCTTTCAGAGATGCTTCCTTTTTAAATAAGAGTTAAAGTGCTCTACTTACATTGATCCATAGGTAAGTTGACTTGGGGGGTTTGGGGGTCAATTTTTTGACTACAATGTCTAGACTTATACATGAGTATATACAGTAACCCAGTTTCACACCGGGATATTTCTATAGCGTGAATGGGCTCATGGACTCATTCTTCATTAAAGCAAGATTGGTCATTTGTTCTCGCTAGAGAAACACTGTTTGTGTTTTCGGACATCTCCAGACCCTTTGCAAGCATTATTCCCACAACACCAATGGCTTCCAGCAAAACCGTCGCATGGGATTTTGCAAGCAGCTCCATGTGGCGAGCCAGAAGTAGCTCACAGTGATCAGGCAAAAGGGGCATCTTAAGGGTTCAAAATGGGGTTCCTCCCCTGCTCACCGCACACAGGCACCATTTCTTTTCATTGTTGGTTTGTTTTCCTTTCTTGTTTCTTTGCCCCATCCGACATCTGGTCAACAGAAGGGCTTGCTTATACCCTGCTTTATTGACTATGCTTATGTAAGTCGGGTCCTTGCGCTAAATGAAAACCACATGAACGTATCAAAACAGTGCCAGAGAGTCTAATGCTCTCCAAAATCCTTATTAAAAACACACAGAGGAAGTTATTTAGCGATTGTAACATGCAGGTCGGCCAATAAATAAGTTAACACCAGGGAGAGGAAAACAGGGGACGTTGGTTAATTAAAGCGACACAGGAGATCTTTCTGGAGGACGGTGGGATGGAATCGCCAATATAGTTTACGATGGCGCCTGCCAGGTTTGTTCTCATTATTAATCCCTGCCAATATTTCCCCCTTCGATGCCGTTTTGCATTCTCTCCCTTCCACTTACTTCTCGGGGAAACTAAACCACCTAATGATGGCCAGGTGGGCAACGTCGGTCCCTTGCCAACTCTTTGTTTTATGGCAAGCCAAACAATGCCCTGCTTTGCTTACCATTTCTGGTCACCAAGGCCTGTTACAGACTGCCAAAATAAAGCTGCTTGGGGTCTCTTTGGAGGTACGCTGTTTAAATGACGCATGCATCCTAAGAATCCGGAAGCTGCACCAAAGCTGCACTCCAGTGCTTAGGAATGGAGTGTGGCTTTGGCGCGACCTCCGGACTCTTAGGACCCATGCATCATTTAAAGAGCATACCTCCAAAGAGACCCGAAGCAGCTTTATTTTGGCAGTCTGTAACAGGCCCAACTCATTTTCCCCACTGAAAGGTCTTTTTGAGAAGGAAGTCAGATGGGCAGCAAGTCTTGGCAATGGCAGCACCCATTGGCATAGGCGCCAACTCTCCCTACAACATCACCATTATTAAGATACGTTGAGTAGGGCTAGATTTCTTTCTTTCACTGCAGGAATCCTTCCAAAATGGGGTTAAAAACAAAGACATTCCATCCTCTGTGTTTCACTTGTCTCAATGGTTGCCATGCTGAAAACTGGAAATAGCCCCATGGTTGTGCAGAAGAGGGCATTTAAGATGTTGTGTGTTATCTGATTCCATGACAAGCAACACTTGCTGATATTCCTTCTATAGAATCAGGTACAGGAGCCCTCTCCCATTTTCAATTGGCAACCCTACTAGTCCATGTCGCTGCAGAAGATGTGTAGAGATGCACTAGAGCTGGGAACAAAAGTCCAAGGATGCATCCACACTGCAGAAATAACCCAGTTTAACAGAACAATACACAGATTGACATAGAATTTCCTCCCTAAACAGGGTCACACAGTGTGTGTGTGTGTGTGTGTATCCAGTTCTTTTCTATGCCAACATTCTCTGAAGATGCCAGCCACAGATGCTGGCGAAGCGTCAGGAATAAACTCTTCTAGAACATGTCCACAGAGCCCGAAAAACCCACACGAAAAATCCAGTTTAACATGACTTTAGCTGCCATCCCCAATGCTATGGAACTACAAATCCCAGAACTCCGCAGCATGGAGCCATGGCAATTAAAGTGCTGCCAGACTGGGTTATTTCTGCAGTGCGGATGCAGCCTAAGTAGCCCAAGAGTCCAATTGAGTATTTTGACTCTGGGATTGAGACTGTAATGAATTCCTGGATAAATGGGCATCCAATTACATCCTACGAAGAGTCCACCTCTTCTGACGCAGATGCAGCCTGCAAAGCACGCATCGCCAATGAAGTTATTAAAATCCCTCGCTAGTCAAGTTCAAATAACGTCGAATATATTCCTGCCTTTTAAGTCGACGTTTGAAAGGTAACTTTATTAAGGGCGTGAGCGAGTACATCCCTCCATCTTCTTTTATTATTATTATAGGAGGTTAACAGACTCTAGCGACAACAACGCAAACATTTTGTGTCCTTATTTTCCTAGCAAATGTAATTACTATCTATTACTACTTCCCTCCACCCCGAAACAGGTTGCTTAGTAGCTGCCAGGTTTTCCAACCTTGTTCCTCTCACTTCCACCTACCTACTCCCTTCACTTTCAGCTGCGGCACATTATCTTATGCCAAGTACAAATATATGTCGGCCAAACGCAAAAGGACCAAATTCCCTCTGATCCTGAAACCTAACTAGGGTCAGCTCTGGTTAGCACTTGGATGGGAGACTACTAATGATTGCAGGTGGTGTGGGCTATATTGCATAGAAAGGATCTAGCAAAACTACCGCCTTGCCTAAGAAAACCCTATGGGATTCATGGGCTCGCCATGAGTCTAAAGGGGACTTGAAGGCACATACACATAAGGGTATACCTCAGTTAATAAAGTATGTATATTCCTGGACATTATGTGATAACAGAGGCAGAAATAACATGGAAGGAGTAGGGGTACACCACAAAAAAGAACAGCAGGTCAACATGTTTCTAAGAACTACTTATTCAAAACTAACAGTATGCACACTTGAACTGAAAACAATAGGGTTGGGTAAGTCTTTGGGAGCTTCCAGAGACCCTTGAAGGCTTCTTCTGAAAAGTATCCATAGATGACTTGTCCTTCATCAACCTTAGGTTATCCATTTTAGTGGCTGAAGACAAACAAATGGGTCCCTGGAATCCAAGATTATCAAACTGAGACTGTCGTTCTTTGGCTCCGTCATCAGAAGACAAGACTCATCCTAAAAGGCAATAATGCTAGGAAAGGTGGAAGGCAGTAGAAAGAGTGGAAGACCAAACGTCAGATGGAGAGTCTCAACCAGAGAGGACATGATCCTCAATTTGCAGGATCTCGGCAGAGCAGTGGAGGATAGGGATCTTGGAGATATCTCACAGACAAGATCACCATGAGTTGGGGTTGACTTGAGGGCAGTTAACACCACCAACAAAGAGAAACCGAAGCCAGTTAAGCAAAGACTTAAGTCTACAAAGGCTCATGCTGCCAACTTCTTTCTTTCAGCGAGTCTCAAAAGTGCTACAAGATCTCTCTACATACTTAGTTTTTTGTGGGTTTTTCAGGCTATGTGGCCATGTTCTAGAAGAGTTTATTCCTGATGTTTTGCCTGCATCCATGGTTGGCATCTTCAGAGAATGCTGGCATGGAAGAGAGTGGGGTGGGAGGAGTGATTGACATGTTAATCTGTGTATCGTTCTGTTGTTGAATGGCAATACACAGATTAACATGTCAATCACTCCTCCCAAACAAGAGTCACACAGTATATACACACACACACATATACCCCACTCACTTCCATGCCAGCATTCTCTGAAGACACTAGTCAAAGATGCCGGCGAAACGTCAGGAATAAACTCTTCTAGGACATGGCCATATCGCCCTAAAAACCCACAAAAAAAACTAGGGATGTCAGCCCTGAAAGCCTTCAACTTCACATCTCTCCATACTGATTCTACAGACTAACACGGCTATATCTTTGAATGTTATAATTTGCTTCGTTGTGTTATTCTTAAGAAGCACAGAATGGAGTCTTAGGCCTGTTACAGACTGCCAAAATAAAGCTGCTTTGGGTCTCTTTGGAGGTATGCTATTTAAATGGTGCATGGGTCCTAAGAGTCCGGAGGTCGCGCCAAAGCCACAGTCCATTCCTAAGCACTGGAGTGCAGCTTTGGTGCAGCTTCCGGATTCTTAGGATGCATGCATCATTTAAATAGCATACCTCCAAAGAGACCCCAAGCAGCTTTATTTTGGCAGTCTGTAACAGGCCTAAGATTTGGAAGGGACTACAAGGACCGTCCAAAGACTTGGTTTCCAGACCATCTCCACATCTCCACCTAGTTTCCACATCTTGATCACCCTTCTCTGGACACATTCCAACCTGTTGATGTCCTTCTTGAACTCCGGAACTGGCCACTATTCCAAGTTGACTATACCTTCCCTATCCCTCCCCAAACTCCCCAAATATACGAAGTATTACAGAAGAAAAAATTATATATACATATAGTCAAACAGTGCCAGTATGATGCAACGAGAAGATGCTGGGTTTGAACATGGGTGAGGTTTGAATAATGAATGAGAATTACCAAGCCTACTGGGTAGGCCTTGGGCAATGCGCACACTGCCTTTCAAACTTAACGTACTTGGCATAAAAAGCTGGGGAGATAAAATGAGAGTTTAACGCCCTCCATATAGTTAAAAAGCATGGCAGAAAGTTAAGCACTGATGACAGTACTTAATTTGAAGGAATCTTCTTTGTCCTCCGTTAATTAATTCTTCATCTACTTTTCGCTTCTAAGAGGAACGCCACACTCAAAGTTGCTCCTGGTGTTTGAATGCCATCCAAATTTGCATCCCTTCTCCTCTTATGTCGGGAAGATTTAAACGCAGGGAGAGAAAGAGATCAAGCAACTGATACTGCGCACCTAGCCCAGGTATTTCCTGTAATTTCGGTGGAAGCATTAGCCCTGAAAGGGATCTCTGCTGAGCCAACACACTACAGACTTTAAATAGTAATAATACCTGTGGAGTCTGCAGAATCCTATGCACAAAAAGAGAGAGAGAAAATAGTTTCCTGCGCGTTCTTTGAGCAATGTGTCCATGTTCTGGCATGGAAGAGCATCTCTGAAGATGCCAGCCACAGATGCTGGTGAAACGTCATGAATGAACTCTTCTAGAACATGGCCACATCGCCCAAAGAACCCACAAAAAGCGATGGATGCCGACCATGAAAGCCTTCGACTTCACAGAGAGAGAGAACTCACCCTTCGAGAATGTTGGCAATGGCACATCAGCTCTCTTGATCATCTTGCATCTTAACTCCAAGGCTGGAAGCAATGCCCTTCTTGCCTATTCAGGTAACAGGTTTCTATCTCACCATTCTACCATTTTGGAGAGCCAGCGTGATACAGTGGTTTGAGTGTTAGAATACGACTCTGGAGACCAGGGTTTGAATCGATGGAAACCCATTGGCTGGCCTTGGCCGAGTCACACTCTCTCAGCCTCAGGGGAAGGCAAGGGCAAACCTCCTCTGAACAAATCTTGCCAAGAAAACCCCATGATGCATTCACCTTAGGATCGCTATATGTCGGAAACGACTTGAAGGCACGCAGCACACACATTCCACCATTGAGGTCTTCAAGGTGGTTTTCAAGCATTTCTCATTCATCATCCAAGGTCTAGAAGTAAGTTTTTTTGTCTCCGCTGGGACAAACTCCCAATGCATTCACGTCGAGCAAACAGAATTCAAAGATATAGCCATATTAGTCCGTAGACTCGGTATGCAGAGAGATCTTGTAGCATCTTTAAGACTCACTGAAAGAAAGAAGTTGGCAGCACGAGCTTTCGTAGGCTTAAGTCCAAATGCATCTGAGGAAGGAGACTTAAGTCTACGAAAGCTCGTGCTGCCAACTTTTCTTTAGCTGAGCAAACAGTTATTTAGAAAGTTACATCCCACCCCGTTCTCATCTCGCACCTTTTGCAAGGCTCTCTGGGAGGCTAACAAGAGACTAGAGCCATGCAACCTGTTCTCCTACATCTGAAGCAAGAATTCCTTCCTAGTACAATGGAGAGCAAGCATGGCGCAGCGATTTGAATGCTAGACCAGGGTTCAAAACTCCAGTTTAGCCATAAAAATCCACTGGGTGACCATGGGCAAGACAGAGAAAGGCAACGGCAAACCTCTGGATCATCTTTCCGACATTGTGACCCTATCGCAGGGTTTTCTTGGCATGATTTGTTCAGAAAGGGTTTGCCATTGCCTTCCTCTGAGGCTGACCAAATGTGACTTGTCCAAGGGTTTCCATGGCCGAACAGGGATTTGAACCCTAGTCTCCAGAGTCATCATCCAATGCTCAAACCACTACACCATACTGGCTCAAAACGTTTCTCTCTACCCAAACGCAATCCTCTACGCCCAGCATTACAAGGTGACACATTGACAGACAGGTGAGCTGAACTAGAAAGCATCCTTTTGTACACCTGTTAATTGGGATTTACGAAGCGGCACGTGCAACAGCTATTTATATACCCCTGCATTAACTCTCTATGAGACGGAACACATGGGACAAAGCTGAGGCTCTAGTGAAAGTCGCTCCAAAACTTCCAGTGCAAAGCAGTGTGTGTGTGTGTGTGTGTGTGTGTTTAACTTCATACTATAAAATGCTGCTTCAAACTGCATACATCTAGCAAAGAAAACTATAAGTTGCGCTAAATACACTAATGTTGCATAACACGTCTTGGTATAAAAACAAGCAAATAGGAATCTCTAGGTCCTCCAGTGCAACTCTGTGGTCAACATCTGCCAAACATTGACCATAGAATTGCGCTGGAGAAGCTTCAAATGCCATATCTAGGACTCTCTAAGTCCTTCATTGCAGCTTTTGGTTAAAGTTGACCACAGAGTTGCACTGGAGGACCTAGAGATTCCTAGGGAGAACATATTAATAACATCTATGAATAATCAAATTTGCAAACGTCAAAGCCACAAATGTGGAGGGACAAGTGTACAGTAATGGGATGCCAGCTGGTGTGGGGTCCAGGTTAAGCCCACAAACCAGGGTCTCCTCTCCCATGATCTAAAGGAAGGGCTCTGTCCTCAGTATTACAGAATGTCCTTTCCATGTGGAAAGTCCCAGGTTCAGTTCCTGACGTCTCAATATCATTATAAAGTACTTTAACCAGCTGGATTGGTTATTTTGCTTGAGACTTTGGCCCTGTTCCCAGACAAACAATGCCAGCCTACATATGAGGTAGCTTTGTTCATAAAGATCTCTCCCTCACACACACAGCTTTCTTAATTCCCCCACCAGACAAAACTGTTATTGTGTATATGTGCCTACAAGTGTCTGTCGACTTATGGCGACCCCATTAATTTCGAAGGCAAGGGATACTCAGAGGTGGTTTTGGCAGTTCTTTCCTCTGAAACACACCCAGCACCACCAGGTATTTGTTGGCAGTCTCCCATCCAACTACTAATCAGGGATGATCTTGCTTAGCTTCCAAGATCAGACAGGATCAGGTGCATTTAGGGCAGTGGTGGAGAACCTTTTAGCGACCGAGTGCCCAAACTGCAACCCAAACCCCACTTATTTATTGCAAAGTGCCACATCCCTCTGGATTTCTAATGACAAACTCTAGTGAAGTCTGTGTTGGGAAGATGGTGCATGTGCCCAAAGAGAGGGCTCTGAGTGCCACCTCTGGCACGTGTGCCATAGGTTTGCCATCACTGATTTTGGGCAATGCCAGTACTGTAGCCACAAGGTTGTGAGTGCGATCCCAGGGCTCCAAAGTTGACTCAGCCTTCCATCCTTTCGTAGGTCGGTAAAATGAGTTCCCATCTTGTTGGGGGCAATTGGCTTACCGATTGTAAACCACTTAGTTCACTATGAAGCAGTATAGAAATGTAAATGCTATTGCTATACAACTGAAGGAGTGACAACAAGTAGGACCTTGTGCTCACCCACTACATGACAAGCTACAAAATGCGAAACAGGGTTAGGCTGTGCACAGGGCACCATTGGCACATCTGTGCATGATGATGTTCATGCAGCACTGTTTAGGCAGTGCGCTGCACAGACATCATCATCACCTGTATAGAAGGGCATGAGCAATGATGGTGGCCAGGGTGCGCGGTAGGGTTGCTGAACATGCAAACGCTCAGCCCCCACGCATCCCGAGTTCGGGATGATGCTGGCGCAAAGCACCCATCTGTCCAGATCCTTAGATAGGCCAACCATATGAAAGGCACTGTCTCTAGACTTCTTTGACACTCTCCCTTGCAACCAGCCGTGGCTGTGCTCACATTCCCTACGAAGGAATAGCCTCCTGTTAACTGTTCTCTATGCTAATCTCTAAAGCAGTTTATCCTTAATGATATCTCTCCCTCCCCAGCCCTAACTTCCTGTCTGCTTTCTAAAGTTAGCAGTCACCAAGCCTGAGCTAATCTGGCACAACTGACGAATTAAACTCGCAACAAACATAAGAGGAACCTGCTGATCAGAGAGAGCTTTGCTTTGGAACTGCAGAGCGTTGCTTTCAACACTCAGGTGGGTGGTAGACACCTGGCAGACATCTCAAGGGAGGAGGTTGAGCATCTACCTGAAGCACATCCAACCAAAATATTTGCTTTGACTCCACAAGAGAACAGTCGGATAAGAAACCGTATCAAGGGTGGGGAGAAGAGCTGGATTTGTTGGACAGATGGGCAACCGAGAATGAAAACGATGCACTACTCCAAATTCAGCCGTATCAGGTGTCCATACTCCAGCTTTATTTGTGGTTGCCGTATATACTCAACAATAAGTCGACCTCATGTATAAGCCGAGGTCAGGTCTGGGGTCCAAAATTATGGATTTGGCCAAGACCCATGGCTAGGTCGAGGGTAAAATTTGGAAGCTCCTTCAGTGTGTGTATGTGTGCATATGGCAAGAGAGACTCTCATTGAGTCTTTTTGCTTCATCGTTTTAGCTTTCATTTCAAGTGGATATGCTGGCATTAGAGGAACCCTTAAACTAACAGCAATATCGGTCAGTCATCCAGGACTCTGTCTGCTTGGCTCCAGAGAGCAATAAATCCTCTCTGCACAGATTGGGGAAATCTGAATGCTATCACATTACCAAAGTGATCCATAAATAAGTTAATCTCGGATTCTGGGGTCAATTTTGGGGTATACATTTTTAGACTTATAGACAATATACTGTATATATTCATGTATAAGTCTAGAAATTTTAGTCAAAAGATTGATCCAAAAAACTTGAGTCGACTTATCCATGGGTCCATGGGTCCATTTATTCCTGATGTTTCGCCAGCATCTGTGGCTGGCATCTTCAGAGAATGCTGGCATAGAAAAGAGTGGGTTATATATATCGAGGCGGGATTACATCAATGAAATAATACAATACAGTTTAAAAATATACTCAATAAAATAGCTAGACCATCATCTAATCATCCAATAATCATTCATATATATATATATATATATATATAGATAGATAGATAGATAGATAGATAGTGTGACTCTAGGTAAGGAGTAGTGATTTCCATGTTAAACTGCGTATTGTTCTGTTGTTAACATGTATATCACTCCTCCCAACCTAGAGTCACATAATATATATATATACCCCATTGAAAAACCCACAAAAGACTAGGGATTTGTTTCCTTTCGAGACCTTAAAGAATGATGGACCCATTGCTGCTGCGCAATCTCTCTTCATTTAGTTAGGCTCCGCACTCCGCCGCCAGCCCCATGTGAATGAATGAGGGTTGCCTGCCTCCCTGGCACACTTTATGGTCTGCCCGGAGCTGTTGAAAATCATAAGGTTCAAAGCGAAGGTTCCTCTCCAGACTGCCATGCTGAGGATACATACCCCTCATCTTAACTCTGTTTAGTGCCACCCCAATATCAAACACAGGAGTGCCCCGAAACGCTTTCGGTTCAAGCATGACCTCAATTGCAAGCTATCCCCAAAGGACGCCGGGTCACAGATGTGAGGAAATGCCTTTTTAAGGGATTTCGGCAGGGAGAAAGCAAGAGAGAGTAATTAAATTAATGGATTTGCCTCCAACCCACAACTGCAACCCAATGTGATGATTTAAGGCTTCGATCCCATTGAGTCCTAACCTTACGGTTCTCTCCGATAGGAAGAAGGAGAGCGGGAATGGATCTCCCCCGTGTTTATTGACCCATCCGTACAAAAGGTTAAGAAACAGTTTTCCCGACTGTTTCAAGATTCTCAAAGCAAAGTAAGACCCAGATGTAGCAACGTAGGTCACTGATCTTACACAATGAGAAAGCATGGCAGCATAGAACATTCTGTAGGAATCCAAGGTAGATTCCTTCACGAAAGGCAAGGACCATAATCCAAAATGTAATAAATCAGTGGCCTTCATGCTAAAATTCGCACTCGGTGCTGCTACTCTAAATTTAATCGTTTGGAGCAAATAGTGTACAGTGGTCCCTTGGTATCCACTGGGGTTCAGTTCCATATGGACACCTAAATGCATGTATGCTCAAGTCCCATTAAATACAATGGCAAAGTAAAATGCTGCTCCTTATATAAAATGGCAAAATTATGCTTTGCTTTTTGTAATGTAGATGATGACGACGACGATGATGGTTTTATTTTCTTATATCCCGCCTTTCTGCCAACATAGGGACTCTAGGCAGCAATATGTTTTCCAATATTTTCAAGCCGTGGATGATTGAATCCATGGATAAAGAGGCCAACTTTATGTGGCCACACGCAGGACACTGAGTTTGGCAACAGAGATGGTAAAGGATAGAGGTTTGCAGATGAAGTTATTTGAACAGCCATCATCATGAATAGTTTAAATAATTATCTTGGTTTACAGAAGTTTTATAGATCGTTTACAGAATTACTGTATCTTCCTTCTCCTCCTTTATAAATCGTCTCATAATACAAGCCTACCTTACAAAAACCCATCAGTGATACCTTTGTTGGCCAACCGAAATGCACAATACACTTGTTGCAAGCATTCGAAGCTCCATGGACAAGTATACTGTGCGTTTCAGTTGGCCAACAAAGGTATCACTGATGGGGTTTTTTTTGTTTGAGAGAAAGAAGTTGGTGGCATGAGCTTTCGTAGACTACAGTCTACTTCCTCAGATGAAACTGTTGTAATATTTAAAAGGCAATGATGGCGTTTGGTGAGGTCTTCTTCTTTGGATGCTGTCTTAAACAGAGGCTGGATGGCCATCTGTCAGAGGTGCTTTGATTGGGAGTTCCTGCATGGCAGACTGGGGTTGGATTGGATGGCCTTTGGGTTCTCTTCCAACCCTATGATTCTATATGAAGCAGATTCTGAGTACTGAAAATCATTATTTTGAGTACAGGAAAACACTAAGTACTATATTCCTCTAGACTAGTGGCTGATCTCTTGCAGCATTACGAAAGGTATGTGTCTATGGTTCAGCTTTCTGTTCCTTTTAAAGGGAAGACACATCTTGTCATGTGTGCCTTCTCTCTCAGATACACACACACTCTCTCTCATTTCCATCTGGCTAATATGGTATTAATACTGAAACCTCCAGCTGCATCTCCAGAGCAGCAGCGTCTTGAACATTTTGTTCTGGCAGAGAGATGAACACTCAGCAGCTCCCAGTTCCCAGCCCAAATCAAAAGGCTTGCAGCATGTATAAAGGCAAGCCCTGGACAAAAAGCCGAAGCCTCTCTATTTGGGGTGGGCCAGCAGGGGAAATAGTTGGCTCTGGGATCGGCCCTAGAAAAGAGGATGTGTAGCCATTGCAACGCCTGGCACTTCTGCTTTGGCACTTGGAAAACATCTTGCTTTCCCCCTTGTACCAACACAAAGACACAGGAGACAGGAAACCATTAAAAAGAAGAAAACAACCTTCCCCAATATGATATCTTTCCAAATATTTAGGACTACAGTGCGCCCTTGTTATCCACTGAGGTTGGTTCCAGGACCCCCATGGATACCAAAATCCAAGGATGCTCAAGTGCCATTAAATACAGTGGCAGAGTAAAACGGTGTCCCTTATATAAACTGGCAAAAGCAAGGCTTGCTATTTGGAATGTATACTTTTTTGGATATTGTCATGCCATGGATGCTTGAATCTGTGGATAAAGAACCTGTGCCAACCGTACAACTTTGTTGTTTTTGTGCGCTGCCTTCAAGTAGTTTGTGAGATCTTGTCGCACTTTTGAGAGTCACTGAAATAAAGAAGTTGGCAGCATGAGCTTTCGTAGACTTCAGTCTGCTTCCTCAGATGCAAATGATGCCAACTTCTTTATTTCAAGATTCCTCTGCACACTGATTCTACAGACTAACACAGCTCTATATCTTTGAAGTCGTTTCTGACTTATGGCAAGCCAAAGGCAAACCTATCATGGGATTTTCATGGACAGATTGGTTACATCACAGATCTAGGAGTCTTAATAAACCACAAGCTAAACAACAGTGTGTTGCAGCTGCTTAAGAAGTCAATGCAATTTTTGGTTGCATCAATAGGAGTATAGTGTCTAGATTGAGGAAAGTAATAGCGCCACTCTATTCTGCTTTGGTCAGATCTCATCTGGAATACTGTGTCCAGTTCTTGGATGTTGAGAAGCTGGAGCATGTCCAGAGAAGGGTGAGCAAAATGATGAAAGGTCTGGAAACCATAAAGCCCTATGACAGCGATGGTGAACCTTTTCGAGGCCGAGTGCCCAAACTGCAACCCAAAACCCACTTATTTATTGCAAAGTGCCGTGTCCCTCTGGCTTTCTTGTAACAAACTTTGGCAAACTCTGTGCTGGGGCAACGGCACATGTGCCCACAGAGAGGGCTCTGAGTGCCACCTCTGGCACGCATGCCATAGGTTCTCCATCACTCCGAGGAGAGACTTAGGGAGCTGGGTATAGTTAACCTGGAGAAGAGAAGGTTAAGAGGTAACCCCATTTTGGCTGGGGTCAGTGGAAGCCGAAGCACTAATAGTCACCATAATAATGAAAAAGTAGAAAGAAACGACAGCGTCGCATGATCTGGAATATACTACTGATGCAAAGGGCCACATATTTAAACAGCATTATTCCTCCTAAACCCCAACCTGCAGGTGCCAGAATCAAATAATGTTAATATGTCGCAGAGCCTTCCCTCGCTACCCACGCACGGCATTCTGCAATGATAACTGGATAATACTCTATTATGTTTTACTAAACAATGCGTCTCTATAGAAATAAATCGGAGGCCTCTGATTCAAGTCGCACAGATGCCAGAATGAATCAAAAGAAGAAAACCTGCCTAAGGGCTACATATCCCAAACAGCTATAAAAAGCCAGAGTCGGAAATGCGAGGCCCTCCAGATGTTCTTTGACAGAAATGCCAGTCCGCACAGCCAATGGGGAAGGATGATGGTTGCTGCAATCCAACGCCATTACAACAGCCACATGTTCCCTATGTCTGGCAGAAACACTGCTTAAACTAAAACTTGGTACTATCCTAAAGGGATTTATTTAGTCATACTGCTGGCAGATGTTGGTCACAGAGCTGCAGTGGAGGACCTAGAGCAGTGATGGTGAACCTATGGCACGCGTGCCAGAGGTGGCACTCAGAGCTCTCTCTGTGGACACATGTGCCATCGTCCCAGCACAGAATTTGTTACTAGAAAGCCAGAGGGACATGGCACTTTGCAATAAATAAGTGGGTTTTGGGTTGCAGTTTGGGCACTCGGCCTCTAAAAGGCTCACCATAACTGACCTAGAGAGTCCTAGAGAGGTGTTCTCTTAGGTAAAAGGAAAAAGCCCACTTCCATGGAGGTCCCGTGCCCTTAACCCCAGAGAATGTGGAGGGCCCACTGTATTCCTCAAACGCCTTGGCATGCTCTGGCGACGAATTAAAACAAAATGCGATGATATGACCCATGCCATTATTGCACCAAAAATGGTTATGCCAGTGAATCTCCATCCAAGCCCAAACCAAAGCAGGCGGAAGAGGTGCCCGGGGTTCATTTTCAAGTAAAGTATTTGCAAGCAGGATGCCCGTGCAAGATGCCTCAAGGGCACAGCTGATGAAGAAGAAAGCCGTCGCATTCCTCACCAGCTGCAGCCTTCAAACACATTCAAGGACAATCCACCGTTCCAGCACACAGCAATGCTTTCCTCTGGGAAGATGCACTGTGTCAAAGATGGCCAACGTGAAGCCCGCATGTCCACTGGTTAATGGGAGCTTTCTATGATACAACCCCTTTTCTTTCTATTGGATTTTACTCCAGGTAGGAAATATCTTTACCCATCTGCGAGCAGCTTTTTCTCTCCTCTTGCTAGAGACAGGTAACCCAGTTCCAAGTCGCACTGACCCACTTCTCTTATGCCAGCAGTAGAGTGATTATAGTTTCTCTCCGCTACCCAAATTCAAAACAATCCAGCCAATATTATTCCCTGCTCCTGTAAGTTATATTTTCACAGGGGTGCAATACTTGCCAAGTTACTATTTTAGCAATATACTTGTGTCTTCCCATTATCAATATGTTTTCACAGAAACAGTTCTTAGAAAACTATTAAGAAGACACATTTCTTACGGCTGCAATGGCAAGGTAGCCCTAAAGCACTGCAAACGTATATTACGTTTTGATCCTGGCATAAGCATAGTGGTTTGAGTGTTGGGCTATAACTCTGCAGGACAGGAACTGTTAGGGTCACCGTAAGTCAGAAAAGACTTCAAGGCACACAACTACGTCAACATCCGGTTGAAAGGAGGCCATAAACAAGTCACTATGCCATAGGAAAGACATATCTTCCAGGGCCTCCTAAGGATAACAAAATCCGTGGATCCTTGAGTCCCCTTCAATACAATGAATAATTACATATTAACATTCAGCCATTCTACATTGCCTAGTTTCCAAGATCAAGTAGGAGCCGGTGCATTTAGGATATTTAGGCATTATATTTTCAAGTTACTATTGATGGAGTTGAATTGCTTTGCTGCTGTTGTGTTGTTGTTGTTTCCCCCCAAACCAGCAAGCGTCTTGTCCCTGCTGTTCTAAGCCCAAGGGAAAAGCTTCAAAACAACACACACAGACACATGCAAACCGAGGAGGCTTCACAACCAAAGCCAAATGTCAACTCTCTTGCAAAATGTCTTGCAAAAGGGTGGCGGCGAAGGCAGAGCGGGTTATAACCCATGCAAGGGGCATCCTTTCAAAGCCGGGCTTTTGTGCCTAATAAGCAAGACAGCATCTGCTGGGTCTGAAAAGAATCACCCCAGTGCAAATCACATGATCCTCAGATGACCACGTGGCGCATGGAAAACAGCCGCACAAAGGGGCCGGCCAAACAACAACAACAAAAAGAGCCTGAACTTTGCAATGAAGGATTTGGGTCAGCAGCTCTCAGCCCAAGAGAAAGGCAGACCAGACGTTTCCATGCCACTTGTTTGCTTTGTAGTGGCGGAGTGGGGAGAGAGCAAAGGAGTATCCTAGGAGTACTCCACTCATTCCAGCATGGAACTCAATTAACCAAACAACTGCTGTTTGTATTTTTGACTCTACTATTACATTCCAAGGATCATCCTCGCGCACAGCTGCAAAGGATCTCAAAGCCGATTTAGTTCGACTTCCTTCGGATAAAGAAAACACACTATTCCAAATGCACCCGAAGAAGCAGACCGAAGTCTACAAAAGCTCATGCTGCCAATTTCTTTCTTTCAGTGAGTCTCAAAGATGCTGCAAGATTTCTCCATGTACTGATTTTACAGACTGACACGGCTATATCTTTGAATTCTACCGGTGAAAACGTCAACACAGAAATTTGTGCATGGTCTCTTCTTATGTAGAGCTTTCACACTATACTGAAGAATGTGAATTCATTGGAGGAAATGCCATCCAGAAGAATGACCATGCCGGACTGGACAATGTTCAATACTCAGTCTGTGTACTTCAGTTTTTGGCACATCTTCCATTTATTCCCAATAATTCAATTGTCAGGCATTTCCTTAACAAGCTTTTTAAGACCATTAACAATTCTGCAGACACTCCTCAACAACAACAACAACAACAACAACAACAACAGACACTGCCCAGTCACTTGTGAAAATTAAGAATAGCCTCCCAATGACTGAACTACTGTAAAACAAGCAAGGGAAGTAATAGTACCACTCTATTCTGCTTAGATCAGGCCTC